>NC_133125.1:31840414-32162856 GCF_048418815.1 Hemitrygon akajei
AAGCACAGATGCATGTTCACACACACACACACACACACACACACACACACACACACACACACACACACACACACACACACACACACACACACACACACACACACACACACACACACACACACACACACACACACACACTTTCCGAATCAGTAGTAAGATACTGGTTAGAACCCTGCATTAGAGTAGTGAGAGAGTCAATTTAAGTGTATTTGAAGTATTAAAATACACAAGCAGGTGTCCTCATGACAAGGATGGATGTTAGTAGGACTGGAAACAACCAATATAAAATGTGAGCTGTCATTTTCACATGACAAAGCTACCAAAATCCCTCTGGATTAGTGCCACATCCTGATGAACAAACAATCTGTCTGCTGAGGGCTTTCAGCCTATAAAAACGGCCCAAGGAGTTTAGCATTGTGAGGCTGCCACAAATTATGATTCAGGTCAAGTTGTATAGCCATATTACCAATAAATTTTTGAATTGTTTAAATTTTCAAATTCAATTATGATGGAAAGAAAAGCCCGGCGTCACTGGTAATGTCAGACATGCAAATTAAATCCCTAAGGATGCAGAGACAGAACGCAGGCCTGCCACTGCCAAAGTACTGAATCGTAGATACAAATAGCCTTAATGGAAAATGCTGCGACAACATCTCCACCACAGACAATAGCCGTCAAGAGGAGAAAAATTGAAGGAAACATAGAAGCTGAAAGCCGACAATAGTTTGCTCTATTACGCTATTAATCTGAAGCACAAAGAGAGTGAACACGTGTCTGTTCCTTGATACTCTTTTAAATTTCAGACATTTATAAGCATTACTTTTCATCAAATAGTGTTAATGTGCCATTTCTCTTGAATCACAATTTCCTTTCTCTTGGCAATAGATGAGAGGAAAATGTGATGGAGAGAATGCCGGAATTAAACAAGTGCAAACCTGTCCTATTCTAAAATTCTTGTTTTGGAGTTAGTGCACTTTTACATTCTTGTTTTCTGATAGACAGTGGAGAAGTGATGGCCATCACATTTATTTAATTAATTCTGGTGCTGGTCCTTGCCATTTTAGTTTCAAGGTCTGTTTCAATCTAAAGGATTTAAGACGTGAATTGGCTTGTGCATCTATCAGGAATCTCACTCTAAGGGTAATGACAGATTTCTCTTGACTCCTGTTCCCTAGCCACACTAGCTATCTCCTTGCCAGTTTTATTATCTTGAAAATAAAAGCTTTTCAAGCCTTTAATTAGTGCCTACAGAGTGTTATCTTGTGTGGTGTAAAATTAGCTTTGTTTCTGGCTGTTTGGAGGGCAATTAGGAACCTTTTATTAGCAGCAAAGGCTAAAACACCCTTATTGTAGTCACAGGACATAATCTTTCATGCTTGACAGCACAAGATTTCACAACTGCTTGCTGTGAAAACATCGACCAGAAGGAACCAAGCCTGGAACATCTAGATAAATACCTGACTCAGGGAGTTTCCATTCTTTTTCAATCAAATTATCATGTTGTCTACACCAAGACAGCAGAAATACATTATGGGAGGGGATGAGGTAAATGAGAAATTAACCTATATGATTCATGACCAGAAATTTGCTCTAGGCTGAAAAAAAACTTTTTTGTATAATTTATTATTTTTGCATTTTGAAATCTGAGAGGAAATGTGTGTGTGTGTGTGTGTGTGTGTGTGTGTGTGTGTGTGTGTGTGTGTGTGTGTGTGTGTGTGTGTGTGTGTGTGTGTGTGTGTGTGTGTGTGTGTGTGTGTGTGTGTGTGTGTTAGTGTGTGTTATAAAATAGTATATATATTTATTTAGTTGCAAGACTCATCATAGTATCATTACCTTTTTCATTTATTATGTTTGACAATTCCCTTGTGAAAGAATAGCATTTGAGGAAATTCTTGGGAATCGTGCCAAGTCAGTCAAACAAGCAAAGCTTCCACTTTTGTCAGACCTAACTCATTAAAATGTTATCATTATTCTGCATCTACTTCATAATTCATTGCTTGCTCATTACTCTTATTGTGGGTGAAGAAATATATGGAATCCTGTTTTGCCAGAACTAGGATGAACTGAAAGTCAAGATGATGAAAATCACGAAGGCTTATTACTGTGTTGGATGGGGGATGGGCCGGGCTGAAACAGCTGTGTTGGAGTAAGGGCAGCTACATTCACAGTACTGACAAGAGAATCAGTGGTGATATGTGACTGCAGGCATTATGACATTAAGGACTTTATTTCATGACAAGGGAAAACATTATTTCTCCCTTTTCATCTGTCAGGAAGAGAAGCCTTGGAGGTAATGGGTGCAAAGCAGAGACAGAGAGTCAGAGTCCTTTGAAAAGTAGACAGGGAGCAGGCCAATCAAGGCTATGTTACCTCATTTGAGAATGTATCAAGTAGAACTATATAACACAACAGTGCAGAATTACACCGATTTGTGCCACAATTATTGTACAGCTGATAGTTTCATTACTATAGAATGCGTCAAAATTATTCATTTTATCAAGATGATTAATTGTATTTAATTGTTTACCACCTCATCATATTCTGAAATAAATTATTAACCAATATGGTTGTAAATAAAAGCAGTCTATTCCAGCCCTTGTGAGCATTGGATAATTACAACAGTGGATACTTTGGAGCCTAAGACAGGGAGGTGGCTGTTTAGCCTTTCAAAACTATGTCGTTCAATCAGCCTGTACGTTAACTGTCCTTTCACCTACCTTTGTTCCATGTTCAGTGATCTCATTCTTCCTTATGACCTGAGCCTTTGAAGTTCAGATTCATAAGCCAAAATTTGGAGTTCTGAAGAAGGGAGTTATCTCTAATGAGTTCTATTAAATTTATAGCAAGTAACTATAAGTACATGGATGGGTGTGGTTGTGGTGGGCTATGGTCCAGGTGCAAGTTGATGGGACTAAGCAGAATAATAGTTTTGGCACAGATGGGCTGACGGGCTGTAGTGATTCTATGACTCTAAATGAAAGTCAATTGCTGTTTCTTAAATATCAATATTCTACGAACATTGTTAATTATTCTTTGAAAATGTTCACTAGCTTTAAATAATTTTTATACATGCACACTCAAATTTCTTAGCTACTTCAGACATTGGTATCTGCAGTGAAGCAGTCTTCCTCTTTTTTTCTTAGGCAAGGAGCTTACTTAACCTCATCACCATTAATCTACCTGTCACTGATGTATTTGTCGATAAACAGTATTGGTAAAAGTGAACACCATTTTTTCACTACAGAGATGAGGGAGGCGAAGAACTTTCTCCACATTGGCAACATCTTCAATCATACTGTGTGGCATTAGCTCTGTGCTGAGTGAGTCAATTCAGAATAGCTCCAGTGACTTGATATTAAAACTAGCATTCTAAGACGTGCTGCTGCAGTAAAATTGTAACCCTTCAACCTGGTGCTTAATGAATCCTAGACCTTGCCATTACTATCATGCCGAAAGATCAATCCTGGTTCAATGAAGAATGTAGAAAGAACAGGCCAGGAGCAGAAGAAGAATAGACTGCAAATAGTTGCCAACCTAATGAAGCTACTATAATGTAGATCAGCATGCAGAGGAGTGAAGGTTGAACAAGACATTGTCAATTCGAACAAAGGCAGCAGAGTGTAGAATAGCCTCAACCTACAGATGATAGAACAAGAAAAACTGCCTCAGAATTTGTTGGAATAATCATGTTTAGAAATAGTAATGATCTCAATTACAGTATTCTCCAGTTATCTATGTCTAACCTTGTTTATGCATTTCATTAAATAGAATTTTACATAATTAATGAAAATCCTCTTTGAAACTTAATTCACGTGTTTTATTTTAAATTATTTCTCCCTCTCTTCATCAAATTCCCACTAACCAGATCCTCATTTTCCCATTCTGTTGTCAAAATGTTCAGTTAATATCGCATTCTTGCCTTAGGAAAACAGCCTTCTGCTTTTATAATAAAAACAAAGATGGTTGAAAATACCCAGCAGATCAGGGAGGACAGAAGCAGCATTAACATTTCACATCAATCAGCAAGTCATCATCTGTATGGCTTATTTGGGTCTTCCACAGCAAATAGAGAAAAGTGGAAAAGAAAGGACTAGGCAAAGCAGTGGAAGGGTTAGAGGATGCAATGTTACTTACCTAAATAAGAATTTGTACAGGGTTTATAAATATGGAAATACTATATAAGATTTTATGAATATTATAATATTTCAAATGTAGAAATCTATGTATTTGGACTGGAATGTAATTAGGAATAGCATTTTCTGCTGTGTATCTGCTCTTTGCAATATACTAAATATTGAAAATAAGTTTTAGATTTTATAAACACATAACTTGAAGATGGTGTTGCTATAAACAGGCCATTTTTGCCAAGAATCTATTAGAATATGCTGTGGGTGAGAGGAATAGGGGTAAAATATAAGTCATTCCAAGGTGATAATTTGTAAACAAAAACCTTTTATTGAACTACATCATGTCAAGACTGAATTGATTTTTCATGCATTTTCATCATGTTAACTTTAAAGTGTTTCTAAATCTTGTCCAGCAACAAATAAATGAAATTTGAGGCTCTATGACTTTCATAATCTTACCGATAAATATTGGTGGTATTTGGAACCACGAATTTGCAAATTGATTTGACTCACTTTTTGAGCATATCTTTGTTCAACTATCTTGTGCTGCAGCTTAGAGTTGCTGGCTTCAACTCTTTTTGTATTAACAGTAATTGCCTTGTATTTGATCTTGAAAATGATATTTCTTTCAAAATGCTGTTGCATCGAAGTAAAATAAATAGCACTGAACTGGATGAAGTTGTTCTACATTGCCTCTTCATAGTGCTGGAAGAGAAATACTGTGCACTTTATTGAGATATCACACATACTTTTCCCAGCAGTTTTCTCCTATTTCCTTCCTTCTTCAGGAGATGAGGATAATTCCTGAGGCATATTTACAAGAACACCGTCCACTGCTCCTACTTCTCAGCTAATTGATTTTTATTAATTTGCGAGTCTCATAGGTAGTAAAAACAGATGCGTTTCCATTCTCATCTGATTGCTCACAGATAATCTTGCAGACTCCTACAGAAAACTGAAAATAAGAACAAGAGCTGATATTTCCCTTCACAATCGCAAAGAAGTTGAAACCAATTATAGAGCTTTGTTTTCAGAAAGGGAAATAAATTTCGACCTTGCCTGTGATAGCCATACCTCATAAATAAAGAAAATCTTGGCTGAGATCTACTAACTCAGTAGATAACTCTTAATTCCTAGAAGCTTCCTGGTTTTTAATGGCGTGATACCACATCTGTTAGGATAATCTACTTACCAGTTCAGTAACACTTTCTGACAAAAATGTTAAATTGTGTTTTATATGTCTGCACAGATGCTTCATTATTGAAGTCTTGTTCATGTATCAATACTCCCTATGTTCAAATTAAAGATGGAAAATTTGCCCTTAAGCAGTTATTTCATAGTCAAGGTCACAATCTTTGACTGTAGCTGTGTATCATGTAGGCCAAATAATAGCTAAGGAATGTTGTTGGCTTGCACAGCTAATCCGACACTTCAGCCACTTGTGACTGGAATTGTAGTGAGTATTCTGATATAAAAAACAATCTATTACTACTTTCTGCAGGGAAACATTGTTCCAGAATTATCTTCCAGCTGTCCATGAACTGTTTTTTGCTCTGAACCGATTGGGAGAGCTTGTCTTTTTTTACCCGTCTATTCTATAATAAAAATTAAGATAGAATGACAAAAATGAAAATCTGCTTATTATAGATGATTACAGCCTGGAATATACTGCATACATGCAAGAAAATGATCATATTTAGTAATTTTATTGAGAAAAAAGAGGAAAAAGTATTAGAGATGATATGAGAAGCTAAAATGATTTAAAAGGAATAACTTTAGAAAATGTTAAATGTTGAACTATATAAGTAAACATATCTTCAAGATTCAATGGCTTCTCAAGGATATTAAAGAAATACATGAGGAAATTGCAAATGCATTGTTAAAATGTCTTGAGTTCTTTAGATGGGCAAACAACGTCTTTGAATTGAAAATATAAAATATAACCCAATTTGGACAATGAAGGAGAGAGACGTTTTTCCATAGATGCTGATGGCCTGTTGAGTTCCTCCAGCATTTTGTGTGTGTTACTCAGATTTCCAGCATCTGCAGATTTTCTCTTGTTTGTGATTCAATAACCGGCATGTTAGCTTATTGCCAACTGTAGGAAAATATCAGCGATAGTGACAGGCGGTCTAAGTTGATCAAAGATTTAAGGTGGATTTTTGTAGACTAGATCATACCTAATCTAGTTGAATTGTTTCAGAAGGTCAACAACATGGAGGATAAGAGAGTGTCTATTAATGTTTACTATAAAGGTCTCCAGATGGTTTTGTCTTTGCCAAAAGGTGGTTTCAGATATGAAAATGCTGCTTGTTCACTGGGGTCTTCGTTGATAGAATAGATGGTGAGAAGATCTTCTTCTTTTTTGCTACCCAATGTGAGGCTCATCTCTCGTATTCTTCATGAAAGGAGTCAATAATGACATGGAGCTTTGTATCCTCATGTACACACAAGTTAATGTAATGCAACTCAGTGTCTGAGGTTGGGGTGACCTTCACTCTGCTCTTCAGGTTAGGAGAGTACTAAATCATCAGCTGAGGTGCAAATGAATGGGAGACTTCCCTCTCTCTGCTTGATTTAATTTAATGTTGACAGCTCCCAAAATTACACCCTGTTGATTTGTAACACTGCTCTTTAACATTGGTGCGTTTGTCTTCCCATTAGATTAAGAATGGTAATGGAGAACTTCAGGATTTTGCTTCAATGCCAGACTGCAGAATGTTAGTTTGAAGAGTTGACTTAACTCAATATGCCTTTGAAACATTTGCTGTTTAGCTTGATGCCTTATAGTCCTCTGGCTTTATTTTTACTGTTATTTGTGGCAATTTGATATAATTGTTCCGCTTGCCAAACCACTTTAGTGGATACTTAAATATCAGTCACTTTGCCATTGATAGGGATTTGTATATGAAGATGAGTGGGTAAGACATTACTTTTCATTCGTAAAGCTTGCTGTGAACAAGGTAGATTTAAAAAAAAAATTCAATACCTATAAGCCTCCAAGGGGACCACAGCCATCGTTTTTGGAGGCTTGTATGCCTCAATGACCTGGACAGTTATAATGGCTGGAGTCAGTGCTTTATGCTTTGTCTCCTGGTAGGGTCACCCATGCCAAATAAGTCAAAGGGTAGAGGTCAGATTAGTAGTGGCCCACCAGCCCTCCAAGTTCGGGTTTCAGGTCAGGGCTAACAACCCTGACTGGTAAAACAAAATTGTTACGGAAACAGAAATGAAGAATCCTTCGATATCTAAGTGAAATGGTATTCCTGAGTCTCCACTTGGGATTTGAATGATTGATAGTAGTGAAAACCAAAGAGGAAGCTGTTGACATGATGAAGGAAACCCTGAACACCACCAGAAATGGAGGACCTTCATTGCTGCCCTAAATGCCAGTGACGTCATGGGCAGTAAGGCAGTAAGCAGTTATGAAGCACTAATCCTTTGTTAATGAAAATTCTCCCATTATCATGGTGAGGAATGAAATTCTCCCTTGATCATTAATGCATAGTTTATTCCTGCTCCCATTTCGCATGTTCTTAGGTTTATTTCCCCTTCACTCTCATGCTATGGAAAGAATCACTCACTGAAAAAATGAATATTAATTATTGAGTCAATTCTGGAAGAATACAGCCAATTCTGACATCTATGCATGTGTGATTCCCCATAGAACTCATTAAGTAATAAAAAAAATACTAATAAGGAAAATGGAAACAGTTGAGTGATTGGACGCTACAATCAATTTATTCTTTTTTTAGCCTCTTGGCACTGAGATCAATAAAAGTAACCCCACTGCCTTCACTGCTTTCTGTATTGTTGCTATTTCTGTCTTGCATTATTTGCATTATGCTCAGAGTCACACAAGAGTGATATAATTACCATTGATTGAGTGATCTGTTGACCATTGGTGATCTTACAAGTTATGAAGGTGACACCTTGGCTGGAACTGTCTTTAATTCCAGTGAAGGAAACTACAGAGTCAGAATCAAAATCAGAATCAGATTTAATATCACTGATTTAGATGATGTAAAATTTGCTGTTTTGCAGAAATTGTGCAAAACCAGAACACCACGAAAGAAATGAAGATAAATAAAAGAGATTAACAGTGTAGTGTTTACGGGTTCATGTACAGATGGTGAATTTGATAGCGGAGAAGAAGCTGTTCTTGAATTGTTCAGTGTTGGTCTTCAGGCTCCTGTACCTCCTCCCTATAGTTATAACAAAAAGAGGGCATGTCCTCGATAGTGACGGTGCCTCATAAGCTGCCCTTATTCCAGTGAAGGAAACCACAGACTCAGAATCAGAATCAAATTTAATATCCCTGACTTCAATAACATGAAATATACTGTTCCGCCACCTTCTTGAGGTACTGCTTCTTGAAGATGTCCTCAGTGAAGGGAGGGTTGTGCCCATGATGAAGGAAGGGTTGTGCCCATGATGAAGTGAGTGTTGTTTCTATGGTGAAGGTAGGATTATGCACATGGTGAAGGTAGGGTTAGGCCCATCATGAAAGGAAAGTTGTGCCCATTATGAAGGAAGGGTTGTGCTCATGATGTAGGAAGGGTTGTGCCCATAATGATGAGAGGGTTGTGCCCATGATGAAGGGAGGGCTGTGCCCATGATGAAGATAACTGAGTCTGAGAACTGAGAAGATAACATGTAGGTAAGTGGGAAATGTCATGAAAGTTCAAATAGATTCTAATCAGCTTTTTCCCTAAACTATAGTTCTGAGAGTAAAAAAAAACACAATTTTCTGTTGTAGTTTTACTTGAAAACAAAAATTGAATCCAAGAACTGTTTAATTTTGAAATAATTTGGCAGATATTTCAGAAGAGAACTCTCAAGATCTACACTAGATCACATGGGGTTCAGTCTCTTTCCTACTTGACAAGAATATTTTTAAGAGAAGCTGGAGAATTATTTTATCACTTCAGCCCTACAAATGTTAATTTGTCATATCTTGGCTAGGATTTCCACTTGGTCTTGCTTATTTATCTTAACTAGAAACCACTAAATGCATGACTTTGAGTGTATAGCTACATTACAAGAAATATGTAAAGTAACCTATTCATAAGAAAATAATTGAACCTCAGATTCATTAAAAACTAATAAATTCATAGAAGTTGAGAAGATTTCACATTAAACAACTGAGGGTTTAATAGTTTAGTTATTATTTCATCCTACCAGGAAACTTCTGATGATGAAGCTTATTATTTTTATCTGGTAAATACCATCAAAGTTAAATACCATCAAAATGAATGCATTGTACTTCTATACTAACAATTTTGCAGCCTCATGAGATTCAAATCTTCTGGTCAGTATGTTTTCTCACATTAACTACCAGGTAGGGATTCACACAATCATATTGTCCAATGAATGCACAAACAAGAAACTCAAGCTTTTACATGGTTTAAACAAACTTGAGGGTGAAGAAATTAAACATAAGCCTTTGTGGAGGATCAGCGTGGACCAGTTGTGTAGAACGTGCTGCAATGTTCAGCAGGTGCTTTGGAGTACTTAAGGTTAGTGCAAACAAGAAGGAAGAGCATCATATTGATTGAAAGGTTTGCATAGCACAACTGGAAAGAGGCCTTCAAAGAAAAATAATCCAGAGGTCTAGAGTGAGGCTCTCATTCAGCCCCAAAATTGCTGGGTATACTCTGCCGGTCAAGCTGCAACTATATGAAGAGAAAAGAAACAGAGTCAACACATCAGGTCAAAGATCTTTCAACATGAAATGTTAAGTCTGTGTTTCTTCCCATGGATGCAGACTGATCTGCCAAGTATTTCCTGCGTTTTCTGCTTTTATCTTATATACCGCAGGTAGATAATCTCAATTTACCCCTTAACTACCTCATTATTTCATCCTTTCAAAGAAGCTCCCTTTGTTTCACCCATTGTTCTTCCCTACCTTCTCTGCTACCTAGACTACTTGTTTCTCACTTTCTCACTCTGATGAGATGCAGACTTGAAACTGTTTCTCATTCTGTGGATGTTGCCTGACCAACAGAGCTTTTCCAAATGTTTCTGCTGTTGGTAGAATTTAGTTACTCTGTGCATAAATCAAAACTGACATTTTTCAGAGTAGTGAGACCTAGAGACAAATTTTATTTGTTGTACCATGATTGACACCATTTAAAGGATTTTTACACAAGATCAAAGTAGCAGAGAGAACAAAATCATGTCCAAAAATAAGGAGGTATATTTTCCAATGACTGTTTATGACTCATCATTTGCTTTTTTGGATTTGTGTGAACTAATTTAAATCCTCTGCAAGGTCACATTCTTATTAAACATAAGCCCCCACATGGACATGGCCAATCAAAAATCTCCTAATGTGGCTTTCAAATCCTGAGCAATTCACCCCTTTCCCCAGTGTCAAAGAGTATGAAAGCATAATTCAGGGTGGACAATAAATATTGCCTTTGCCAGCAATTCCCCTACTACATACAGTAATCGACTGAAAGACAAATTCCTATAGTTGCCCAAAGTTGCAAATGAAAAACAGGCCTTTGAGTGAAATTCTCTATTTGTTAACAGAATGTCATCATTGCTGCCAATGCTTCCTGCAGTTACCCAATCCAATTTGCATCTGAGGAGGCAGTTAAGAATCAATCATGTTGGAGCCAGTAGTCATGTGTAGATTGGTCCAAAGAAGAGAGCAGATTCTGAAAGCAAAACTTTTCAGTTATTGGTCATCATTAATAACAGCGAATAATGTTGGGAAAATTCAACAAATCAAGTTACAACCATGAGAGAAAGACATGTCCTTCCCAGATTACGAACACCAGACTTATGGATATCCCATGCATATGAGTGAGCATTTGGGAGACTGGCTAGATAGTTGGGAATGAATTGGTTGGCTGCTGCAGTAATGGAGCATTTCTGGGTATATTCTATTCACCACACCACCCAGCTACACCCTCTCCCCACACACACCCACCTGTGCTGCAACAGTTGGAAATACATACACGTAATACTGGAGGAACTCAGCGGGTCAGGCAGCATCTCAAGAAGGAAGCGAACATTTGAAACTTCAGGCCTAGACCCTCGTAACATCGCCTGTTTATTTCCCTCTACAGATGCTGCCTGATCTGCTGAGTTCCTCTAGCATTTTGTGTGTGTGGTGTTCAAGATTTTCAGCATCTGCAGAATCCCTTGTGTATAACAATTGGAGGGGCAGAACAGGCCAAGCTGAGCTGAGTCAGTGAGGCCCACTGGAGGTCACTCTTCCTGGGCTTGCTCACTCTCCTGTCATAGCTATCCTTGTGATCCGCCCACACAATCGTCTCATGCATTTCTGACTCACAAGCAGTTCAGTTTATAGAATCATAGAAACATAGAAAACCAACAGCACAATACAGGCCCTACAGTCCACAAAGCTGTGCCAAACATGTCCTTACCTTAGAATTACCCAGGGTTACCCAGAGCCCTCTATTTTTCTAAGCTCCATGTATCTATCCAGGAGTCTCTTAAAAGACCCTATCTTATCTGACTCCACCACCGTCACCAGCCTCCCATTCCACACACTCACCACTCTCTGCTTTTTTAAAAAACAACTTACCCCTGACATCTCCTCTGTACCTACTTCCAAGCACCTTAAAACTGTGCCCTCTCATGCTAGCCATTTCAGCTCTGGGAGTTTTGCATCTTATTGACGTCCCGCTGTAACCTCTCACAGCCTTCCACACTATCCGTAACACCCCCAACCTTTGTGTCATCACAATTTACTAACTCATCCCTCCACTTCCTCATCCAGGTCATTTATAAAAATCACAAAGAGTAGGGGTCCCAGAATAGACACCTGAGGCACACCACTGGTCACCGACCTCCATGCAGAATATGACCTGTCTACAACAACTCTTTGCCTTCTGTGGACAAGCCAGTTCTGGATCCACAAAGCAATGTCCCCTTCAATCCCATGCCTCCTTACTTTCTCAATAAGCCTTGCATGGGGTACCTTATCAAATGCCTTGCTAAAATCCATATACACTACATCTACTGCTCTACCTCATCAACGTGTTTAGTCACATCCTCAAAAAATTCAGTCAAGCTCGTAAGGTACGACCTGCCTTTGACAAAGCCATGCTGACAATTCCTAATCATATTATACCCCTCCAAATGATGATAAATCCTGCCTCTCAGGATCTTCTCCATCAACTTACCAGACACTGAAGTAAGACTCACTGGTCTATAATTTCCTGGGCTATCTCTACTCCCTTTCTTGAATAAGGGAACAACATCCGCAACCCTCCAATCCTTCAGAACCTCTTCTGTCCCTATTGATGATGCAAAGATCATCGCCAGAGGCTCAGCAATCTCCTCTCTCACCTCCCACAGTAGCCTGGGGTACATTTCGTCCATTCGCAGTGACTTATCCAACTTGACGCTTTCCAAAAGCTCCAGCACATCCTCTTTCTTAATATCTACATGCTCAAGCTTTTCAGTCCACTGTCAGTCATCCCTACAATTGCCAAGATACTTTTCCATAGTGAATACTAAAACTAAGTATTCATTAAGTACCTCTGCCATCTCCTCCGGTTCCATACACACTTTTCCACTGTCACACTTGATTGGTCCTATTCTCTCACATCTTTCCTCTTGTTTTTCATATACTTGTAGAATGCCTTGGGGCTTTCCTTGATTCTGCCCACCAAGGTCTTCTCATGGCTCCTTCTGGCTCTCCTAATTTCATTCTTAAGCTCCTTCCTGCTAGCCTTATAACCTTCTAGATCTCTATCATTACCTAGTTTATTTGAACCTTTTGTAAGCTATCCCTTTCTTCTTGACTAGATTTACAACAGCCTTTGTACACCACGGTTCCCGTACCCTACCATCCTTTCCCTGTCTCATTGGAATGTACCAATGCAGAACTCCACACAAATATCCCTTGAACATTTGCCACATTCGAACATTTCTAATTTAAGCTCTCCCTAATAGCCTTAGCAAACTTCCCCGCCAGGATATTGGTCCCCCTGGGATTCAAGTGCAACCTGTCCTTTTTGTACAGGTCACACCTGCCCCAAAAGAATTCCCAATGATCCAGAAATCTAAATCCCTGCCCCCTGCTCCAATCCCTCAGCTACACATTTATCCTCCGCCTCATTCTATTCCTATACTCACTGTCACGTGGCACAGGCAGTAATCCTGAGATTACTACCTTTGCGGTCCTGTTTCTCAACTTCCTTCACAACACCCTGTAGTCTGCGTTCAGGACTTCTTCCCTTTTTCTACCTATGTCATTGGCACCAATACGTACCACGACTTCTGACTGTTCTTCTTCCCACTTCAAGATTTCATGGACGTGATCAGAAACATCCCGGACCCTAGCCCCTGGGAGGCAAACTACCACCCGTGTTCTTTTCTGCAACCACAGAATCACCTGCCTGACCCCCTAACTATAGAGTCCCCTATCGCTGCTGCCATCCTCTTCCTTTCCCTACCCTTCTGAGCCACAGGGCCAGACTCTGTGCCAGAGGCGCAGCCACTGTTGCTTCACCCATGTAGGCTGTCCCACCAACAGTACTCAAGCAGGAGTACTTATTGTTAAAGGGGACAGCCACAGGGGTGCTCTCTAGCATCTGACTCCTGCCCTTCCCTCTCCTGACTGTTGCCCACTTACCTGACTCCCCAGGCCCCGGTGTGACTACCTGCCTATAGCTATGTGACTACCTTCTCACAAGAAGAACATTGTTCATTGGTACGGATATATAAGGTGACCTATCCTGTGACTGGCATGTAAATGTCATCACGAATAAGGCATGACACCACTTTTACTTTCTTAGACATTTGTGTGGAATGACAAACTTCTGTAGTTATACAGTGGCGAGCATTGAAAGTGGTTGCATTATGGCCTCATGTGGAAACACCAATGCCCAGGAGCAGAAAAGGCCATGGAAAGTGGTGAATATAACCCTGACCATCGCAGGCAAAGCCCTCCCCTCCACTGAGTACATTTACATGAACCGCTGCCACAAGAAAACAGCATCCATCATCAAAGAGCGTCACCCTTCAGGCAATGCTTCTTCTAGGTGCTACCATTGGACAGAATGTACAGAAGCCTGAGGTCCCACACCAAGCAGCTTCAGCAACAGTTATTATCCTTCAACTACTGGCAGCCCCAAACCAACATGGATAACTTCGACTACAGCTACTCTGAGCCGTAGTAGATGTGCAGTAGACAGCATTCTAACATGCTGCATTATTGCATAGTACGGAAACTGAATTGTGATGGATAGGAAGGCTCTAGAACAGGTAGTCAAAAAGGGCCAATGCATCATCGGCAACAGCCTACCCACCATCAAGGACATATATACAGAAAAGTGCTGGAAAAGGGCCAGGAACATCATAAAGGAGCCCACCCACCCTGTCCATGGACTGTCTCACTCTTATCAGGGAGGAGGCTATGTAGCATCTACACCAGGACCATGAGACTCAAAACCAGTTACTTTCACCAAGCAGTAAGGCTGATCAACATCTCCACCAACTTAGCCACTGCTCTGCACACCCCACCACCACTACTTTATCATTTCCTGTCAGAGTCCCCTTATGTACAGACACTCCTGTGCTTAGTGACATAAAATCAATCTATGTGTGTAAGTATCTTATGTATTTATTGTGTTTTCTTATTATTGTGTTCTTTATATTGTTATGGCTTTTAATTGCGCTGCACTGGAGTAGCAATTATTTTGTTCTCCTTTACGCTTGTGTACTGAAAACAACATTAAACAACCTTGAATCGCTGAACAGATTCTATGACCTACAGATGCACTTTCAAGGACTCTTCACAACTCACCTTCTCAGCATTAGTTTTTCTATTTGCACTATTTGGCTTCTTTTGCACATTGGTTGTTTGTCGAGTGTTGTCTGTTTATGCAGAGTTTTTTGAAAATTTTATTGTCTTTCACTTTTTCATGTAAATGCCTCCAAGTAAGTGGATTTTAAGATAGTATATGGTAACATATATGTACTTGGATAATAAGTTTGTTTTGAACTTTGAATTATAACCCGGGGCCTTCCTATGGAGTAAAATTTCAGGTTCATCATTTAGCTGATTTTCTTGCTTTAATATATTGGATTACTAGTTCCTTATACTGAGACTTTATTTTTAAGCTCCAAACTTATTTGGTTACTTAAATTTAATTTGGAATTTACCATAATGAAATTCAGATTCACATCCCCAGATCAATGCTCCAGATCTCTGTCTGCTGGTCCAGTAACTCAAGCATCACACTGTCTTTCCCTTGGGATGACAGATAATTGTGAATGTTGATCCATGTCAAATTCAACACCGTTGGGAATAAAAATGGGAAGAAATTGGCAAAGCATATTCTGAATGATTTTATTAAAAGCCTTTCATTTTGTAAAAGTACTTACTCTGAATACAAGGAACTCCGGACTTTGAAACTCGTCTCCTAGATTCAGAATTCCCAATCCACCAGCACCCCTCCCATTTGGCCTCTTACCCTCTTTAATCAAGTGGAATCGGTGTGGTATTCTGCTGCTAAAGCCCATCCACTTCAAGGTTTGAAGTGTTGTGCATTCAGAGATGCTCATCTGTACACCACTGTTGTAATGCAGTTACCTGAGTTACTGTTACCTTCCTGTCAGCTTGAACCAGTTTGGCCATTCTCCTCTGACCTCTCACATTAAAAAGGTGTTTTCTCCCATAGAACTGCTGCTCACTGGATGTTATTTATTTTTCACACCATTCACTGTAAATTCTAGAGACCGTTGTGCATGAAAATCCCAGGAGATCAGCTGTTTCTGAGATAGTCGGTACCCCTTCTGGCACCAGCAATCAAAGCCAGATTCACTGAGATCACATTTCTTCCCCATTCTGATGTTTGGTCTGAACAACAACTGAACTGCTCGACCATATCTGCAGCTTTTATTAATTGAGTTGCTTGCCACATGATTGGCTGATTAGGTATTAGCATTAACGAGAAGATGTACCTATTAAAGTGGCCACTCAGTGTACCTATATATCTATTCTTCAAGATTCTGAGTTGATATCGACTGTCTCAGATTATCCACACATTCTGACGTACCTGTCTCTAACCTTGCAGCATTGCATCCACCTAGGGCCAACACAAGCATTGTCTTCAAGTCTGTTGGAAAAAGGCAATGCTGTTGTTTGGTGAACTGGCAATCTCATTTTGCTTCAGCTGAATACCCCCCTCAAACATTCCTCACAACTCCCTCTAGTAATTTGGAGGACTGTCTGAGGGAGGTGTTCAGTCCTCACACCACTAAGGAACAAAAAGGTCATTGTTTTCCAGACAGTCACTGACTTAATTTCAACTGGGGATCAAACGGCCTCCAGCCATCCCCTTGGAAACACACAAGAAAAGAAGCTTCAGGGCGCCAGGTCCCTTTAAGTCATAAGACCAGAAGGCATAGAAGCAAAATTAGGCCTTTCGAACCCTCTTGTCTGCTCCGCCATTTCATTGTGGCTGATCCACTTTCCCTCTCAACCCCAATCTCCTGCCTTCTTCCCGTAATCATTCATGCCCTGACTAATCAAGAACCTATCAACCTCCGGCTTAAAAATACCCAGATCCTGCCTTTAACAAATAAATTCCACAGATTCACTACCCTCCGGCTAAAGAAATTCCTCCTCATCTCTGTTCTAAATGGATATCAATCTATTCTGAGGTTGTGTCCTCTGTTCCTAGACTCACCTACTACAGGAAACATCCTCTCCACATCCACTCTATCTAGGTCTTTTGGCATTCTATAGGATTCAATGAGATTCCCTCCTCATCTCCCATATTCCTGTGAGTATAGGCCCAAACCCATAAATGCTCCTCATACCAGAGCTGTTCATTCCTGGAATCATTCTTGTGAACCTCCTTTGAACTCTCTCCAAAATCAGCACTCAAAATCAGACTCAAAACTGCTCACAAACCTCCAAGTAAAGCCTCACCAGTATCTTATAAAGCCTCAGCATTACATTGTTGCTTTTATATTCTAGTCCTCTCAGAATGAATGCTAACATTGCATTTGCTTTCCTCACCACTGACTCAACCTGCATGTTAATCTTTAAGGAATCCTGCACCTCATATTTTTAAATGTTCTCCCCATTTAGAAAATAGTCTACACTTCTATTCCTTCTACCAAAGTGCATGACCATATGCTTCCCAACACTGTATTCCATCTGCTACTTTTTACACATTCTCCTAATCTGTCTAAGTCTTTCTGCCGACTCCCTGCTTCCTCAGCACAACCTGTCCCTCCACCTATCTTTGTATCATCCACAAATTTGTCCTCAAGGCTATCAATTCCATCTTCCAAATCATTGACAGATAACGTAAAAAGAAGCGGTCCCAACTCTGTCCCCTGTGGAACACCACTAGTCACCAGTAGCCAAGCAAAAAAGGCTCTATTTACTCCCACTCTTTCCCTCCTGCCAATCAGCCAATCCTCTCTCCATGCTAGTATCTTTCCTGTAATACCTTGGGCTCTTATCCTGTTAAACAGCCTCCTGTGCAGCACATTGTCAAAGGTCTTCTGAAAATCCAATTACATAACATCCACTGATTCCCCTTTGTCTACCGGGCTTGTTGTTTCCTTAAAGAATTCCAACAGATTTGTCAGGCAAGGTATTCCCATGCTGACTTTGGCCTATTTTATCATGAATCTCCAAGTACCCTGAGACCTCATCTTTAACAATCGACTCCAACAGCTTCACAAACTCTGATGTGAAGCTAACTGGCCTATAATTTCCTGTCTTCTGCCTCCCTCCCTTTTTGAAGAGTGGGGTGACATTTGCAATTTTCCAATCCTCTAGAACTGTGCCAGAATCTAGTGATTGTTGAAAAATCGTTACTAATACCTCCATGATCTCTTCAGCTACCTCCTTCAGAATCCTGGGGTGTGGTCTATCTCGTACAAATGACTTATCTACCTTTAGAGCATCTTTGTTTCCTAAGCACCTTCTCTCTAGTACTGTAATAGCAACTCCATTCACTCCTGCCATTTGCAGGAATGAATTTCTGGCATCCTGCTAGTGTCTTCAACAGTGAAGACTGATGCAAAATACTTACTCAATTCATCTGCCATTTAATTGTCTCCCATTAGTACCTTTCCAGCATCAGTTTTCAGTCATCCGATATCTACTCTCATCTCTCTTTTATTCTTTATATATATATAAATTGAATTTACTTGCTACCTCACCTTCATACTTCATCTTTTCCCCCATATGGCTTTTTAGTTGCCTTCTTCTGGTTTTAAAAGCTCTCCAATCCTTTAATTTCCTATTAATTTTTGCTCTATTATATACCCTCTCTTTTGATTTTATGCTGTCTTTGACGTCCTTTGTTAGCCACGGTTGCATAATCCTTCATTTAGAATCCATCCTGTGCTTTCTGAATTTCTCCCAGAAGCTCCAGCCATTGCTGTTCCACCATTATCCTTGCTAGTGTTCTCTTCCAATCAACTTTGGAAGTTCCTTTCTCGTACCTCTATATTTTACTTTTCTGCAATGTAATACTAATACATCTAACTTTAGTTTTCCCCTCTCAAATTGCAGGATGAATTCTATCATATTATGATTACTTCCTCCTAAAGGTTCCTTTACCTTACACTCCCTAATCAAATCCAGTTCATTGCACAACACCCTAACCAGAATAGCCTTTCCTCCAGTGAGCTCAACCACAAGCTGCTCTAAAACACCATTTTGAAAGCATTCTATAAATTCTCCCTCTTGGAATCTAGCGCCAACCTGATTTTCCAGATCTTGCTGCATAATGAAATCCCCCATGACTATTGTAACATTACCCTTTTGACATGCCTTTCCAATCTCCCATTGCAATTTGCATATCACATTCTGGCTACTGTTTGGAGGCCTGTATATAACTCCCATCAGGGTCTTTTTACCCTAGCAGTTTCCTAACTCCACCCACAAGAATTCTGTATCTTCCAATCCTATGTCACCTCTTTCTAAGGATTTGATTTCAGTTTTCACCAACAGAGACTCCCCACCCTTTCTGCTTACCTGCCTGTTCTTTTGATAAAATATCTATCCTTGGATATTAAGTTCCCAAATATAATCTTCTTTCAGCCAAGACTAAGTGATGCCTACAGTGTCATACCAGCCAGTCTCTAATTGAACTACAAGATCATCTACCTTATATTACATGCATTCAAACACAATAGCGTAAGTCCTGTATTCGTCGCCTTGCTTGATTTTGGTTTAATGTCCCATTGCAATATACCATAGACTGCAATTTTGCCCTGTTCTTCCTAACAGTCTCACTACACAACGCATCTGCTTGTATGCCAACTGGCCCATCCTCAGTCATATCACTTCAGTTCCCATTCCCATGCCAAATTAGTTTAAACCCACCCCAGCAGCTCAGCAAATTTGACCACAGGATATTGGTCCCCTTTGGGTTCATGTGTAACCTGTCCCTTTTGTACAGGTCATACCCTCCCCAGAAGAGATTGTAATGATCTAGAAATCTTACACACTGCCCCCTGCATCAGTTCCTCAGCCACACATTCATCTGCCAAATCATCCTATTCTTATCCTCGCTGGTGTGTGGCACGGCCAGTAATCCAGAGATTACTATCCTGGAGGTCCCATTTTTCCGCATTTTACCTAACTCCCTAAATTCTCACTCCAGGACCTCCTCCTATTTCCTACCTATTCCAGTGGTGACAATATGTAAGGGCCCTTAATAATGAATGCTGCTTTCTTGTGACAGTGCTCCCTGTAGATGTATTTGTCTATGCTGCTCTCAGCTCCAGATTTAACTCTTCCCTTCCCTCTCCTGACTTGTCTGTCTCTAGCTCAAATAATAATGCAGAATATGCATTACATGATTATGGATACTCATAGCTATTTGCCAACACATTTACCCACCCTGTGTTCTGTAAGGACTCAAGTTTTCTTTTCTTATTCCGTTGTATTCATTTTGAAAATAACACCTCTCTTGGCAGCTTAGATGTCTCCATACTTCCTCAGGTGCATTGTCTCCTCCGGCGTAGTTGGCCGTACTCCCAGACTCATCTGCCTCCCACTCCCCTTTTTCCACAAACAAGAGAAGTTCTTCATCTCCTCTACCATCACCATCCACATTCACTTTCATGTCAGCACCTTCAATGTAATTATTTTCCCCTCTCTCGTCTCTCGGCACATGGAAGAGACTAAAGTTTCATGGAAGAAGTCTTCAGTTTCCTCTCCCTCTCTTCCAATATCCACTCCCCTGCAACAGATACCCCCTTACCTTTTTTCCTTCCCATTTTCCAAGGACCCTTGAAAGTAAGCAGGGGATAATTTGTATCTCTTCCAACTTAGTGTCCTGCATTTAGTGCTGATAATTTGTCTTCTCCATGTTGGAAAAACCAAACATAAATGGAGTAACAGTTTTGCAGAGCACAACCTCTGTTCAGTCTGTAAGGGTGACCCTGAGCTACCAGATGTCGCATGAATTCACCACCCCACTTCAATGCTAGCCTTTTACCATTCCAACAAAGTCCAATGTAAATTGGTAATCAGCATGTCATCATTTGGGGCAGCATCGAGGCATAGCAGTTAGCATAATGCTATTACAGCATCAGCAACTTCAGTTCCATCACAGCACTGTCTGTAAGGAGTTTGTACCTTCTCCCTGTGATTGGGTAAGTTTCCTCTAGGTGCTCCAGTTTCCTCCCACATTCCAAAGTTTAGTAGGGTATTGGTCACGTTGGTGTAATTGGGCTTGGTGGGCTGGAAAGGCCTGTTACTGTGTTGTAGTTCTAAATTTTGAAAAAATCTTCCAACTTGGTAACATTACAGCTCTTAGAGTTTAAAACGGAGTTTAACAATTTAACAACTGGCCAGCTTTGATGAAAAGCAATCAGTCTAAAAAGCAAATTCTCTTCCTCTCCCCACAGTTTCTGTCGGTCCCCCTGAGTACTTCAAGTATATTCTGGTTTTAGCTCAGATTTCCAGTATCTGCAATGTTAGATTCACAAGTGTTCTAGCACATTTTTTCTTCATTTTTTCTTGCTCACTTGTTCCTCTTCTGTTTTGAGTCATCTTCTATTTACAACCTCTCTAGAAAGATCATTGATAATTAACAATTCATCGCCACCCATCCTTGCCTGCTACCATCTCTTGTGCCATTAATTCTCTCTGGGTTTCCTACTACACCACCCCCCCCCCCAAATCACAGACATTCTCATTGTTCTCTATCACTCCCCATTCTTTGCAAATTAAAATATGTTCAATGTCTAAGTTTTCTCAATTCTGATGAAAGGTCATCAATCTGAGACATTGACTCTGTTCCTCTCCCCAAACATGCTGCTTAATCTGCTGAGTATTTCCAGTTCTCTCAGTTTTTATATCACATATTATTTCTTTGGAGTCTGTGCTTGCATCCCATTAGCTTTGATCGAGTTATAATAATTGATAGCTTGGTTACTTCCCATCTTCCACAATCAGAGCACTCTCCAATTACCTCAGTTCATGCCGAGGTATTTAAAACCTTGAGTTTGCTTATGAATTCAGCATGTTAGAATGGTCAGGTCACCCTCGCTGCATTTAATAAAAATGGATGTGTGTTGCTTTCTCCCTGAGGGCATAAGCAGAAGATACATAACTCTCAGATAAAATCTCAGAGCAATCCAGTATTTCACATTCCAAATGCAGCAAAATTTTAATAAATAAGGTTCAGAATATAGCAGGGTTGAAAATAAAGAAAAGATAATGAAGTTAAAAATTGAACAAACAAACAATGTAGAATAATTAGATAATATTGCCTATACTTCTGCCAAATCATTACTGCAGAGTTTCACTAATTTGCACTGGTTTGAGTCTGAATGCTTACCTGAGAGATGCATTCTAAATTATATATTCATTCTTGCTCATGTTAACATATATGTTTCTTTTCCAAACCTTTATTTTCCCCTGCCAATTATTTCCCCATTCTTTGCTGAAAATATTAATTCTTCAGTATGACAAGACTGCATGGGTACTTCCTTTGTGTGTGAAGTCTGACTAATATTGTCAATAGCCTATTAAGTCATGCGGGGAAGGCATCTCTAATGCACCATCTTTGCCTTAACTAATTCAACAATGACAGTTAATACCTTCCCACTCTGTATGATTCAGCTACTTCAGCACACTATGCTACTGGCATAACCAAAGATCACATCTCTTAGCAATTAGAATTATTCATATAGAAAAAGCTTTATTATAATGTAATTATCAAAATGTCAATAAATTACACTCTCCCACAAAATCCTCCCACTGAAAATTTATATTTCTTCAGTGGTTGGTAAATTGGTGAATGAGTTTATTATTGTCACATGTACCAAGGTGAAGTAACACATCTGCTCCTGCCTCAGAAGCCATATGGATTACCTCCTAGCCCACCGGAGTGCCGGGTCCAGAGTAGATGCCATTTCTTTGGCTCATCACTCAACCCTGGAACATCAGGGCAGCAAAGATGGATGCATCAGGATGCTCTTTGTCAACTACAGCTCGGCATTCAATAACATTAACCCCTTAAAACTAATGAATAAGCTTCAAGAACTTGGCCTCAATACTTCCTTATGCGATTTCCTAACTTGCAGACACCAGTCAGTTTGTATTGGCAAAAACATCTCCTCCTCCATGATCTCCATCAGCACAGGTGCACCACAAGGCTGGGTGCTTAGCCCTCTGCCTCATTTGCTTTACAGTTATAACCACGTGGGTAAGCACAGCTCCAGTGCCATATTCAAGTTTGCTGTTGTAGGCCAAGTCAAAGGTGGTGACGAATCAGCGCATAGGAGGGAAATTGAAAATCTGTCTGAGTGGTGGCACAACAACAACCTCACACTCAATGTCAGCAAGACCAAGGAGCTGATTATTGACTGAGGGAGAAGGAAAGCAAGGGTCCATGAGCCAGTCCTCATTGGAGGATCAGAATTGGAGAAGGTCAGTAACTTAAAATTCTTCAGTGTTTTTATTTCATAGGAACTCTCCTGGACCCAGCACTGAAGTGCAATTATGAAGAAAGCATGGCAGCACCTCTACTGTCATGAGGAGTTTGTGAAGATTCAACATGACACCTAAAGCTTAGATAAAATTCTATAGATGTGTAGTGGACAGTATATTGACTGGCTGCATCATAACCTGGTATAGAAACACCAATCCCCTTGAATTGAAAATTCCACAAAGTGTAATTAAATCAGTCCAGTTCATTATGGGTAAAGCCCTCACCACCATTGAGCATATCTACATAAAGTGTTGTCGCATGAAAGCAGCATCCATCACCGAAGATGCCCATCATGAGGAAGGTACAGGAGCCTCAGGATTCACACCACCAAGTTCAGGAACAGTTATTAACCCTCAACTATTAGGCTCTTGAACCAAAGGGGATAACTTCACTTAACTTCACTTGGTCCATCATTGAAATATTCTCACAATCTATAGATTCACTTTCAATGACTCTTTGTGTCATGTTCTCAATATTTATCGCTTACTTATTTATTCATTATTATTATTATTTCTTTCTTTTTATATTTGCACAGTTTGTTGTCTTTTGCACATGGGTTGAACACCCAAGTTGGTGAGGCCTCTCACTGAATCTATTATGGTTATTACTCTGTTATGAATCTGTTGAGCATGTCCACAAGAAAATGAATCGCAGGGTTGTATATGGTGACATGTATGTACTTTGATAATAAATTCACTTTGAACTTTGTGTACCATTCATCATATAGATCACTTCATTACAACAGTGCACTGAGATAGTATTAGTGAAATATTAGCAGAAGGCAGAATAAATTGTTGCTGATACAGAGGAAGTACAATACCAGTAGACAATAAGGTGTAAGGTCTTAATGAGGTACAGTAGGTGGTGAGTCATGAGTCCATCTTAGCATGCAAGGGAACTGTTCAATAGTCACACAGGATTAAAGTTGTACTTGAGCCCAATAGTATGTGCTTTCCGGTTTTTATACCTTCTGTCCAATGGGAAAGGGGAGAAGAGAGAACGTCCAGGGTGGGAGGGGTACTTGATTACACTGATTACTTTACCAAAGCAGCAAAAAGTGTAGAGTCTGTGTGGAGTCCATAGAGGGAAGGTGGTTTCAGAGATGAGCCAAGCTGTGCCAACAACTTTCAGCAGTCTCTCACAGTCCTGGGCAGAGCAGTTACCAAACCAAGTTATGGTGCATCTGAATAAGATGCTTTCTATAAAATCAATAAAAAATAGTAAGAGTCAAAGGGGAGATGGAATGGCACCAGTACTTTAAATGGGCAAGTCCCAGACCGTCAGATTGAGTACATTAGTCAAACACGGGAACAGTGATAAGGAGAACCCCTAAGTTCTTTCTCTTTGTAATGAAAAGCCTTGTGCCTAAAGGTAACATGCCTACAAAAATACCAGATCGAAGGTAGGGTCTCCAACTTCGAAAAGCTTACAAATTTAAATAACATTCAGATGTTTAAGACTGTGAAGATACTGTCATTAGAACAAGACATTTAATCTCCCTTTACTCTTAACTCTTGCGTCTGTTCAAGCAGATTATGGGTGAACCCTGTATAAACCTACTTTTGACTTGTAACCCTTACAAAACTGTATTTTAAACAAGCATTGACATGTCACAAATTTTTAATTCATATATTACCAGCTGACCCAGCATCAATTGACAATTTGTCTGTAGAAGTTTATTCTACCTTCATTCCTTAAAGAAAATCTATTTTTTTCTCATATTCACCAAACAATGAAAATGATATCTATCTAATCTCTTGGTAACTTTGATCAAATAATTTCTTAAGTATTTTATTTTAAAAGTTTATTTATTGAGATGCTGTGTGGGATAGTCTCTTCCAGCCCTTTCAGCTGCACCAACCAGCAGTCCCCCAATTTCACCCTAGCCTAATCACAGGCCAATTTACAAATAACATACCAATCAGTAGGTCTTTGGACTGTGGAAGAAAACTAGAGTGCCTGAAGGAGACCGACATGAACATGGGGAGAACGTACAAACTCCTTACAGGCAGCGGCAGGAACTGATTCCGAGATCACTGGTACTATAAAGTGTTGCGCTAGCAACTATGCTACCGTATTGCCCTTTCTAAATTTCTGTCATCAAACTACAAGTTTATGAAATGTCTGCTAATAATATAATTTCTCTGTCTGGTACATGGAAATTTAGTTTTAACTTTGTGACATGCTAGCTAGTTAGGCCTAAGGTTCAATCTCCAATCAGAATCAGAATTAGATTTATCATCACCGGCATGTGTCATGAAATTTATTAAGTTAGCAGCAGCAGTTCAATGCTATACATAATCTAGAAGAAGAAAAAAAGTAATACTAAATAAATAAATCAATCAACTACAGTATACATATAATGAATAGATTAAAAATTGTGCGAAAAACAGAAATAATATATATTTAAAAAGTGAGATAGTGTTCAGGGGATCAATGCCCATTTAGGAATCGGATGACAGAGGGGAAGAAACTGTTCCTGAATCGCTGAGTGCTTCTATACCTCCTACCTGATGGTAACAGTGAGAAAAGGACATGCCCTGGGTGCTGGACGTCCTTAATAATGGACATTGCCTTTCTGAGACATCGCTCCTTGAAGATGTCCTGGGCACTTTGTAGTCTAGTACCCAAGATGGAGCCGACTAAATTTACAACCCTCTCCAGCTTCTTTCAGTCCTGTGCAGTAACTCACCCTCCCTGCCCCATACCAGACAGTGATGCAACCTGTCAGAATGCTCTCCATGGTACATCTATAGAAGTTTTTCATTATCACACATATCACTGAGTTCATATTTACCTTGGCCCTATGGTATTTAGAGGACTGCTGGCTATACCCTCCTCGAAGCTCAGCTTGCCTCTGATTTCCACACCCGCAGAATGAAACATGGAAGCCACAGGTACACTGGAATCAAGTGCCAACACATTGCACCCTCCAGTAGCCCAACAGCAGACTGCTGCGAAGCAAAGATGGAGGGGATGGATCTATTTCGCATTTGGCCTGTTAGCCTACAGCAGGTTGCCTAATGCATTAAAAGCAACCCTATTTAGTAGAATGGGGTGGTGGGGTAGAGAAATGTCTCGACCAAAGGAGGAAGGCGTAAGATGCTCCTTCCCTTCACTATCCTGCAGGTCAGCCCTGAGCAAGACATAGCACTGCTGGGGCCCCCCGATCAATGTCATGTGAAGCCATGGGTGGGGGTTGTAGGTGGTTGCATATCACAAGCCCTGGTTCTGTGACTACAGACACCAGGCAGACAATCTCTGAAGGGTATTGATAACGGCTGGGGTAACCAATCTTGTAAAGACACTGCCCAGAAGAAGGCAATGGCAAAGCACTTCTGTAGAAAATTTTGTCAGGAACTATCATGAACAAATAGAACAGAGTAAAAAGCAAATAAATGACTTGTTTATTTTTTCTTTATTTTATATATTTTGATGCCTTTCACTTAAATGAATTATTTCAACAGCTGTGGCAGGGTTTGAATGCCATAACCTCCTATGAAGTTAAATCTTGCGACATAGGGGACGGCAGAGCTTCACTTCCAAATGAGCTCATGGACTTCTCTGCTCACTTTGACCACCAGAACAGGGAGGAACCATCGCGCACCTCCATGTCTCCCAATGATCCTTTGCTCTCAGTACCTGAAGATGACGTGTGGGCTCCCGTCAAGAGAGTGAATCCAAGGAAAGCATCTGGTCCAGACTGAGTGCCTGGCCGAGTACTGAAGACCTATGCTGATGTGTCTGGTGTGTTCATGGATATCTTAAATCTCTCGCTCTGGCAGTGTGTGGTATCCAGCTGCCCCAAGCAGGCTTCAATCGTACTGGTGCCCAAGAAGAGCATGGTAACCTGTCTCAATGACAATCGCCCAGTGGCACTTACATCCACAGTGATGAAGTGTTTTGAGAGGCTGGTGTTGAAGCACATCAGCTCCTGTCTGAGTGGCGACTTTGGATCCGCTCCAATTTGCCCACTGAAGAAACAGGTCTACAGCAGATGCCATCTCATTGGCTCTTCACCTAACTCTGGACCATCTGGACAGCAAAGATGAATACATCTGGACAACACATACAAATTGCTGGAGGAACTCAGCAGGCCAGGCAGCATCTGTGGTAAAAAGTACAGTCGATGTTTCAGGCTGAGACCCTTCAGCAGGACTGGAGAAAAAAGCTGAGGAGTGGATCTGATTTGAAAAGTGGGGGGAGGGGAAAGAGAAACGCTAAGCAATAGGTGAAACTTAGAGGAGGAGGGATGAAGCAAAGAGCTGGGAAGTTGTCTGGTGAAAGAGACAGAAGGCTATGGAAGAAAGAAGAAAGGGGAGGTGGGGGAGGAGCGCCAGAGGGAGGCGATTGGTGGGCAAGGAGATAACATGAGAAAGGGAAAAAGGGATGGGAAATGGTGAAGGGGAGGGTGGAGTCATTACTGGAAGTTTGAGAAATCAATGTTCATGCCATCAGCTTGGAGGCTACCCAAATGGTGTTGTTCCTCCAACCTAAGTGTGGCCTTATCCCAACAGTGGAGGAGGCCATGGATGGACATATCAGAATGGGAATGGAAAGTAAAATTAAAGTGGGTGGCGACGAGGAGATTCCGCTTGTTCTGGTGGACAGAGCATAGATGCTCGGCGAAACACTCTCCCAGTCTACGTCGGGTTTCACCAATATACAAAAGGGCACACTGGGAGCACGAATCACTGTATATGAACCCAACAGACTCACAGGTGAAGTGTTGCTAGTGAAGGACTGTTTGGGGCCCTGAATGTCAGTGAGGGAGGAGGTGTAAGGGCAGATGGAGCCCTTGTTCTGCTTGCAAGGATAAGTGCTGGGAGGGAGATCAGTGGGGACGGATGAGTGGACAAGGGAGTCGCGCAGGGAGTGATCCCTGTGGAAAGTAGAAAGTGGGGGGGAGGGAAAGATGTGTTTGGTGGTGTGATCTAGTTGGAGCTGGTGGAAATTTTGGAGAATTATGTGCTGGAGGCGGAGGCTGGTGGGGTGGTACGTGAGGACAAGAGGAACCCTATTCCTTTCTCTTGTTTGCAAACATCAGGATGCTCTTTATCGACTACAGTTTAGCATTCAACACCATCATCCTCTCAAAACTAATCAGTGAACTCCAAGACATTGGCCTCAATACCACCTTACGCAATTGAATCCTGGATTTCCTCACTTGTAGACATGAGTCAGTTTGATTTACCAAAAACATTTCCACAGTTTGCTGTGACATCGCTGTTGTGGACTGTATCAAAGGTGGTGATGAATCAGCATACTGGAGGGAGACTGAAAATTTGGCTGAGTGGCGTCATAACAACAACCTCTCACTCAATGTCAATAAGACCAAGGAACTGACTGTAGACTTCAGGAGAGGGAAACCAGATGTCCAAGAGCCAGTAATCTTCAGAGGATCAGAGGTGGAGAGGGTCAGTAACGTTAAATGCCAGGGTGTCACTATCTCAGAGGACTTTTCCTGGACCCATCATATAAATGTAATTGCAAAGAAAGCACGTCTGCACCTCTATTTCCTCAGGAGTCTGCATACATTCAGCATGTCATCAAAAACCTTGAGAAGCTTCTGTAGGTGTGTGCAATACACATAAGATGCTGGAGGATCTCAGCAGGCCATGCAGCATCTATGGAAAAAAAGTACAGTCGACGTTTCGGGCGAAACCCTTCGGCAGGACTGGAGGAAAAAAGCTGAGTAGATTTAAAAGGTGGGGGGAGGGGAGAGATAACCACCGTGTGATAGGTGAAACCTGGAGGGGGAGGGATGAAGTAAAGAGCTGGGAAATTGATTGGTGAGATGAGGTGAGAGAGGGTAAAGGGGATGGGAAATGGAGAAGTGGGGGGGTGGGGTTGGGGGTATTATTGGAAGTTTGAGAAATTGACGTTCATGCCATCAGGTTGGAGGCTACCCAAATGGTATATAAGGTGCTATTCCTCCAACCTAAGTGTGGCCTTAACCTGACAGTGGAAGAGGCCAAATCGAAATGGGAATGGGGAGTGGAATTAAAATGGGTGGCCACTGGGAGATCCCACTTGTTCTGGCGGACGGAGTGTAGATGAAGCGGTGAAGCAGTCTCCCAGTCTTTGTCAGTTCTCACCAATATAGAGGAGTCCACGCCGGGAGCACGGAACATCTACAGATTTTCTCTTGTTTGTTTTATGGTGTGTATTGACTGGATACATTATGGCCTGGTATGGAAAAACCAATTCCTTTGAATGGAAAATCCTACAAAAGATAATGGATTTGGTGCAGTACATTATGGGTAAAACCCTCCCAGCCATGAACCGTTGCCATACAAAAGCAGCATCCATCATCAAAGATCCTCACCACTCAGACCATGCTCTTTTCTCACTGTTACCATCAGGTAGAAGGTACATAGGCATCCGTTAGTCTCGTGAGATAATGGATTTGTGCCTTGGAAGGTTTCCAGGGCGCAGGCCTGGGCAGGGTTTTATGGGAGACCGGCAGTTGCCCAAGCTGCAAGCCTTCCCCTCTCCACGCCACCGATGTTGTCCAAGGGAAGGGCACTAGGACCCAAGCAGCTTGGCACCAGTGTCGTCGCAGAGCAATGTGTTGTTAAATGCCTCGCTCAAGGACACAATATGCTGCCTCAGCTGAGGCTCGAACCAGTGACCTTCAGATCACTAGACCGATGCCTTATCCACCAGGCCACACGCCAATACAAGGAAGGTACATACAATACAATAGAAGGTACAAATGCCTCAAGATTCACATCAGCAGGTTCAAGAACCGTTACTGCCCCTCAACCACCAGGCTCTTGAACAAAAGGGGATAACTACATTCATTCTACTTCGGGAGTTCCCACAACTGATGGTCGCACTTTGAAGTCTCTTTACCTTGTTATTCATGCTTGCTATTTATTTATATTTGTGTTTGCACAACTTGTTATCCATTGATCCTGTTTACACTTACCGTTCGATAGATTTGCTGAGAATGCCTGCAGAAAAAGAATTGTATGGTGACATGTATGTACTCTGATAATAAATTTAACTTTGAACTTCGAACTCATATAATTTAATATGCAGTATTTTTAATTGTTAAACTATTTAAATTGTATTTAAATATCTCTGATTATCAGAGATATGAAAAATAGGTTAAAGTCTTCTGGCAACAGGGAGCTATGAAAAAGACGTCAAGGCATTCTGAGATTGGGGATGTGGATTGTGTCTCCAGAGACCTGGTCACACATGCAGCCTGTTCCGCTTCATGGGAGGGTCTTTTATCTATGGAGACTCAACCGAACTGGCCGCCGTGTGCACCTTGGGTAGTGTGAACTGGCTCGATTCATTAAGATTCAGCACTCTGTACACATTATGTGGGAGGCTCCTAATATGCTGTGATGTGTCCCATAGTTGAATAGCTTGTCAAGAAGCTTTAAATATGAATAATGATCACTTAGATAAGGTAATAGAGTAGGGAGCTGCGCAGTAGCATGGCAGTTAACGAAATTGCTTAACAGCGCCAGTGATTATTGCATCGAGGTTTGACTCCCGCCACTGTCTGTAAGTGGTTGTACGTTCTCCCCTGACCACGTGGGTTTCCTCCGGGTGATCTTTTTCCTCCTAACGTACGTTTAGGGTAGTCAGTTTTTGGTGTGCTATGCTGGTGCCGCAAGTATGGTGTTACTCGTGGCCTGGCCCCCACACATTCCCCATTAGTTTAATGCAAACGACATATTTCATTGTATGTTTGATGTTTCGAAGTACATGTGACAAATACATTTCTTCATAATAATCTTGACTAGCATCTGTAGAAACATCTCTGGACAGAGTGAAAAACAAGTACAAAATCTGCCCAGAGAAAAAGAAATAATGATTTAGGAATCAGCCATTTATTATAAATTGGATCCTGTAGTTTAAATTTCTTTGAACAAGCTAACACCAATTAAAATAATTTCCTATACTGACCTCACTAACCACTAAAAACAAGGCAACTTAGATAAGTCTAAAACCATTAACGGGTTTATGTCTGATGTAAAAGGTCCTAAAGTAAATATTATGGTTTCTGAACGTTAGAGCTGTACCTCGATGTTTTGGCCTGGATTTGGGAAGAGTGGGGTCATCAGTACTAAGTGCTTCCTGGCTTACTGACTCACACACTGATTCTCACGGCTCTTGGTGCTCAGACTAGAATGGATACAACAGAAGCAGGTTTGGGTTGAGAGTGGGGGGGGGTGGAGGGGGTATACAGCTAACATCACACAGGCCCAGGTCAGGGGTCAGTGACCATCAGAAAACAAACTAAATAGGGAGTTAGCTCACCCATCCGGTCAGGGGCAATTGGGGGACCAGCTCCCAGGTCAGGATTGGGCAACGCGTTAGGCACCATCTTTTCCAAACTGAGTGTGAGAAACAACCCCAATCTGGGGTTCAGCGGACTCCAGTGGAATGCCACCTTGCTCCTGGTCCTCAATGAAGAATGGTGACTGATACCTGAGTTAAGGCAAAGATGAGTTGTCCTGCTTTGTTGTGTTCGATGCCGTTCTGCCGAGCATTGTGGGTATGCACTGGGATGTATGGCAACCCTTGCAGGATGACCTCAGGACAACACTAGGTTGTGTTGGTTGTTAGTACAAACAATGCACTTCACTGTATGCTTCATTGTATTATGTGATAAACAAATCTGAACCTGAATCCAAAAAAAGCATGAAGCATTTATTAAAAGATTAATATTTATTGAATGTACAGGGGTCCATAGCTGTTCTTATGATTCTTGCCTTTCTTAAATAAAAAAGCCTCCCACTGGTGTATGTTATACTGCTATCAGAGCCAGAAAATAAACCTCAAATTTTTTTAATTGCCCAATGTAATATGAGTCAGTTGAATTGAATTCACTTGTATGAAAAACTGAACAAAGAATTCAGTTATATTATTCAATCAGATTGCCTCCGAGAAAGAATTCCATGCATTGATTTTTTTTTTAAAGTTACTCAGAACATCAATATCACACACTGATCTTAACCTTAGACATACACGTGATGGACAAAATTTTCATAAAGCTGTCCTTCTAATTTACCAAGAGTAGCCCTGTTGGGGTTTATGAGTTAGACGACGTACTCGCAGATAAAAGCTGGAGGAAATTTTATATACAGCTTGACTAAAGGAACACAAATGTGATTCTTTCTTCCATCATGTGTAAATTACTGTCTGCACTTGCAGACATTTTTTAAGTCATGCCAGAGCTTCTCTTTAATTTGCTGCCTTTAATTTAAGGAAGCATTTAATTCGGGTATAGTTCAACAGAAGCTGAGCAACCTCTGATATCCAAGTCAAATTATCATTCATCATGTGAGTATCAGCAGTCAATTTAGCTTTGGAGAAATTGTAGCTGGATTTGACCTTGCCTTCAAATAAATGTGTCCTCTCTACCGTGGATAATGATCAAAAATTACAGTCATTGACTGCTTTATTTGCTCCCTTGCCAAGGAATTCTGATGTCAGTTGTAAATTTGTCGGCAGGACTCAGGTGGGTATATAGAGTATCATCCAGTGGCGTGGGAGAATACATTCTTAGCATGGAGGCCTTTCTTACGGACCGCACAGACACAGAAGCCAAACGTAAACAATGCAGTGAGTGCACATTTCAAACTAACCACCTGCCTGCCTCGTCACGAACCTCCTCTCCATTCTGCTGCAAAGTCCATGGGTCTGATATTGACCTCATCAGTCACCTCAGAACACAGACTGGAGTGAAACCAAGGATTAGATTTGATGAGCTTTATTTCTCACAAGAACATCAAAACATACTGTTGGTGTCAACGATCAACATAGTTCAAATATGTGCTAGAAGCAGCCCGCAGGTGTCACCATGCTTCTGACGCCAACATAACATGCCCGCAATTTAGGGAATGCTGAACGGTATCTTTCTTTTTGTGGCATGTTGGCTCACATAGCACATAAATGTCAAGAGGGCTGCTTGGATCATGTGATCTGATTGTGAGCTGCATTTGCCGTAAATTTCTTACCGTGCTTATGCACGGTGTTGTCTATGGTACAGTGACCTGTCGGTATTTAATGCCTGAAATTGATAAAGTAGATCATTGGTCCAAGAAATTGAACATCCATTATAAGTACTACAGAATGCAAGAACACTTACAATAGAGGAGAGAATCAAATTGCAAATGATGAAAACCACAGTTATCCCACTTCCCATTGAAATCAGTCTGAAAGCATAAAGAAATAAAAATAACTTGTCTTTTGTATTGTGATTTTCACAACCTTCCCCAAATGTGTTATGATAATTGAACAATTTTGAAGGTTGGCGATGATTGTAGAATAGACAATGCAGCAGCCAATTTGCAGAACATAGCCTTAGGAAATATTAATTCCCAGATGATTTCAACCACCCTCACCTGGAGTTTTTCTCTCTTGTACAAATGACCAAAGTTCTCTTCAACTATCGATACTATTACAGATCTTGTGCCTAGATTTATAGCAGTTCTTCCTCTGAATGTCTTCTGCTCCCAATATCAAATTATTAACAATTTCTGGAAAGAAGAATTGGGTGTGAAGCTTTCCAGAAAATGCAATTTAAATGATTTGATTCAGAACACAAATTTCACATGAAATTAAATAGGCTGGATAATACTACAATTGGAATCAGATTTAACATCACTGATTTAGTTAACATGACATAAAATTACTATAACATCCAAAAATAAATAAATAGTTCAAAAAAAAAAGAAAATTGTGTTAGTGTCCATGGTTTCATAGACCATTTAAAAATCTGATGACAGATTAGAAGAAGCTACATGTGAACCACTGAGTATAGGTTTACCAGCAACTATACCTCCTCCCTGATGGTAGTAGAGAAGAGGGCATGTCATGATAGTGAGGGTCCTTAGTGATGGATGCCGCCATATATCCATGGCGGGGAGGGTTGTGCTTGTGGTGGAGCTGGCTGAGTCTACAATCCTCTGCAGCCTCTTGCAACCCTGCAAAATGGAGCCTCCACATCAGGATGTGGTGTAACCACTCAGAATGCTATCAATCATACATCTGTAGAAACTTGAAAGAGCCTTTAGGTAACAGACTGAATCTCCTCAAACTCCTATTGAAGTAGCGCCACCGTACACCTTCCTCATGATGGTATTGATGTGCTAGGCCCAGGTAGATCCTACGAGATGCTGATGAAATTGAGGCTGCTCACCCTTTCCATCACTCACCCTTCAATGAGAACTGGTGTGTGGCCTCTCAACTTCCCCTTCCTGAAGTCCACAGTCAATTCCTTCATCTTGCAGTCGGTGAGCGCGAGGCTGCTGTTATGACACCGCTCAACCAGCCAGTCTAACCCGCCCTAGTGCAGCGTTTTGACCTGAAATGTCAACAGTTCCTTTCCTCTCCCAGATGCCGCATGACCTGCTGAGCTCCTCAAGCACCTTGTTTGATGTAGCTGATCGGTCTCACTCCAGTCCGCCTCCTTGTCACCATCTACCCTGCCAACAACAGGGGTTCATCAGTGAAATTATCGAAGGCACTTAGTCTATGCTTAGCGACACGGTCCTGAGAATAGAGAAAGTAGAACAGTGGGCTAACCGCAGATCGTTCAGATGCACCTGTGTTGCTTGTTTGCAAGGAGGGAGATTCTATTATAGACTTGCAGTGACTGTGGCCTCTTGGTGTCAAGATGTACTTGCCGAGGGAGGTAGCAAGGCTCAGTGCTCAAAGCTTGGCGATCAGCACTGACGGGGTGACGGAAATGAAATCTGACTGTAATCATTAAACAGTAACTTAATGTAAGTATTGCTATTGTCTCAGTGCTCCAAAGCATAATGGAGAGCCAGTGAGATTGTGTCCACTGTAAATCTGTTGTGATGGTAGGCAAATTGCTGTGGTTCTAGGCTATTGCTCAGGCAGGAGTTAATTCTAGCCATGACAAACCTCTCAAAGCACGCCATCACAGTAACTTCTGGGTGATACTTGTTAAGACAGCTAACCTAGGTCTTCCTCGGGCATTGGTATGATTGTTGCATTTTTGAAGTAGATGGGAATATCTGAAAGCAGCATTGAGAGTTCGAAAGTGCCCTTACACGAATAGGTTGACTCAGATTTTTGGTAACCGTTCAGGTACACAGAGGGGCCTGATGCCTTGTGAGGGATAACACTCTTGAAGGATGTTCTGACATTAGCCTCAGCGGCAGAGAGCACAGGGCCACAGGTTATGAGGAAAGGCACAGGTCTATGGTATTCACCTTTTCAAAGGATGTATAAAAGACTAATCATAAGCATGAGATTCTACAGATGCTGGAAATCCAGAGCAACACACACAAAATGCTGGAGGAACTCAGCAGGTCAGACAGCATCTATAGAAAAGAATAAACAGTCGACGTTTCGGGCCGAGACCCTTCATCAGGACTGAAAAGGAAGGGGGGAAGATGCCGGAATTAAAGGTGGGGGGAGGTGAAAGAGGTTAGCTGGAAGGTGATAGGTGAAGCCGGGTGGGTGGGAAAGGTCAAGGGCTGGAGAACAAAGAATCTGATAGGAGAGGAGAGTGAACCATAGGGGGAATGGAAGGCGGAAGTAATAGGCAGATGAGAGGAAGTGAAAGGTCAGAGTGGGGAATAGAGGAAGGTGGGGGATTGTTTACTTGAAGGAGGAATTGATAATCAAGCCTTCAGGTTGGAGTGTACCCAGATGGAATATAAGGTGTTGCTCCTCCACCCTGAGGGTGGCCTATTCCATCTGGGTACCTCCGACACAGTGGCATTGACCATCTTTCCCAGCCCACCTGGCTTCACCTATCACCTTCCAGCTAGCCTCTTTCCCCTCTCCCCACCTTTTTATTCTGACATCTTTCCCTCTTACTCCTCAGTCCTCAAGAAGGGTCTCGGCCTGAGACGTCAATCTTTTCCACCAATGCTGCCTGGCCTGCTGAGTTCCTCCAGCATTTTTTGTGTGTGGCTACAAAAGACTAAGCTGTGACCAAGTCAGTGATCAATTGTGCTGGTGCCATGGCTGCAGTCTGTTTTAGCAGCCCTGTAGGTCCAGGCCTCAGCGCCAGTGCACATACTTAGCCCCAGGCACCACATCCTCTTGAACACACGAAAACCTTCTGACAGCCTGCCACGGCTCCTTTTAAATATGTCTGATGAACAGAAACATTTAAAATACAGCTCAAGTGGATTTGGATCATTAAAATATTTTAAAATATAAACAACAAACTTAATTAAAATGTTTCAACAATTAGAATTAATTTTTAACAAAGACATTGCAAAATTAAACATAAACTAACCACCTAAAAGTTTTTACCTATTCGATTCAGTCTGTGATTCCATTCATACTGCATGTAGAGTATATAAATGCTGGTGTAAAGTTGGTTTAAAGCTAAGCAAATGAACGCAAAGTGCATCAAGTCACCTCAGTATAACTGAGTCTGACATCATGATCCAACTCATTCTTGACTTCTACAGAACTGCCAGCTGGTTTGCAGCACAGTCAGGACCAAACTATTGGGTTCCGTCTCAACTTTTGTTATAAACAGAACAGTAACATCTGCCGGAACATTTAACAGCAATCTGAGTACTTGGAGCAATCTTGGACTCGGCAGCACTTACCCAAGGATATGACCAAATGGTTAGATGACTAAAAGTTACATCAGCAAGCTTAAATCACACCCCATACCATCAAGATGACCACATTACTGGAAGACTGATGTCGTGATATAAGGAAAATGGTGTAATGTTTGGAGCATAATTAGAACATATTTCATCATGGACGCCTTTGTGGAAAGCTGTCTCTGTTTCCAGCCACAGCTGCAGTGAGAGAGCAGAAGGATGCTGATAGCTGTGTACAATCTGTGGCAATCAGATTTAATACATTTTGCTTTTGAAGAAGATAGCTGGAGCTAAATACTTCCAACATCTTGTAGTTTGCTTTCAACTGCTTATTGCATCAGGAACCCCAACGTCTCTGCGTTCCAAGGAAATGGATGATATTCCATGATGATTTGACAGAATCCATCAAACCTTGCAAGAATTTCAGGTTCCCTTGCACACGCACACCAATTTGCAAATAGCAAGTGATAACTCCACACACCCAACTGCAGAAGTGAATGAGATTTTATTCCCTCAAAGCAATTCTCTCCTATCAGATTCCTTCCTCTCCAGCCCTTTACCTTTCCTACCCACCTGGCTTCACCTCCTTCTCCTCCCCCTCCACCTTTTTATTCTGTCATCCTCCTTCCTTTCCAGTCCTGAAGAAGTGTCTCAGCCTGAAATGTCAACTGTTTATTCACTTCCATAAATGCTGCCTAAAGTGCAGAGTTCCTCCAGCATTTTGTGTGTTCTATAGAATAGGTCCTTCAGATCACAATGTTGGCAAAGCAATCTATATTTATCCATCTCTCTGTTCAATGTCCAGATCCCTCCATTCCCTGCTTCTTCATGAATCTGTCTAAATGCTTCTTAAAAGTTGTTTATGTATCTATTTCCAACACTTCCTCCAGTAGTACATTGCAGGTATCTATTCATAAAAATTTTCCTCATACATCTCCTTTAAACTCTTTCCATCTTATCTTAAATCTATGCCCTCTAGTATTTGAAAATTCCGCACTGTTGAAAAAAGTCTGACCATCTACTCTTTTTATGCCTGTCATGATTTTATCGGGTTTCCCTTCAGTCTTCGCTACTTCTGTAAATACGTTCCAAGTTTATCTTCTCTCTCCTCATAACGAATACACTCCAATCAAATCAGCATCATAGTGAATGACTTCTGCACCCCCCTCCAAATCATCCACCTGCTTCCTGTAAGGTGGCAAACCAGCAAAGTACACAATACTCCCAAAGCAGACCTATCCAAAGTTTTATGCGGCTGCAACATGACTGGCCAACGTTTATACCCGATTCTCTGACTGATGCATTCCTTACCCTCCTACCTATGTCTGTTGCTGTTTTCAGTAAGCTATTGGACTTGCACACCCAATCCCCTCTGCACGTTAATACTGCTATGGGATTGCCATTTAGTGTATCCTATGCTCTTGTATTCGACCTCCCAATGTTCAAAAAACGCACTCGTTCAGATTAAATACCATCTGCCCTTTCTCCGCCCAAATTTCCAACGGTTCTATGTCCTGCTGTTCCCTTTAACTACCTTTCTCATCATCTGCCATTATACCGAATTTTGCGTTGTCTGCAAACTTATTTATCAGATAGCCTGTATCTTTGTCTAAATCATTACAAATAAACAGAGCACCCAGCTCTGATCCTCATAGATCACCACTAGTCACCACCTTCAGTCAGAATTATACCCCTACACCATTACCCTCTGTCTTCTTTGACCAAGCCAACTTTAAATTCAACCAACCAAGTCATCATGAATCCCACCCATATCACATAATCTTCTGGATCAATCTACCTTGACAAATACTTTTACAAAACTCTATGCAGACAACATCCAGCACTCTATCCTCACCAGTCATGACATGGCTGATGAAACAGTGAGGGAAAGTGATGAACACAGTCCCGTCCATCACAGGCAAATCCTTCCCCATTATTAAATAGGTGTACATGGAACTCTGCCACAAGAAAGAAGCATCCATTATCAAAGATAACCACCATCCAAGCAATGGCCTCTGCTCACTAGTACCATCAGGTAAGAGGTAAAGGACCCTTAAGTCCTACATCACCAGGTTCAAAAATAGTTATTATCATACAACTATCAGACTCCTGAAACAGCATGGATATTTTCAATCACCACTACTCTGAACAGATTCTATGACATACAGATTCACTTTCAAGGAGTCTTTATAACTCAATTTCTCAATATTAATTTTTATTGCACAGTTTGTTTTCTTTTGCAAATTGGTGTTTTGTCCATTGTATTTCTTTTGTCATGTTAATGCCTATAAGAAAATGAATCTCAAGGTAGTATATGATAACATATATGTACTTTGATCATATATTTACTTTGAACTTTGAACTTTTGAATCCTGTATGCAAGGCAGGATCCAATGGGCAACATTGACGTGATCGAGTGGTCCACGAAAGAAGCCTATATGTGGCTTCAGTCTTCAGCATGAAACATATTGTAAACAGCTGGAGAACAGGAGGCAAAGGAGTAAGTGAAAGTGCAAGGTTGAAAATAAGCAGGAGGGTGAATGTGTGTCCTGTGAACTATTCATCCATGTGATTCTTGTAAATCATTGCCACAATTTTCCAACTGTCCCATTTCTTTCATTGCTAATGAAAAAAAAGATAAAAGTTACGAGAAAGAACATTAAAAAACGAATGTACAAATGAAGTAATTTTATAGTCCATTCAAAGATAAACTCATCGTTATTTTGCTTTAGTGCCAGTGTTCCATATGCCTTGGCTGGCCTAATCTCCTATTCACTGTCACCTCAGTACTTGCAATGGAGCTGGTGACAGCTGCTAGTGTCTTATGGAGAAGGCTACAGATGGCCTCGCAGAACGGACATGAAGATCTCAGTGCTGCCTGAAGGCCCAGATCCAAACTACGTAATGGGTGACAGCTAGCAAGCTTCTTGATTGGTAAGGGAGTTAAGGGTTATGGAGAGAAGGCAAGGAAATGAAGCTGAGAAAAAAAAACAGCCTTGACCCCAAACAGTGGAGCACACTTGGTCCCAAATGGCTTAATTCTTCTTTAACATCTTATAGCCTTATGGTCCTACCGGTAATCAATTCTGGCTGGCTAGTAGAATACTAGTGAGTGGCACACATGGAAGGATAAATGCTGCATTCCTGAAAGAGTACAGCATTTAGAAAGAGTCCTTCTTGTACCGCTGGCACTGTAGCCCCACCTTCCTCCCAGGGACCATGCTTCAGCAAGGTATGCGACCTGTACAGGAAAGCTAGCTGATATCCATCAGATCCTGCTACCACTCTTGCACCCGGTCATCCACTGCTATCGTGGCAGCATTCGGAGCTCGCACCGCAACACACAGACCTTTAGTGGAAGTATACTAACCTATAATGGAAGGTGCGGCATCGGCTGTGGAAAACCACGGCATAGCTGGGTCCAGTGGAATGAGATAGAATGGAGTGTCTCCAAGGCTCTGAACATATCCCTCTATCAAGTTGTAAGCAGGCTCTTCAATGACCCCTGAGGGTAAACAAAAGGATTTCTGGCAGTCTTCCCCATGCATCCAGTGTTTTATTGTGTCTACCTTTCCATGACCTTCTGCTTGAAGTCTTCCCCAAAGCTGTCGATGACAGGATCATTAAACACCTTCATTCGCCAACAATTCAATACTTGGATTACTTCTTCCATTTTTCTTGGCTGTTGACCACTTATTCCGAATGTGTGTAATTTTCATCTTTACCTCCAAATCATTTGCAGTGTTAATATCCAAGTTGGTGGCTGTGAGCAACAGGATGGCAACGTGACTGCGTCAACACTGAATTCAAACTGCATGACTTAGTGAGCTTTCAGTTTTCAAAGACTTAGTAAAAATTATACTCGGGTATGGTTACTCTGCGGTGTTGCTAAGGAGGAATGAAGGGATGCATGGTTCCACTTCTCTAGCCTGTACAGCAAAATCAGAATCAGATTTACTACTACTGACTTACATGACATGAAATTTGTGGTTTTGCGGCAGCAATACAATGCAAAGACATAAAAATAATATAGCTTATAAAAATAGATAAACAGTGCAAAAGAAGGAGTAACAAGGCAGTGTAATGGATAGTTCAGAAATACGTGCTGATGGGGAGGGGGAGTTTTTCTGAACCATTGATTGAGAGTCTTCACACTCATGTATCTCGTCCCCAGTGGCAGTACTGAGAAGAGGACATGTCCCAGATGGTAAGGGTACTTAATGATGGACGCTACCTTCTCGAGGCACCGTCTTTTGGAGATTTAATAGAGGTATACAAAACTATGAGGGGTATAGACAGGTTAAGTGAAAGCAGGCTTTTTCCACTGAGATTGGTTGAGACTACAACCGGAGGTCATGGGTTATGGGTGAAAGGTGAAATGTTTAAGGGGAACATGAGGGGACACTTCTTCTCTCGGAGGGTGGTGAGAGTGTGGAAAGAGAAGTTTGGGTAGGTACAGAGATGGAAGGGGTATGGAGGGTGATGGCCCTGGTGCAGGTCAATGGGACTAGGCAGCCCAAAATGGTTCGACATGGACTAGATGGGCTGAAGGGCCAGTTTCTGTGCTGTAGTTTTCTATGACTCTATGTCAGAAAGGCAATGTCATGATAATCGATGGGGATTTTAACATGAAAGTGGATTGGGAAAACCAGGTCAGTACTAGACCTCAAGAGAGAATTTGTAGAGTGTCTAAGGGATGGCTTTTGATAACAGCTTGTTGTTGAGCCCACTAGGGAATCGGTGTGCTGGATTGGGTGTTGTGCAATGATCCAGAGGTGGTAAGAGAACTTAACGTTAAGGAACACTTAGGGAACAGTGATCACAATATGATCGAGTTCACTTTGAAATTTGAGAGAGAAAAAAGAAAATCCAATGTGTTAGTATTTCAGTGGAATAAAGGAAATTACAATGGCATGAGAGGGGAACTGGCTGAAGCTGACTGGAATGGGACACTTGCAGGCAGGACAGCAGAGAAGCAGATGCTGGAGTTTCTGTGAAAAATGAGGGAAGTGCAAGACAGATATATTCAAAATAAGAAGACATTTTCAAAGGGAAGAAGGACACAACCGTGGCTGACATGCGAAGTCAGAGCCAAAGTAAAAGCAAAAGAGAGGGCATACAAGGAAGCCAGAGCTAGTGGGAACATAGAGGATTGGGAAGCTTTTAAAAACTTGCAGAAGGAAACTAAGAAGGTCATTAGCAAGGAAAAGATGAATTATGAGAGGAAGCTGGCAACTAATATCAAAGAAGATACTAAAAGTTTTTTTAAGTATATAAAGGATAAAAGAGAGTTGAGGATATAGGACGAATAGAAAATGACACTGGAGATATTGCAATGAGGGATGCAGAGATGGCAGAGGAACTGAGTGCATATTTTGCATCAGTCTTCACAGTGGAAGACATCTGTAGTATACCGGACATTCAAGAGTGTCAAGGAAGTGAAGTTTGTGCAGTGAAAATTATGACTGAGAAGGTGCTCAGGAAGCTTAATTGTCTGAGGGTGGATAAATCTCCTGGATTTAATTAAATTCACCCCTGGGTTCTGAAGGAAGTAGCTGGAGAGATTGTGGAGGCATTAACGATGATCTTTCAAGAATCGATAGATTCTGGCATTGTACCGGACGACTGAAAAATTGCAGATGTTACTCTGCTCTTTAAGAAGGGGAGAGGCAGCAGAAAGGAAACTATAGACCTGGTAGCCTGATAACAGTGGTTGGGAAGTTGTTGGAATCAATTGTTAAGGATGAGATTGCAGAGTACATGGAGGCACATGACAAGATAGGCCAAAGCCATCATGGTTTCCTGAAATGAAAATCCTGCCTGACTAACCTACTGTAATTCTTTGAGGAAATTACAAGCAGGGTAGACAAAGGAGATGTAGTAGACGTGGTATACTTGGATTTTCAGAAGCCCTTTGACAAGCTGCTTAGCAAGATATGAGCCCATGGAATTACAGGGAAGTTACTACTGTGGATGGAACATTGGCTGATTGGCAGAGAACAGGGAGTGGGAACAAAGGGATCATTTTCTGGCTGGCTGCTGGTTACTAGTGGAATTTCACAAGGGACGGTGTTGGGACTGCTACTTTTTACGATGTATGTCAATGATTTGAACTACGGTATTAATGGATTTGTGGCTAAATTTGCTGATAATACAAAGATAGGTGGAGGAGCAGCTAGTGTTGAGGAAACAGAGAGCCTGCAGAGAAAATTGGATAGTTTAGGGGAATGGGCAAATAAGTGGCAAACAAAATACAATGTTGGAAAGTCAATAGTCATACACTTTGGTGGAAGAGATAAATGGGCAGACTATTATTTAGATGGGGAGAGAATTCAAAATGCAGAGATGCAAAGGGACTTGGGAGTCCTTGTGCAAGTTACCCTAAAGGTTAACCTCCAGGTTGAGTCGGTTGTGAAGAAGGTGAATGCAATGTTGGCATTCATTTCTAGAGGTGTAGAATATAAGAGCAGGGATGTGATGTTGAGGCTCTATAAGGCACTCATGAGACCACACTTGGAGTATTGTGTGCAGCTTTGGGCTCCTTATTTTAGAAAAGATATACTGACATTGGACAGAGTTCAGAGAAGATTCATGAGCATGATTCCAGGAATGAAAGGCTTACCATATGATGAACATCTGGCAGCTTTTGGGCTGTATTCTCTGGAGTTCAGGAGAATGAGGGGGGATCTCATAGAAACATTCCAAATGATAAAAGGCCTGAACAGATTAGATATGGCAAAGTTATTTCCCATGGTAGGGGAGTCTAGGACAAGAGGGCACGACTTCAGGAGTGAAGGACGTCTTTTTAGAACTGAGATGCAGAGAAATTACTTTAGTCAGAGGGTGGTAAATCTGTGGAATTTTGTTGCCACAAGCAGCTGTGGGGGCCAAGTCATTGCGTGTATTCAAGGCAGAGATAGATAGGTTCTTGATTAGCCAGGGTATCAAAGGGTATGGGGTGAAAGAAGGGGAGTGGGGATGACTGGAAGAATGGGATCAGCCCATGATTGAATGGCGGAGCAGACTCATTGGGCCGAATGGTCTACTTGTGCTCCTATATCTTATGGTCTTATGGTCTTATATCCTTGGTAGTGGGGAGGATTGTACCCCTAATAGCGCTGGCTGAGTGTACAACCATCTGCAGAACTGTGCATTGGAGATTTCATACCAGGCTGTGAAGCAAACAGGAGAGTGCAGGCTGACTAGCAAATGAGAGGTGGGAAAGGGGGTTTGTATGAAAATGCATCACTTTCATCAGATTCAGCCACAGGACTCCACTGTCATTTGGACCTGCTTGCTCCTCTCTGGTTAGTTGTACAAAGTTCAATTTTGTATTACAATGTCCAGCAAAAGTAAATATTAAAAACAGGATGGAATTTATAGCATTGTTCATTAACTTCAGGAGGAGCCAAAGTTCTCCACAGTCCATGAGTAATTTTGAAGCTGCAATTATTCACAGTTTTAGGAACAACAGCAATCAAATTGTGCGCAGGAGCCATCCACAAACACCAATAGAACAAAAACTGCATTATTAGCTCTTATTTTATTGATTGAGAGTTCCCTGTTCATCAAAGTAGCACCTTGGGATTGTTAATATTCATGCAAAAGAATTTATAGATCTACAGTTTAATACCTCTTCCAGAAGATTCCCTTTCAACATATAGCACTGAAGATTAAGGATTGGTTTTTGTGGTCAACACTCTGCAGTGGGGCTTAATCCAGAACCAACTTATTGAGGGATGGGAGAAATACCAATGGAAGCAAGACTGGGGCCCAGAGAAAAGTGCTCTAAGCAGTGTGACGAGGTGATTCATCAGTTGCTGATGGGATTTGATTTTTGCACCAATTTTTATTTCTACTTATTGAGCTGCAGATTGGAAAAGGTCCTTCTGGCACTTCAAACCGTGCTGCCCAGCAATCACTTATTTAACCCAGCCTGGTTATGGGACAATTTACTACTAACTGGTATTTCTTTGCACTGTGGGAAGAAGTCAGAACACCTGGAGAAAACTCATGCATTCCATGAGGACGTACAGACTGTTACAAATGACTTTGGAATTGAACTCCGAACTCTGTTGCCCCGAGCTGTAATAACGTCGTGCTAACCGCTACACTGCCATATGCCCATGTGCATGTGTGAGGGTGTAATATCATATATGAAGTTGGGCTTGAGTCCTGATTGAAAGAGACCCTTCATTGATAACTGCTGGGGGTGTGATATATAAAGAAATGTGTAATTCTAACAGTGCTGTTGTTAGAACGGAAAAATTGAAAATATTGCATCTACTGGCCAAGTCTGACTCGGCCTTCATTGCTTCCTACTCCCACTACTGAGCATGTTGACACCCAGATGATTCAAGCTATCCCTTCTGCTTTCCACCTCCCTCTCCAAGGCCTCCAGAGAGATGTTCAAAAACAGGATTTACTCTCTTCCATCGTTCACAAATTTCCAGGTCATCTTCAGAACTTCTTCCATATACAATGTAAGAAGAATTTATGCTGGCTACATTCACGGGAGGCTAAAGAAATTTGACACTTTGATCCTCAACATTTTTTATCGGTGCACGGTAGTAAGCCTCCTATCTATCACTGCATGGTGGTACTGCAACTGCTCCACCCACAAACTCAAGAAACTACACAGAGTTATGGACACAGCTCTGCACAGCATGAAAACCAAACTCCTTTCCATGGGATCTGTCTGCACTTCTTGCTGTCTCAATTGATCAATCAGCATAATCAGACTCCGCCTACTCTGGACGTTCTACCTCCCCCTTTCCATTAGGCAGGAAATACACAAGCCTGAAACCATGTACCATCAGGCTCAGGGACAGCTTCCATCCCACAGTTATAGGAATATTACACAGTTCTAGTTTGTTAAAAGGGACTCTTGACCTCACAATCTACCAGGTTATGACCTTGCACCTTATTGTCTACCTGCACTGCAATTTATTCTGCACTCTGTTATTGCTTTACCTTGTACCACCTCAAAGCACTGTTGTAATGAATGGATCTGTGTGAACAGTATGCAAGATTGTCTTTTACTGTACCTCAGCACATGTGACAATAATATACCAATTTAGCACAATATTGGTCATCCATGGAAGTGTCCCGTCAACTAACAATATGCTTTGCAGGACACTACGATTATAAAAACTGCACAGGCAGCACACAGTTGGTATGGCTCACAGTGCGCAGAACGAGTGAGAGTTAATCCTGTTTCAAGCTCACTGTATCTGTTTGAGGAGTAATTGAATTTAGTGTTAATTCTGCATCAACAGACCTAACAGAATCCTGGGAATCGGCTGGTCAAAGCAAAGCACCCACAGTCAGCAGCTTTTAATCATATTATTCAGAGTTAAACCAGGGAGTTTTTTTTGAAAGGGGAATGGTTATCAGGTCACAAAACAGCTTCTGTTTGTAGTTTCGGGCAGACAGGATCAGTACACATTAATTCAGATTCCAGGGTCATTTCATCAGAAAGTCAATAGTGTCCCTCATAAACAGATTGAAAAACAAGCTGCTTTCTGTTCTGCAATGACACAAAAAAGAATTCACGCCACAATAATCCAAAATTCAGCCTCAATCTATTAAATTGGTATTACCAATGCTGAGAATCGACTGATAAATACATTCTTTCTCCTCCCACCACCCCCACACCCATCCTCACCCGTTAATCCTCTTAAAGACTGTGCTGTATAATGAACGGATGGGATGAGAGAGGTTTTTTTGTGTTTATAATGAATGCACAAACAGGTTCTGTAGCGGTGATTCATTACTGCCAACCAAGTACTTAACGCTGTCTGTCATAGAGTGACTATCTGCTATTATTTTGTAGGCCAAGTGCAAATGAGTGTTCAAGCTGAGCAGCTTCAAATTTAGGGCTGGAGAGTAACTCAGCTATATGAATGGAGTGTCCCCAGGGACGAATGGTGTGAAATTAGAATGTACTTCTTAACATAACCCATTGAAGATGTCAATACTGAACTTTATTAATGTCTTCCTTTAGTCACTGTGGAGAAGAAAGGCACTGTGATGGCAATTGCATTATCAATTATTCCCAAACTCCAGATGTTTGAAAAGTGGAAACTGATATTCACTTTGAACAAAGAGGTGAATGCAACCCATGTGCTAAATCTACAGGACAGGAACTGAGGTGGGGGGGAGGATGCACGGGAAGGAAATAATTTGTCAACTTGAAAATGCATTTTTATTTACAGTGCAACTCCCATTGTGAGCAGAGATTGTTTTTCTCTGACTGTGGTGTGGGAATAGGCCTGTGAATGGGGGGGGGAGAAAAACAGTGGCCAATACACATGTTAACAACGTGCAATAAAAGTTCATGTTTGCTGTACAAAGAGGGTAAGATTCCTTTTACATCCTAATGAGACTCAAGTGCTTTCAAGAAGGTAACAGCAGCAGTCACTAGACATTTACATCAGTTTAATCAGTCTGTAGAAACATTTTGAATATTTTGGTGATTTATTACGTACCCTACTAGGAATGCTTCTGTAAGGCACACAACATAATCAAAGACTCCATCCACTTTCGATATTATCTCTTCTCCCCCTTCAGAAGTAAAAACCAGAAAGCAGGGACCACTAGGCTTCAAGGAGAGCTTCCTTCCTACTGTTATAAGACTATTGAACACTCCGTGAGAACAATAAGGTGGAATCTTAGCCTTCCGATCTTCCTCATGATGATACTTCACGCTATTGACTGTACTTTCTTGGTACCTTTAACACTTCATCTGCATTCTGTTATTGTTTAGCCTTGTACTGCCTCAAGGCACTATGTAATCAAAGATCAAAGATTCAAAGCACATGTGTCTTGCCCACAGACAACTACGACACGAAGTTTTTTGCGATACCTTGGTACATGTGACAGTAATAAACCGATTTATTTCTTTAATTTATTCCACAAAACTCATTCCTGTTCTATTTCTCTACCTTTCAGCTTTTATAGATTTTGGTCGAGAAGCTTCAGTCGCTTGGCATTCAGGATGAGGTAGTAAATTCGATTAGACAGTGGTTTAGTGGGAGAAGCCAGAGAGTGGTAGTAGATGTTTGCTGGGGCCTGTGTTGACTAGTGAGCCACAGGATTCAGCGCTGGGTTGTTGTTTGCCATCTACCTCAATGATCTGGATGATAATATAGTAAATTAAATCAGCAAATGTGCAGATGACACGAAGATTGGGGGCATAGTAGACAATGAGGAAGGCTATCAGAGTTTGCAGTGGTATCTAGACCAACTGGACATATAAGCTGAAAAATGGCACATGGAATTCAACGCAGACACTTTGGGAGAACATATCAGGGTAAGATTTACACGGTGACTGGTAAGGTACTGAGGAGTGCAGTAGAATCTGGAAATACAGATTCAGAATTCCCTGAAAGTGGTGTCACAATTAGATAGGGTAGTAAAGAAAGAATGCGTACACAACGCTGGAAGAACTCAGCAGGTCAGGCAGCATCCGTAAGAAAAGAGTATCCAACGTTTCGGGCCGAGACCCTTCATCCTGATCCACAGCATCTGCAGTTGTATTTTTGTGGTAAAGAAAGATTTTGGCATATTGGCCTTTGTAAATCAAAGTACTGAGTACAGTAGTTGGGATGTTACGTTGATATATGACATTGGTGAGGCCTAATTTGGAGTATTGTGTGCAGTTCTGGTCACCTACCTACGAGGAAAGAGAACAATAAAATTGAAAAAGTACAGAGAAAATTTACAAGGCTGTTGCTGGCACTTGGAGACCTGAGTTATAGGGGAAGTTGAATAGGTAAGGACTTTATTCCTTGGTGTGCAGGGGACTGAGAGGAGATTTGATAGAAGTATACAAAATTATGAGGGATATAGATAGGGTAATGCAAGCAGGCTTTTTCCACTGAGGTTGGAACTGGAACTAGATAGAGGTTATGGGTTACGGGTGAAAGGTGAAGTATTTAAGTGGAATATGAGGGGATGCTATTTCACTCAGAGGGTGGTAAGAATGCGGAATGAGCTGCCAGTGGAAGTGATTCAGTTTGAACATTTAAGAAAATCTGTATAGGTATATGGATGGAGGGCTATGATCTGGGTGCAGTTTGATGGGAGTAGGCAGATTAATAGTTTGGCATTGGCTAGATGGGCCAAAGGGCCTGTTGTTTAGCTATAGCATCCTACGACTGATTCTTATTGAATCAGGAATGTAATTGAAATGTGTTGGATATTCTTCCATCAATATAAATGGGGTATTGCTTGCAATGCTCGGTTATCTTAACCTTCCTTGCTAGTGTTTGCACTTGAGATTTCCACAGATTTTGCTACTTTAATAGTGATGATTTATTTACTTTAGAAATGTTAAACTGATTAGGCAGAAAATTATGACGAAGGCTAATGACAGAATTGTGTTATCTCTCTCCCTCTCCTTTTTTCTCTCTTTGTGCTATTAAAAAGGTAAACTATCAAATAAAGGCAACAAATAAGGATTAAAAGACAGTTGAACATTACCCCTGCTTACCATTCCTGGTATGAATAATTCACTCCTATAGTCAGCAAAGCAAGGCATTTCAGCAGGACAATTCTCAGGCTAAAATAGACAGTTCATAGAAGGGGAAAATAAATTACAAAGCAGCCTGCAGTCATATTAATAAATTAACCATTGGGTTTATTTGCTCATCTGATCAGTGTGTCTGTCGCCTGTTCTGTGAATTAAGGAACTCAAAGCTGCTTTAAACCCATGAGGCACAGGAGTGTATGGGGGGAAGGGCAAGCAAACCTTTAACTTGCCTTTATAATGCATTCCTGGTCGAGGGACAGCAGCTGCTGTGGTGACGAGATCTGCTAAGTGGCTCTTTAATACGCCTGAGGGTTGTATTTTTAGAGTCCAATTGATGCAAAATACACTATTGCATCAGAATTTCAAACACATTTCATTCCCCGTAGATTGATTATATTTGTAAACACATGCTTAAAAAAAATCACAGTCATAAAAATTGGTATTAAGGCATGTGTGTTATCTGCACATCATTGTGCAATGTATTTCAGTATCACATACATTGGAAACAAAATACACCAAATTAAAAGCAATTTGAAGTCTAAAATTTAAATTTAAAGCTTAAAATCTCATATTTTTACATTAAAATTTAAATTAAATATTCATCTTTTACATTTCTGTTTATACATTTACTTGGTTCAATTGGTAGCACTCTTGTTTCTGATTGTATGTTTATGCCTCACATCAGCATTGGAGCCCATAATTTACGTTGACATACTGGAGTAGCACTGAGGGTGTGCTGTGTTATGTGAGGTGTGACCTTTAGATAAAACGTTAAACTGAGGTCTGTTTGAGCGGATGTTAAAGATCTCACAGTAAAATTTCAAGAACTTTAGCAAATTCCCACAGAGCCTTGTCTAGCCTTCTAATACTACCATCAACAGAACTTATATTATTATTATTTTAATACATTGCATGAATTATTTGGCATGATAACTCAACACATAAATGCAATACCATTAATAGCATATTTCTCCTGTCAGATAATTAAGTTGGAGCTCAATTTACAGTGCTTTACAATCAATAATAAATAAAAACAAAAAAATGGTGGGACATTTAGCAGGAAAAACAACGTCTGTAGAGAGACAAAAAAGAAAGCATGTGTCCTGATAAAATATTATCAACCTCATAATGTTTTTCTCCACAGATGCTGCCTGGGATGTCTGCCAGACTTCGCAGCATTTTCTGTTTTTACTTCAGTTTTCCAGCAAAAGCAGTTTTTTGTTTGAAATCAGTAACTGCCTTGCTCAATTTGTAAAGTAACAGTGACCCTGCTCTTGTACATCTGCTTGTGAGGTACATGCCATTACTTCTTATAAAGCAAAATTTACCACCATAAACTCAATTATTGGGTATATAAAGTCACAAACACAAGAGATTCTTCAGATACTGGAAATCTTCAGCAATGCACACAAAGTGCTGAAGGAACTCAGAAGATCAGGCAGCATCTATGTAGGGGAATAAACTGTCAATGTTCAAGACTTTCTTCATCAAGATTGAAGTATAAAGTGTTGCTCATCCAGTTTGTGTTTGGTTTCATCCTGGCAGGAGGGAAGGCCAAGGATGGACAGGTCAGTGTGGGAATAGGAAGGAGAGTTGACATGGTCAGAATGGCTATGGCAGACTAAGCATAGCTCTTCGAGGAAAAGGTCGCCGTGTCTACACCTGGTCTCACTGACAATGAGGAAGCCCCATCAGGAGCACTGAATATGGTAGATGAGGGTGGAGGAGATGCACGTGAACCTTCGCTTCACCTGGAAGGACTGTTTAGGTCCCTGCATGTGCTGAGGGAGGAGGTGTTACATACGTGGTGAAGGCAGGGGCAAGTGACATTATAATACCAGCTCTCTGCTTCTAAGTCGACATGATTGCATAGCAATCAGCATGAAACTATTTCAGCTCTTCAAGTTGGAGTTGGGACTTCAATTCCATCGTCCTCTATGACAAAGTCTGTGCACGTGGGTTTGCTCCAGGTGTTCCAGTTTCTACCCACTGGCTGCTGAAATGGTGTGGATAACTTCACACACCACAGATTATTTATTTATTGAGATACAGCGCAAAGTTGGCCCTTCCAGCCCTTTGAGCTGTGCTGCCCGGCAATCCCTGATTTAACCCTAGCCTAATCACAGGACGATTTACAGTGACCAATTTACCTACCAAGCAGTACGTCTCTGGACAGTGAGAGGAAACCCACACGGTCACAGGGAGAACATACAAACTCCTTACAGACAGCAGTGGGAATTGAACCCCTGTCACTGGTACTGTAAAACATTGCATTAATCTCTATTCTACCATGCATAGAACAGTTCTGAACATATTTTAATGATTACAGACTCCATTTCAGGACTCATTACAAATTTTGTTTTGCTATTTGCATGTTTTGCCTTCTTTTGCATGTTGGCTGTCTGTCAATCTCTGTTTATGTATGGCTTTTCGTAGATTTAGTGGTATTTCTTTATTTTTCCTGTAAATGCCTGCAAGAAAATGAATGCAAGGTAGTAAGTATATGGTAATATATACTTAGCTTGAACTTTGAATTTTGACTGATGCCTTGTAGTTGGTGGAAAGACTTCTAGGTGTCAAGAGGTGAGTGACTTGCCATAGGATGGCAGCTTCTGACCTGCACTTGGAACCTTTTGCATAAGTGGCTGCTCCAATTGACTTTCTAGTCAATCATGTCTCCCAGTTTGTTGATGTTAGGGGACTTTGAAATTGTAGAGATATTGATTGTCAATGGAAAGCATTTGAATTCTTTCTTTGGTGAGCAGTTAATCACCAAATGCCAATGCAGTTGAATGGAAAATCCTACAAATATGGATGGATATAGCCCAGATCATCACGCATAAAACCATCTCCACCACTGAGCACATCTACACAATGCGTTGTCACAGGAAAGCAGCATACATCATCAGGACCCCCTTCAACCAGGCCATGCTCTCTTCTCACAGGGAGAAGGTACAGGAGCCTCAGAACTCACACCACCAGGTTCAGAAACAGTTATTACCCCTCAACCATCAGGCTCTTGTACCAAAGGGGATAACTTCACTCAACTTCACTTGCCCCATTCACTGAAAAGTTCCAGCAACCTAAGGAATTGCTTTCAAGGACTTTTCATCTCATGTTCTTGATATTTATTGCTTCCTTATTTTTATTATTATTTTTCTTTTTGTATTTGCACAGTTTGTTGTCTTTTGCACACTGGTTGAACACTCAAGTTGGTGTGGTCTTTCATTGATTCTATTACAGTTATTACTCTATTGTGGATTTGTTGAGTACTCCCTCAAGAAAATGAATCGCATGGTTATACATGGTAACATATATGTACTTCGATAATAAACTTACTTTAAACTTTGATTATCTATGGCAAACATATTGCTTGCACATTAGACCAGGTCTTTTTACATGGATCAGTATGCAGGCCTGGGCTGCAACATTTACTGTAGAGTTATGAATAGATTTCAAAGTTCTACAATCAGCAGACATTTTTGTAATGGGAAGAAGTTCATTGATGAAGCAGCTGAAGATGACTGGTCCTGGAACACCTCCTAACCATCTCCTGCAGTGCTGTACTGGGTTAATTCAGCCTCCAATAACCACAAATATTTTAGAGTCATGGAGTCATAGAAAGGTACAGTACAGAAACAGGCTTTTGGGCCATCTAGTCAGTGCCAAACCATTTAAACTGCCTACCATCATCGACCTGCACTGCGACTATAGCTGTCCATACCTCTACCATCCGTGTACCTATCCAAACTTCTCTTAAACATTGAAACTGAGCTTGCATACATCACTTGTGCTGACAGCTTGTTCCACATTCTCATGACCCTAAGTGAAGGAGTTTCCCCTCATGTTCCCCTTAAACTTCTCAGCTTTCACCCTTAACCTGACCTCTCATTGAAGTCCCGCCTAACCTCAGCAGAAAAAGCCTACCTGCACTTACCCTGTCTATACCCGGTCAAAATTTTGTAAACCTCGGTATACGCCCCTCATTCTCGTACACTCTAGGGAATAAAGTACTAACCTATTCAACTTTTCCATTTAATTCAGGTCCTCCAGACCCAGCAACATCCTTGTAAAATTTCTCTGTACTCTATCAACTTTACTTACGTCTTTCCTGTAGGTAGATGACCAAAACTGTGCACAACACTCCAAGTTAGGCCTCACCGATGTCTTATACAACTTCAGCATAATATCCCATCTCCTGTACTCAGTATTTTGATTTATGAAGGCCAATGTGCCAAAAGCTTTCTATGCGATTATATCTAACTGCGATTGGTGATTTCCTTTTTGTGTGAGGTTTTTATCCTTTCATATCTGGTGACTTCATTTTAACCATTGCTCCCATGTATAATGAACATACATTCTGACCTTGCCTCTGCAATTCAGCTCTTTGTTCCATGTTTGAGGCATGAGAGGACCTGGAGTCAAATTGTCCTGGCAAAGCTAAAAAACAGAATACAGTGAGCAGATTCAACACTTTTTCGCACAGAAACAGATGAAATTACTTAAAATACCCTGAAAACGCACTGAATTCTTTGAGAATGGAAATACACTAAGTTCCAGATGCAGCTCACTAAATTTGTCTATATGGATTGAACTGTTTCACAAATTATTTCAAAATCTAATGGAATTTGTATTTCTGTTTCAGCCTTAATTATGAATGAATATTCGAATCCTTACTAAATGCTCTGTAAAATGGTCACAAAGTTAGTTTAAAATTGAGCTTTACTTTCCTGCTTTACTCTCTGAAGATTTGTTAACATTATTGGTTGGTCATCCAAATAACTGACATCACAGGTTGAATGGCAGTCTCCAATGAACTAAACCCTGACAGCAGTCTATGAAAGAAAAGAAGTCAACAACACAGAATTCACCAGATTTACGTGAACAGCTTTTGTTAAAGACAAGACTAGGTGCCAATGCTTCAACTCCCAGCACAACAGCAAGTTATTATTTAGGTGAAGTCTCCCTATCAAGGTGCTAGTTTAATCTGCATTGGGCTACAAGCTAGTTAAAAAATAAGTTGTTATTCATATTTAGTGAATTCTGTTCATGTTTGTACATGCTGCTGGATAAAATTGAAGTATCCACAAAAACAAGCAAAAACCTGGACCAAATCCTATCAAACAATCCCCAGACATTGAAACTAGTTCACAGACATGAAAGTTTGTATTCTTATCAGATCAGAGTAGATAATTCTGCACCTTTCAAAAGAAGTGTTAATAATCAGCTGCAAATTCACAACATGTACATTTACAGCTGTGGTGTAAATAAGGCTAAAATCACACTGAGATAAGTTTTCAATTAAGTTGCACATATACTATATATAGACAGGAAAGTAATGAGTTAGTTTAGCCAAAATTATTTGAAAACAAACGTTAGTTGTATGCAGCATTTATATGCATAAGAAATCATGCCTATTTCACAGTAATACAGCAATCACATGTTCTGAGTTCACACATTAATTACTGCAGACTGTTTAGTATTTGGTAATTAACACTCTTACATCAGCCCATGCAGTCAAAGACTGGAAACACACACAAAAAAAAACAAAAACAGATGACTCCATTGACGAGAGCTTGGCTCAGATCTGTGGACTCAGAATCACTGATGAAAAGGACTGTAACATCACAAGACACTGCATGGAACAGGCTGATAGAAGTGCTTGCTTACACTTGGAGCACATCAGTTTTTGATAAGATTGATCAGATTCCTATCTGATCATTCTACAGCGGACTTACTAACATCTTGGGCAAAGATGATGAACGCAAGTCTGCATTACTGGGTGACTGGAAACACAATCCACTTTTTAAAGAATTAAGTCCTTAAAACAATCAATATGATAGCTCTAGATTAACAAAATTACTGAAAGTGCATATTAGATCGATTCCCATCTGAAAGAGGCAAGTTAACTTTTTCAGCACATACAAACAAGTTGGATGAACTCAGCAGGTCGGGCAGCATCCGTTGAAATGAGCAGTCAACGTTTCGGGCCGAGACCCTTCACCTCTTAAACACATCCAGCTTGTTTGCTTGTGCTGATTTAACCACATCATCTGCAGTATACTTTGTGTTTACTATAAGTTAACTTTTTCAGCAGGACTTGAAACAAGTTGAAGGATTATCACTAAAAGCATAGTCATAGTCTGAAATGTCATATACAAGGCTGCTCAGGCAGCAGGTATAAAGTACAATTCAATGTACAAAGTACATTTGTTATCAAAGTATGTATATGTAATACAACCTTGAGATTTGTTTCCCTTACAGGCAGCCACAAAACAAAGAAACCCAATAGAGCCCATTAAAAGAAAGATGGCTGTGGAACACCGAACGTGCAGAGAGAATAGAAACAAATCATGTAAACAATAAAGGTAAGCAAAAGGCATTTGAAGTCAAGACAGTGCAACCGATTCAGATGCCCATTAGTTAAAGGCCACAGCCTCAGTTCAGTACAAAGACAAATAAATCTTGCGGAGCTGTGAGCCAAACTGCCCCATCCCTCGCCTCTCTGGCCCAGACACCCTGATCTTTTCAATCAGGCCCAATACTTAAATCATCCAAACCTCCAGTTGTTTCTTGCTGTTGGAGTCGAGCCCTTCCGCTTTGATACGCCTGAGCCCTGCCTCCCCAGTTCAGCCCGGACCCAACCTTTCCAATTTGGCTTGGTGCTTAAACCAATCAAACCTCAGGTCTTTCTTCGCTCTGTCTCAGGCTCCGCCTCGACTCTGCCTCACCTCGGCTCTGTCGCATTGAATTGCTTCCAAGCCCGCTTAAGTGCAAGTCCAGTGGCCATACATCCTTCTTGCATACATCCAGACATCAACGGCCAACTAACCCTCTTGTGTTTCCTGATTTCACTACTGGAGATGCAATATCACTCGAACCTGCCACTTTGATCTGGCACATGCCTTCAGTAACCTAGTCCCACACTTGCCTTTGTTGAGATCTTTGAGGACTAGTGGGAGTGGTGGCATTGTTACCTATGGTTGCTGTTTAGGGAGTATTCAGGTTTGGGAATGTGGAGATGTGTGGGGCTGGGTTTGTGCATGGCGGAAGGTGGGACAAAATCACGGCATGAAGAAGAACATCACAACTTTGCATTACATTCTGTTATGTATGGTTGCCACTGTAATGAGATTCTGGAAGACCATCTGAGTTTTTTCCCTACTTTCCCTTCAGTCTAGATACCCCAAATTTTTTATAGAAAGTCAACACTATATCAAAACTTAGTGAAGTTAAGCTTTGCATTAATAACGTCATACCTTTCACTGTAAGTAAACATATTTGGTGATTTCCAAATTACACCATAATTCAGTTAAAGGGAAATTTGAAATTATTTTCTTCTAATGGGTAATGTCTGTTTTTAGCGAACAAAATGGGCACTAGTGAATTGAAAATGGATAGAAAGCTATTTCATAACATTTCTGTTCATTTTTCAGTCCATTTGATTTCACAATTGCTCCTTGCCTTGGCCCAGGAAACAGCTACCACCTTATGAGTAATGGCATGTAGTTGAGATGAAATGATAACACAAAACGGTGTACACTAGACTTTGTCACTGTGGTTGGTTTAGCATAATTTCAGTCTCTGCTCATATAATATGAATGCTTGAGTTGCTAGAAACAAAACTGCATATAATACTAACATTAATTGGATTTCCAGATTGTTAGGGCACTTCTCAAGGATATATCATTCCTTTTTAATCTTTTTCTTGTTACCTCTTAAGTATTCAATATAATGGTAACAACTTGCATTCAGAGGCTTACCCACACAAAACATTAATAGCAAACCAAAGAAGGGACGTTAGATCTTTAAAGATGAGCTTCATTTGTCACAAGTACATCGAAACATATAGTGAACTATATCATTTTGCATCAAGGACCAGCACATACAAAGATTGTGCTGAGGGCAGCCCGCAAGTGTCGCCACACTTCTGACAGATTCACTGCATGTCCACAGCTGGGTGGAATGACCAAAGAGGCCCATTTGGTCCATTGAGTCTGCTCTGCCATTTCATCGGGGCTGATCCAATTTTCCTCTGTCCTGCCTTCTCCCCGTATCACTTCATTCCTGACCAATCAAGAATCCACCAACCTCTGCCATAAATATACATAAAGACTTGGCCTATGGCAAGCTGCCTATGGCAAAGAATTCCATAGATTCACCATTCTCTGGCTAAAGAAATTCCTCCTCATCTCTGTTCTAAAAGGATACCCCTCTATTCTGGGGCTGTGCCCTCTGATCCTAGACACGCCCACCAGAGGAAACATTCTGTTCATATCCACACTATCAAGGCCTTTCACCCTTCATTCTTCTGAATTCTAGTGACCCGGAGCCATCACACGTTCTTCATATGACAAGCCATTCAATCAAGGAATCATTTTCAGGAGTCTCCTTTAAATGAAATCCAGTGTCAGCACATCTTTTCTAAGATAAGAGGCCCAAAACGGCTCACTATACTCCAAGAGAGGCCTCACCATTGCTTTACAAAGTCTCAGCATTACATTCTTCCTTTTATATTCTAGTTCTCTTGAAATGAATGCTAACATTGCATTTGCTTTCCTCACCACAGACTCAACCTGCAAGTTAACCTTCAGGAAATCCTGCACAAGGACTCCCAAGACCCTTTGTGTCTCAGTTTTTTGTATTTTCTCTCCATTAAAAAAAAGTCAACCCTTTTATTTCTTCTACAAGTGCGACCATACACTTCCCGACACTATATTCCATTTGCCATTTCTTTGCCCATTCTTCTAATCTGTCTAAGTCCTTCTGTAGCTTGTCTACTTCTTTAAAACTACCTGCCCCTCCAGCTATCTTCATATTGTCTGCAAATGTTGCAACAAATCCATCAATTCCATCATCCAAATCCTTGACATATAACGTAAACAGAATCAGGATCACCACCAGCAACCAGTCAGATAAGGCTCCCTTTATTCCCACTCTTTGCCTCCTGCCTATCAGCCACTGCTTTATCCATGCTAGAATCTTCCCTGTAATACCACGAGCTTCCAGCTTATTAAGCAGCCTCAAATGTGGCACCTTTTCAAAAGCTTTTTGAAAATTGAAGTACACAACATCAACTGATTCTACTTTGTCTATCCTTCCTGTTACTTCTTCAAAGATTCTCAACAGATTTGTCAAGCAAGGTTTTCCATTGAGGAAGCCATGCTGACTACGGCCTATTTTATCATGTGCCTCCAAGTACCCTGTGACCTCATCCTTAATAATCGACTCCAACATCTTCCCAACCACCGAGGTCAGATTAACTGGCCTATAGTTTCCTTTCTTCTGCCTCCCTCCCTTCTCAAAGAGTGGAGTGACACTTACAATTTTCCAGTCTTCCAGAACCATTCCAGAATCTAGTGATTCTTGAAAGATCATTTCTAATGACTCCATGATTTCTTCAGCCACCTCTTTCAGACTCGGGGGGTGTACACCATCTGGTCCGGGTGACTTATCTAACTTCAGACCTTTCAGTGTCCCAAGAACATTCCCTCTAGTTACGGTAACATCACACACTCATACCCCAACACTTGAAACTTCCACCATACTGCTAGGGTCTTTTACAGTGAAGACTGATGCAAAATACTTATTCAGTTTGTCCGCTATTTCATTGTCAGCCATTACTACCTCTCGAGCATCGTTTTCTTGTCGTCCGGTATCCACTCTTGCCTCTCTTATGCACATTATGTATCTGAAGAAACTGTTAGCATCCTCTCTAATATTACTGGCTCGCCTACTATCATATTCCAGCTTTACCTTCTTAATGACTTTTTTAGTGTCCTTCTGTTGGTTTTTACAAGCTTCCCAGTCCTCTAACTTCCCACTAATCTTTGCTCTATTATATGCACTCTCTTTGTCTTTTATGTTGACTTTGACTTCTCTTGTTAGCTATGGTTGTGTAATCTGCCCTTTAGAATACTCTTCCTCTGTGGGATGTATATAAACTGAGCCTTCCGAATTGCTTCCAGAAATGGGCATTTTGTGGGTGGAGCTGAGGAGGACAATGGTGCCTAATGGCGACTGCTTTGCTTCCATCTTTGGAAACAGCTCTATTTCTATCTTTGATATCTCCTTTTTTCCTTTTCAAGGTTCTTCTGATGACCCTGACCTGGAGTTACATGCTGACTTCCGTTCTTTGCGGAAATGGGACCCGCTGTCGCGGCCTCACCACCGGCCGCTTTTTGATATGCCAAGAATGCGACCTGGAAAACTATCGTGACTTCAGGGTGCTGGATTTTTCTGGCTCTGGAGGTGGGTAGATTCAAGGCCGGTGCCACCACTGCCTGATGCATTGTGGGAGACAGACGATCATAAGCAGCGAACTGGCTGCGGGCTTTGGGCACAGAGCTCGGAAGAAGTGACACAACAGACTCTCAACACCATAAATCAGCCAGTTGTTTGTTATGTTTCGCTGTGAAACAGGGACACTTCTTTTTTCCCTTATTAGCGAGAGAGAGGGCCTGTGGTATGTCGAATTACTGGGTGAATGAGTAGTCTTTGGGGCACTGCAAGCTTACGTCTTTATTGAAACTTTGCTGCACGTTTGAGTGCTCGGTGCATGGTGCTAATGTTTTTTTGCTGGTGGGGGGTGTCATTGCCTTGTTACTGCTTGTGCGTGGGAGGGGGCAGCTGAGGCGGGGGGCTTTGGCGTTCAAACATTTAGCTGTCAATCATTCTTTGGGGCACTCCTTTGTTTTCATGGATGTTTGTGAAGAAAAAGAATTTAAGGATGTATATTGTGTACATTTCGCTGACATTAAATGTACCTATTGATTGAAATTCCAGCCATTGCTGCTCTACCATCATCCCTGCCAGTGTTCTTTCCCAATCTATTCTAGTCAAATCCTTTTTCATGCTTCTGTAATTCCCTTTACTTCATTGTAACACTGATACATCTGACTTCAGCTTCTCCTCAAATTTCAGGGTGAATTCGGTCATATTATGATCACTTTATGATTATATATTATGATCATAAGATGGGGAAGTAGAATTACTTGGAAGAAAGGAATTACAGAGTCTTGCTACTGAATGCTGAATACATTGTTGCCAATATGGAAAACAGGCATTTGGACCCATGTAGCAGGCCTAAATTCAAGGAAGTATTCTCGGCTTTAAGTTACTATAAAGACAGGGGTGGGAACTACTATGGAGGGAAATAAATTCAACAGTAAGAATATCACAGGTGAACTAGGTACTCCATAAATACTTTGATTATAAATGCACTTTGAATCTTTGAAGTGCTAGGGAGCCAAGGACTAATTTAAGGCAGGGTGAAGGGGGTATAATGTTGTCTGTGATATGAACATAAGGAAGTTGGGACCTTTTGTGGTTCTTTTTGTTTTCACTGTGGAGAACCATGTGGAAGAGGAAGATGACTATAGTCAGAGGATTGACAGGTTGGGTTCAACCTGAAATTCATCACATCAAATAACCCAATGTATAGATAAATATACCAGACAAGCAAAACCATGCATCATCAAAAAAGCTGTGCTCAATGGAATAGCTACTTTACAAGAACCACAATAACAATAACTTAACACTTCAGAACAGCTTCCACAATGATCATTGAACAAAATTAGATACCGAGCCAAAGAATTGTGTAGTAGTGTAAGTAACTAAATCTTATTCAACAAAGGCTCTCAGAATATTTAAAGGAGGAATGGGAGAAAGACAGAAAGTGTATAGGGAGAGTTTGGTAGATGAAGGCACGGTCGCCAATGATAGACCAGTTTATAGTGAAGATACTTATGAGGTCACAATTTCAGGAGTGTCTATACTGTATGTCAGAGTAATGCAGGGCTAGGAAAGGATAGAGAGACATCCTGTGGATAGGCCATCAAAACTTTAAAAATAAGGATAATTTAATACTGGGGCGACTTAGAATGAGGACCTGAAACTCTGTGGGCTCCTGGGTCATGGGTGATTGAGACTTGGTGTGAGTAAGGTTACAGACAACTGAGTTTTGAATGCAAGAAATTCTGCAGAAACTGGAAAACCAATGAAACCCACACAAAATGCTGGAGGAACTCAGCAGGTCAGGCAGCATCCATGGAAAAGAACAAACAGTTAACGTTTCAGGCCGGGACTATTTTTCAGGACCGGAAAGGAAGGGGGGGAAGACACCAGAATAAAAAAGATGGGGGGAGAGGAAGAAGGATAGCTAGAAACTAATAGATGAAGCCAGGTGGGTAGGAAAGGTAAAGGGCAGGAGATGAAGGAATCTGATAGGAGAGGAGGGTGGACCACAGAGGAAAGGAATGGATGAGGGGATGAGAGGCAACATGGGGAGATGATACACAGGTAGAGAAGGGGTAAGAGGTCTGAGTGGAAAATAGATGAACAGAAGGGGAAGGAAAATTATTTTACCAGAGGGAGAAATATATATATATATATATATATATATATATGCCATCGGGCTGGACGCTGCCCAGATATAAGGCATTGCTCCTCCATTCTGAGGATGGCCTCATCATGGCACGAGAGGAGGCCACGGACTGACGTGTCATAACAAGAAAGGGAAATGGAATTAAAACATTGTGCTACCAAGAAGTTCCTCTTTTAGCAGATGGAGCAGAGGTGCTCAATGACACAGTCCCCCAATTCATGACAGATCTCTCCAATGTCGAGGGGGCTGCATCAGGGGTACCAGACACAATAGACGACCTCAGCATATTCGCAGGTGAAGTGTTGCCTCACCTGGAAGGACTATTTGGGACCCTGAATGGTGGTGAGGGAGGAGGTGAATGGGCAGGTGTAGCATTTTGGCTGCTTGAAGGATTAAGAGCCAGGAGGCAGATTAGTGGGGAGGGACAGATGGACAATGGAATCACAGAAGGAGTGATCTGTGTGGAAGGCGGAGAGTGGGGGAGGTAAAGATGTGCTTGGTGGTAGGATCTCTTTGGAGATGGCGAATGTTGTGGAGAATGATGTGTTGGATGCAGAGGCTCATGGGTGGTAGGTAAGGAGAAGAGGAATTTTATTACTGTTAAGGTAGGAAAACGGTATGATCGCAAACATCTGGGAAATGGAGGAGATGCAGATGAGGGCAGCATCAATGGTGGAGGAGGAGAAACCCTGCTCTTTGAAGAAGGAGGACACCTCTGATGTCTTGGGAAGGAAAGCCTCATTCTGGGAACAGATGCGGCGAAGATGAAGGAACTGAGAAAAGGGAATAGCATTTTTACAGGAGACAAGGTGGGAAGAAGTACAGTCAAGAAAACCAATTTGAATGGGTAGGTTTATAAAAGTTTGTCTACAGAGATGGAGACAAAGAGTTCGAGGAAGGGGAGGGAGGTGTCAGAAATTGACCAAGTGAATTTAAGGGCAGAGTGGAAGTTGGAGGCAAAGTTGATGAAATTGACAAGCTCAGCACGAAGCATGTTATCCAAAGAGTTTTGGAAAACAAGTTTACACAGTGTTGACTATAGGAGGCTAAGGGAGAATTGGAGCAGTCATATCTAGAGATAACAAAGTCATGGTTGAGAATATCTCAGCATTAGGTGGGATGACTTGGCTGAGACAGGGCAGTGCTTTAGAATGACTTGCAATCAAACTTGCATGACACTGACATGAACAAGCTGTCTGTGTTCTACCTTGGAGTAATTCCAAGCTCCTGCTGGGAACAACAGGAAACCAAAGGAAACATCTGTCTCTGAATATGTCATCCATGTGACCAATGCCTAGTTGATCAAGCATGTAATTTTACCATCTTACGTGTGGTTAGCTAGAAACCTTAAAGATCTGAGCACTATATTAAGCAGCATGATTTTATAAGATACTAGCATATAGATTACACTTGGACATAATTAGATGTTGTGACTCATGAAATATTGTGCTACAGCTCATGTGAAAAGGAAAACATTTACCGTCTTGACTATCCAGCTTATTTATAATCATCCGCACTCCTTCATAATCTCAGCTGTCCAGACATCTTCATTACACTCTCATTACTTGAAACAAATTTCAGAGTGGCTTCCGGCTTGTTGAGTCCATTCAACAAGCTGTTTGAGGGTTCAAAGGAGGTTCACAAAAATGACTCTGGGATTGAGTGGCTTGTTATATGAGGGGTGTGTGATGGCTCTGGGTCTCTGCTCACTGGAATTCAGAAGAATAAGAGGTGATCTCATTGACATCTATCGAATGTTGAAAGGCTTCAATTGTGTGGATGTGGAGGAGAAAACAGGTTTTAAAAAAAGCAACAAAAGCTGCCTTTTGAAGCTGTTGAAGAAGGTCTGTCACTAGCTTTGAATGCTTTTCTATAGAGGCTCTTCTATTTGTCAATATGTCTATTGCATTGAAAATGACTACGATATCTTTTCCATACACTCCACAAAAAGAGCTTCACTTTGAGTACTGCAGTTTTTCCACATTCTTCACAAATCCTTCACCTGTTTTACTCCATCAAACTTGCTACCAAAATTCTGCAAAAACTGGGCACATGTCAGCTTCAGATTAATTACCCTCGTAAGGTGTCGGGCCCTGATGGTGTACCTGGTAGGAGACTGAAAACCTGTGAGAACCAACTGGTGGGAGTGTTCAAGGACACCTTCAATTTCTCACTGCTGCAGATGAAGGTTCCCACAATCATACCATTGCCCAAGAAGAGCAGGGTGAGCTTTCTCAATGACTATCGCCCAGTTTCACTCACATCTACTGTGATGAAGTGCTTCGATAGGCTTGTCATTGCCAAAATCAAATCCTGCCTAAACAAGTGTCTGGACCCGCTGAAATTTGCCTATCTCCACAATAGAGCTGCAGCAGATGCAATCTCACTGGTTCACTACTCAGTCTTAGATCCTTAGACAACACCAATACCTATATCAGGCTGCAGTTTATTGATTACAGCTCAGTGTTCAACACCATCATACCATCTTTTTCTGATACACATGCTTCAAAATGTAGGTCTCCGTACCTCCCTCTGCAACTAGATTGTTGTCTTTCTCACTGGGAGACCACAGTAAGTGCGGATTGGAAATAACATGTCCTCCTTGATGAAATTCACTGGCACACCTCGAGGATGTGTGCTTCGCACACTGCTCTATTCTCTCCACTCATGATGTGTGGCTAGGCACAGATTAAATGCCATCTATAAATTTGTCGACGATGCAACTACTGTTGGCAGGATTTCAGATGGTGACAATGATGTGTACAGGGGTGAGATAATGATTGAAAGATGTCAGGACAATAGCCTTGCACTCACCATCAGTGCGACCAAAGAATTGATTGTGGAATTCAGGAAGGAGAAGTCAAAGGAACACTTACTGATCCTCATCGAGTGATCAGAATTGAAAAAAGATTAGCAGTTTCCAGCTTCTGGCGTCCACATCTCTGATTATCTATCCTGGCCCCGACATATTGATGTAATTGCAATGAAGGTACAGCTGTAGGTATATTTGATTACAAATTTGAGGAGACTTGGTACATCACCAAAGACTCTCACAAATTTCTACAGATGTACATTGAGGAGTATTTTAACTGGTTGCATCGTCTTTTGGTACGGAGGGGTCACTGCACAGAATTGGTAAAAGCTGCAGACACATTCAAAAGGTAATGCCTCAGAAAGGCAGCACCTTTCATTAAGGATCCCATCACCCAGGGCATGCCCTCTTCTCATTGCTACCATCAAGGAGGAGGTACAGGAGCCTAAAGACACACACGCAATGCTTCAGGAACAGCTTCTTCCCCTCTGCCATCAGACTTCTAAATGGACAATGAACCTATGTACACTACTTCATTAGTTTTTCTTTTTTTTTGCATTACTTATTTAATTGAATTTATATATATTTATCATTGTAAGCTATAGTTTCTTTTTATTGTTATGCATTGCAATGTATTCTTGCCACAAAATGACAAATTTCACAATGTAAGCCAATGATGTCAACCTGATTCTTATTATATTTTAAAACCAATTATTCAACATCTCTTCCTCTCCCTACTGCATTTCTATCTCACTTAGTTCTGTATCATGATAGCAGTTGGGATTGAGACTAAATATTGGATCTACCTAAGTTACAGAAGATCAGACCTAAGATCCAACCTCATGCAAACTTTCTCATGAACTTTTAAAGGATTTTTCAAGACAGGGAAGATACTTAGCAAAATGAAAACACCTTCAGGAGTTATGGAATAAGGACAGCAAGCTCATTCATTCAAAAAACAACCAGTCTTAACCAAAATTATTTACATGTAACCTCTCCACAAAATTGAAATATTGTTGTTAAGAATTCAGCTGCTGGCTCATAGAAGACAGCCACTTAAGAGATTTGCTTTGGAAACTGACAAGGAAAATCTCTTTTATTGACACGCGTAAAATAATTCATCAAACAGTGCAATATTCATAGATACCGGAAATTAGCTTTGGATAAGGATCATTCTGATTTGGTCCTATTGTAATACTCAGAGGAAGGTAATAAATACATGTCCTGTTAATCAACCTTCTTTGATATTGTTTGTTTTTGACTTGCTGAAAAATGGATTCCTGGACAGTGCTCAGAAACTGAACCATTGCATAATCTTGGCACTGCTGTAATAGCCATTAACAAGGTGGGGAAAATGGTAGAGGGGTAGGTGTATCTTCGGTAATTTCGAACCATAAGAACATAAGTAAAATGAGTAACCTATTTGCCCCTTCATGCTTGTTCCTTCATTCAAAAAGATTATGGCTGATATTTTATCTCTTTCACACCATTTGATTCCCTTAAAGATTGTTCAAACTCCACCTTGATTATACCTAATGACTGAGTCTCTGGACCTGTTTTGAATAAAGAATTCCAGAAATTCATTTCTGTCTGGGTGAAAAAAAATCACATCTCCATCCTGAATGACTAACTCCTCATTTTAAATCAGTGACACCAGGGTGGGAGGATTAATGTCCCCATCTAGTTGGGTAATTGATAATTGGTTTATTATTGTCACATGTTCAGATTCAGTATAAAGCTTTCTTTGCATGCCATCCATGCTGATCATTTCAAGACATTACGACAATGGGGGCAAAAGTGTTCCCAATGTCACCCTCACCATGATGGCCAGCTTCATGTGTGGCTGCATCAGGTTGTGTGTGGATCCCAGGTACGTGGGCACCAAGTACCACTATGTGCCCAGATTGTACCTGTCGCCCTGACTACGAAAGATGGGTCTGGCCCCACTCCCGCGCAATGCCCCAGTCAGCTGGTCGTTGTCGCCATACCTGTCCTTCCTAGAAAAGTTCTCCCAGGTCAACGCCCTTGACTGCAGGGCCATCAGGCAGTGGTCAGCACATAAAGTCTTGCAGGCACTGCAGGAAACGGACGTGATGGACACTGTGGGGTGGTTCTCTGAGCAGACCGTCCAGTTCATCTGGCAAAATGTCTCATCGCCAGACCTCACCAACAGGCACCAGGACCTCACCTGGCTGGCGATGAGAGGGGCCCTCCCAGTCAGATCCCTCCTGTATGCCTGGAACATCTTCTCCACACCCTGCTGCCCATGGGAGGACTGCAGTGGGGAGGAATCAGTGATCCATCTCTTTGCACACTGTGGGTTCGTGGAGACGGTGTGGAGGAGGATGGAAGGGGCAGTGTCGAGGTTCATCCCCAGCAGCTGCGTAGCAGAGGACTCTCTGATCTACGGGCTGTTCCCAGGGACACACACCGAGACCAACATCCGGTGCTGCTGGCAGATCATCAACTCGGTCAAAGACGCTCTTTGGTCAGCCTGAAACTTGATGGTCTGCCAGCACACGGAGATGTCCGTGGGGGAATGCTGCCGACTGGCACATTCTCGGCTGCAGGAGTACAGTGCTGAGGGACGCACTCAAACTCGGTGCAGCCACCGCAAGGGCCCGGTGGGGAAGGACCACAGTCTAGAGTTCTTCTCCTGTGGGAGTGGGAGGGGTAGGGTGGCGGGGAGTATACCAGTCAACAATGGTGTTTAAAGATGACCAAACATAGTGCCACTTGAGTGGCTGAAAGTGTGGAAACGTACAGAATGTAGAGGTAATGGATTGAATGTTATTAAATGGTTCATTGCAAAAAAGACATTTCAAGATGTTACTAAATCGAGGTAATACAAAGAGAAAAGCAATAATAAAAAATTGAGCCATGCAGTTACAGAGAAAATGCAGTGCAGGTAGATAATAAGCGGCTAGGGTCACACAATGTTGATAGAGGCTGTCCTTGAGCATGTTTTTGTTATGAGCTTTTGTATTTTCTGCCTGATGGAGGAGGGAAGAAGAGAGAATGACGGGCTGGAAAGTGTCTTTGATTACGCTGGCTGCTTTCCCGGTGGAGGAGGAAGTAAAGACAGAGGGATGGCCTTTCCTTGTTATGGACTGACCTGTGTCCATCAGGGTTAAATCCCGCTGCTATCTGTAAGGAATTTGTATATTCTCCCTGCGACCACGTGGATTTTCTCCCTCATTCCAAAGATCTACGTTTCGCTTTAATGAGTTGTGGGCATATTATACTGGCATCAGAAGTGTGGCAACACTTGCAGCTTGCCTAGCAGAATGCTTGCAGATTATATTTTTACACAAAACTTCGCATTTCACTGTATGTTTTAATGTAAGTGTGACAAATAAAGCTAATATTTATATAACGAACCACCGTCCCAACAATCTGGTGAAACTATGCAGCAGAAGGAAGTAACAGAGATAAGCAGGCAATGGAGAATCTAGAGTAGAATTTTTTTTAAAAACTAATTAAAATAATAAGCACAAGAAATTCTGCAGATGTTGGAAATCCAAAGCAATGTACACAAAATGCTGGTGGAACTCAGCAGGTCAGGCAGCATCTATGGAAATGAATAAACAGTCGAAGTTTCGGGTTGAGACCCTTCTTCAGGAAAGGAAGGGGGAGACACCAGAGCAGGGTAGAGGGGAAGAAGGATAGGTAGAAGGTGATGGATGAAGCCAAGTGGATAGGAAAGGTAAAGGGCTGGAGGGGAAGGAATCTGATCGGAGAGGAGATTGGACCACAGGAGAAAAGGAAGGCGAAGAAGCACCAGGAGGAGGTGATAGGCCGGTGAGAGGAGGTAAGAGGCCAGACTGGGGAATAGAAGAAGAGCAAGAGGGAAGGGATTTTTTTGCCGGAAGGAGAAATCAATATTCATGCCATCAAGTTGGAGGCTACCCAGACCTGAGGGGTCGTCACCTTGGCAGGCCACGGACCGACGTGTCAGAATGGGAATCAGAATCAGAATTAAAATATTTGAGAAGTTCTGCTTTTGGCAAATGGAGCAGAGGGGCTCGAAGTAGTCCCACACTTTACGAAAGGTCTCATCGATGTAGAGACGACCACATCGGGAGCATTGGACTTACTAGATGACCCCAGCAGGTTCACAGGTTAAGTTTTGCCTCACCTGGAAGAAACATTTGGGGCCCTCAATGGAGGTGAGGGAGGAGATGAATGGGCAGGTGTAGCACTTTGGCCACTTGTAAGGATCAGTACTGGGAAGGGAGGAATGGACAAGAGAATCACGGAGAGAGTGATCCTTGTGGAAAATGGAGAAAGGGAAGGAGGTAAAGATATGTTTGTTGGTGGGATCCCTTTGGGGATGGCGAAAGTTGCAGAGAATGGTGTGTTGGATGTGGAGGCTCATGGGGTGGTAGGTAAGGGCAAGAGAAACCCTATCACTATTAAGGTGGTGGGAAGATGGCAGAACTTAAAATAGATAATGGGAATTGTAAATGGCAGAGCGGTACTTTAGTAGTGAATGTACAAATGTGGATATGAGCTGAGCTGTATCAATGCCAGGGAGATTTGAAAGAGGGATTTTAACACACATACACATATTTTAAGAAAAATAGTATAGCTAATGTCAGAAATATGTATTCAAGATAATTTCTCCAGCATATCATTCTGGAATTATGCAGGCCATCTTAGATTTAGAAATATGTAGTAGATTAGTTAAGATTTACAGTATATGAATATAGTGTCTACCTAATATCAATATGATCCAGTCCAGTATATTTTTCAAAAGGAAGAAACGCATAAAGCAGTCAGTAAGACTAAGATAGCATTGACTTCAATGCAATGAAACAGCAACTGTTCATACAAACTTGTTAATTGGTAAAATGATGTATACCAATTGGAAGCAATAAAAATAAATTTTTAGCTAATAAAGAATCGTATTATTCTAACCAAAGACGCAAAAGGTTGTGTTTGCCAATTGAAGGGAGCAATATAGAATCCAAAACACATGAAAGTTCAAAGGTTAACCAAGATGGAGCTGAGCGGAAGGTTACAAAGAATGTAAAGGGTGACAAATTCTTTGGAGTAAGGAAGTATGGAAAGGAAGGTAAGTTTTATCAAAATAAAGACAAATGTTTATTGATAAAATAGGGGATATGGGCTCCTGAACACTGAAAATAAGGGAATGTAGATATGTTGAGTCAGTATTTACAATACAGAAAGCAATTAGTATGGTGGGACTCTGAGAACTTTAATGGGCTGTATTTAACACAGCATTCAAACTCACTATTCACCACACTCAGCTGGTAAAAGATGAGATCAAATAAACTGATTCCAAATCACAGCAAGGCCTCAGTTCCAACCCTGGAATGCCCAGATAGCCTGGCTAGAGACAAGGATGGTTGATGTAATCTCATCTCCAGTCAAAGCACACTTTTAAATATTCAGAGGCATTAAAATAATTAATAAAAAATTATGTAAAAAGTTTTAGTAACAAAAAGCAGTAAAAAGACAAAGAAATAATTGAAAACATGACAAAAAATAGTGAGAAATAGTTAACACAAGACATTCTGCAGATGCTGAAAATCTTGAGCAACACAAGACAGGCAGTATCTATGGAAGGGAATAAACAGTTGGCGTTTCAGTCAGAGAACTGTCATCAGGACTCCAGCAGGAAATAGTTAACTGAATTTACCTTGCCTACCTGTTCTTATTTAATCTGCAGAGCTCAGATTCCACTTATGAAGAAACCTAAGTTAAGCTTTGCATGATTCCTATAATTATGCCAATGTTTCAGTTGGCAAGTCTACAGTTTAGCATAGACTTCAGGCACACATTTCAAGGTTTATTTGCATCCCTTTGCATTGTCAACTGACAATAAAGCTGAAAAAATTAACAACGTTGCACAAGGAAGAAAATAAATAGGTGATAGGTTGGATTCTCGAACACTATCCAGTAAAACTTGTGTAAACGTATACAGTGTGAGGTGGACAGGATAGATTCTGAAATAACTCACTGATTGTTGAAAATTTGTCAAGCCACACTTTGCAGGCTCTTTTGGGAGATTCTTTCAAGGACTGTAGAATCCATAAATAAAGAGCTGATAACTTAAGTGCTTTTACAAAAGTAAGGGAGAGGAGTAGAAGGGAATAATTTTACACAGTTTCATTTACTTACGATGAGCGTTGAAGAATTATAAATACAACTTTCTATCACAACCTCAACCAAAATAAAAACACGTTGAACAGTTTTGTGCAAAAGAATAGCTACAATAAGGATAAATAAAAGATTGTTTATTTATGGCTTAATTGCATTCTACTGTATTAATTACAGAAGTAATATAATAAAATGCACATTTGTACCAATTAGAATTCTGACAGCACATGAGCTCATCAGAAAACAGTTCAATTTAGAACAGCCTTTCACAAACATGTCAAGAGTAAGTGTATTACTGACTGAGCTTCTGCAGCTTAAATTAATTAATTCTAGACATTTCAGGACAATCAAGGTCATTGTTGAATGATTTTAAACAATTACAGCCTAAAGCCGGGCAACTTTACTTGCAAACATGTTGAACTAATTGGCTCTATAAATAGTTTTGAAAGAGCTGAGATAAAATTTAATATCTTGTATATAAAGTTTTAAATATATTGGACATCTTTTCTGCATTCTTGTTTGAAGACAACTAATCCATATCAATTCATCAAAACCTGACCACTACAGGAAACATTTTGAATCTGGCTCATTTTACACAAGGAAACTTAACCTAATTCAAACAGAAAACTGATTAAAAGGAAGGTTCAAAGAAATTGATTTGAATCTATCAATAAATAACTGCTTATAAACATTTCTGAAATGATATTGGTACAAAAATGGACTACATTGAATTTGCTTCCATGGTTTGAAAAAAGCTTTCATTAAACAGATTATAGGCATGTGCTCTTGATATTTATTCTTAAAGTGGAGTGATTACTGACTTCAGTAAGTGTGTTATTTATAGGTGTACATAAATACCAATAAAAAGTATAATTAACTATTCTCTTTCTTTTTAAATAATACTACACATTTTCCTCCTTAGATACTAATGAAACATCAACTATACAGATGTCGGAATGTGCACACAGCATTCCGCATATTAGGAGACGACACATTTTAATTGGAATCTGTCACTTTCCTTTAGCTACTGTACTGCACTTCATTGCAGGCTTTTTAAGGTGGTGTTTGTAACGCATCTCTCTGTTGTAGTAAGTTTTCACAGGAGGGTTCCTGCTTCTAAAGGTTAACTGCCTAGAAATCAAGGCTTTGTGCATTTTTGGAAAGGTCACACTCATCAGCATTACCATAGAGACTGGTGGGCAGGGCTATGGTAACTACCCAATGATTGCAAAATGCTGTAGCTTTCAATTCTTCCGCTAATACCACCTCAATCACTATCCATGTCACCAAGGGATAAGCTGTAACTGAACAACCTGCACACATTTGCTCAAAATTCAATTTGTACCTGACTTGAATCTCCTGCACTTTCTCTTCTTTTGTCTAGCAGCAGTTTCAAAGGCCCCTGCTTTAAAATGCCCTGTGCATCAACTAGCAGCTTAATAGATGGGATAGATTTTGATTAATGTAACAAGCTTGCAAAAGACAATGATGTAATTCATATCCCGGCAGAAACAGTGGGCTCCATGCACACTTGAATAAATAAAACCATACTAGCAGAATGTGCTCAAGCACCATGAGGGGAATATGGATGTATTTATCTGAAGAATTTCACCACATTGAATATTAATATGTAATACCATCAAGTATGTGTTTAATCTTTAATATGTTATAAATATTTTAAGCATTTGAGAAGACTATCTGATTATATTTAACAAAATTATTCTCTCAAATTTTCTTTTATATTTATTTCAAATGTAGGTATCTGACGACAACCTGTGCTTATTGCCCCTTTCTTGATACCATGAACAGATGACGGTGGATACTCTTGAATCACTCCAGCATAAGGGGTGAAGTTGCCCTAACGATGCTTTGACTCTCTGGGTAATAGTCAACTTCAAGAAACCCTTCAGAATGGAGATTTTTCAGGCATGAGCATCATCAATGAATCTCAGCGGTCCATCATCATTGGAGGTTGCCTAAATGGAGTCTGATTTCACCAATGGCCGCAGCCCACTCACATGCATTTCCATTTGAGGTAAACGCATCACGGTCAGCGGTCTGAGCCTTGATTGACACTTGTTAAATTATCTGTGCTGCAGGGTAGAAGCTACACAATTTAAACAGTTAACTCAGAATGGACAGAGATGAATCTGAAGCACTTCCTCCCCTCTGACCCGAGGTTGAAGACTGTATTTCTGAGGAATTAAATTTGTTTAAATAAGGAACAAACTGGGGTTATAGGCATTTGCCAGATTTCTTTTAAGAGCTGAAAGATGATGATTCCTGAATCTTTATTATTATTATTATTATTATTATTATTATTATTATTATTATTATTTAGAGATGCAGTGCAGATTAGGCCCTTCCAGCAACTGACCTATTTAACACTAGCTAAATCACAGGACAATTTACAATGACCAATTAACCTACTAACTGGTACTGCTTTGGACTGTGGGAGGGAACTGGATCACCCAGAGACAATCCGCGTGGTCACAGGAAGAACATACAAACTCCCTACAGATGGCACCAGAATTGAGCTCCAAACTTTGACGCCCTGAATTGTAACAGCACTGCGCAAAGCGCTACACTACCATGGCGGCTCCTAGAAAACCATAGTAAAATACTTATTATCACATGGGTTGTTGTACTGTAAAGTCAGGAGCATATGTTGATGATTAAATTATTTTCATTTGCTAGAGTCAAAGAGTTATGCCCTTCGGCCCATCATGTCTGTGCTGACATTTTTGTCCATCTACCTTAATTTCATTTGCCAACAGTATGTCCATCTCCTTCTTTGATTTGCCCATATAAATGTCTCTTCAATGTAGTAAACATATCTGATTCCACCAGCTCATCTGCAGTGAGTTCCAAATGTCAGTCACACTCTGTGTGAAAACTCTCCCCTTCAATTCATTTTAAAGCTCCTACTTCGCACCTTAAACTTCTGCCCCTTCATTTTTGATATGCCTATCACAGAAAAACGATATGGACTATCAACATTGCCCATGTCTCATGTAATATTATATACTTCAATCAAGACACCCCTCAGCCTCCTTTACTCCAGGGAAAACAATCACAGATATTTGATCTCTCCCCATATCTAAGATCCTTCAATACAGGCAATTTTCTGGTGAATTTCTAACGTCTTTGTTCCACTAACACTACATCATATAATGTGGTGATCAGAGCTGCACACAATATTCCAAATAGGATCTCCAGTGTTATATTAATTTGTGATATGATGTCCCAACTTTTATATCCCATGCCCAAACTATGAAGGCAAGCATGACTTATGTCTTCTTTATCAATCACGACTTTTCAGAGAACTATGGATTTGAACCCAAGGTCCCTCTGTTCATCGACATTGACCCTACCTACCATACACTCAGCCTCCTCTTTATTAAATACACCTGTACACCTGCTCAATAATGCAAATATCTAATCAGCCAGTCATGTGGCAGAAATACAATGCTTAAAAGCATGCAGACATGGTCAAGAGGTTCAGCTGTTGTCCAGACCAAACATCAGAATGAGGGAGTCTCTAGAGTTTACAGAAAATGGTGCAAAAAAGCAAAAACAAGCATACAGTGAGCTGCAGTTCTGAGGGGGAATACACCTTGTCAATGAGAAAGGTCAGATGATAATGCCAGACTGGTTCACGTAGACAGGAGTTGTGTGGCTAGGCACAACTCAAACACCATCTATAACTTTGCCAAGGACATAACTATTGTTGGCAGAATTTCAGATGGTGACGCTGAGGCGTACAGGAGCAATGTAGATCAACTGGTTGAGTGGTGTCACAGGAACAACATTGCACTCTCCACGACAGCAAGATCAAGGGATTGATTGTGGAACTCAGGAAAGGGAGGTCGAGTGAACGCACAGTAATCTTTATCAAGGGGTCAACAGTGGAAAGGGTGAGCAGTTTCAAGTTCCTGTGTGGCGAAATCTCTGAACTATCCTGGCACAACTTATTGATGCAATTACAGAGAAGGCACAACAGTGGCTACACTTCATTATCAGTTTGAGGAGAATTGCTAAATTTTGGCAAATTTCTACAGACGTACTGTGGAGAGCATTCTAACCGGTTTCATCACTGTGTAGAACGGAGGGGCCACTGCAAAAGATTGTGAAAAGCTGCAGAAAGTAGTGAACTCAGCCTGCTCCATCATGGGCACTAGCCTTCCCAGCATCAAGAATACATTTAAAATGTGATGCCTCAAAAAGGTAGCATCTATCACTAAGGACACCCATCACCCAGGAATGCCCTCTTCTCATTGCTACATCAAGGTGGAAGGTACAGGAGCCTGAAGACACACAATATTTCAGGAATAGCTTCTTCCTCTTCATCTTCATATGGACAATGAACCCATGAACACCACCTCAGTATTTTTCCTCTCTTTTTGCACAACATATTAAATTTAATTTATATACATATTTGCAGTATATGCCACAAAACAACAAATTTCAGAATTGTGTTTAACATCACTGGGATATGTCATCAAATTTGTTGTTCTGCAGCAGCAATTCATTGCAAAGCATAATAATAACAACTATAAGTTACAATAAGAAGTACATATAAAAATTAAATTAAATTGGTAGTACAAAATGAGAGGGAAATAGGCCAGTGATATTAAACCCAATTCTGATTCTGATTCTTTTAAAAAATGTTTAGTTGACAAGCTTGAAGATAAAAATCTCAGCAGGGATTGTTCAGAATGCTAGGCTTTAGGTTAGCTCCTTATTTTTTTTGAAAGATTTTTTTTAGATCTGCAGCAGAGTTTTCATTTGCGCTCAGCAGAAGATCAATACCTCACACATTGATTTTTCAGTGGGAGAGTTCAGAATTATGAAGAATCTTAAACTGTATTCCCACATTCTGCCAGCCTGATTTCCTGCTCAGTGTTAAACAGTGAAGGCGGTATATTATAAACATCAGACTATTAATAGGAGGGAGAAGATGGGAGTGCAGTACATAAACAAGGGCCAAATCCATTCACTGAGCACTGATCTTCTCACCTCCTACATGACGTTTGGCAGCATCTGTTTAAGAAACAATCAGTGTTTAGTGCACTGCATCATTTGAAATAATTTTCATATGTCATTCTGTGTTTATTCAATACAAATACAACAGACTCAGCAGGATTATGTTTTGGTAACACATTTTATGGTAAACAAAAGATGGTCTAATTGTTATGCTAAGGGAGCTTGCTAGTATATTTATTTAAATGATGAAAGGCTCCAAATGCAGCATTGTAATGAAAACTAACAGTTAATAAAAGGATTCTATTCAGAAAATTGTGCCAGAATAATAATGTCTAATACAGAAATCACACCATCAAAGCACTCATAAAGACACATTGTAGCTGAGACATCAAAGGTGTTTATAAATTCACTTCCTTTGCAACTTTATGAAGGTAATTTTGAGCCAGAAGCACAATGGAAGCAGATTGTTTTCATTACTCATATATCAAAAAGGAGATATTGCATTCAATATTTTGTGCTATTGTAACATTATGTCTGATCTCTTGACAAGTTTCACAGCTCCTCATCTTCTCATTCATTTCAGCAGATATAATTTATCCATGCACTTCTAGCATAATGTTATTGAATTAATGTTTGAATAATTTGTTGCTCATTTATTTCCATTTCCTTTTTTCCTGCTCAGGAGAGGAAGCACACTTGTGTGTTCAATATTCAAATTCAAGCTTCAAGGCCCTGAATAGAGACACCTTCCTGAAACCTGAAAAGCAGTTAAAGAAGCCTAATTGGTGTATGTTTTTATCATGTAATGTTTTGCTTCATGGTGTCTGGCCCACCCTTACCTCAGTCCCTCTGCTTCTGTTTCTGCTAGGCTCAGCTACTCCAGTGCACTGTTGCCAGACATCTATTTTTAACATTCCATAATCTCAAGATTCAAAACAAGGCAGACAATCTCCATCCCGTCACTGCCCAGTTCTGTTTAAAGTAAACCAGTTGAACAATGCTTCAATCTTAAATTTCACTTCTTTATTTTTTTATCTACCCAGTTTATTATGCCTTTTCTGTATAATCTCAAGTAGCTTCACAAACTTCCAAGATACAAAAGCTCCTCTATTTCATGCCTCTAGCAATTCCATACCTTTAAGTGTTCCAGTCCATGCTTTAACTTGCTTTAGGGCTTAACCTACTTCCACCCTCAGCAACTCCCCAAACTTCTCTGTCTCTCAACCTCCTTCAATGTTTACGACAATGTCAAGAAAACTGCCTTTGTCCAAACTTTTGGTCAATTGCTCTATTATCTCCATATTTAGACCAATAGGCATATATAACAGTTCAACACAGACTAGATGGGCTGAAGGACCTGTTTCTGTGCTGTAGTGCTCCATGGCTCTATATGGTTTTGAGTGAAGCATTCTAGGATAATTCATTTCTGAGTTCTGGATATCGATGGCAAGGCCAGCATTTATTCCCTATCTTTAAATCTGGTAGTGAGCTACCATCTGCTGCTGTCATCTTTCAGGAGAAGGTAGTCCAAATTAGTGTTGGGAAGGGAATTCCAGGAACTTGACCCAGTGGCCATGAAAGAGTGATGACATATTTCCAATGAGAATAATGTAAGACCAAGAGGGAAACCTGCAGATGATGGTGTTCTTCGGGGTTGGTCCTTTCCTCGCACTCCATGATACAAATGTTGCTTCCATTTATCCGCCCACTATTTCTGGTTTCCCATTTAATTTGCTTGAGAAATGATATTGGAATTGAACATTGTGCAATCATCAGCACAAAATCTTCATTTCTGACTTTGTAATGAAAGGATGTTCAGTGTTGAAACCACTGAAGATAGTTGGCCCCAGGACATGCCCCAAGGAACTCCTCTGGTGATGTCCTCGGTATCAGGATGGCTAATCTCTGACAGCCACAACCATATTGAAGGTATATTATTTAACTATTTTCAATGTCTTTCCTTGTTATGGATGGGTGAATGGACTTGAAATCATTAAAATGTGCAACTTGATATTTTCTGTTTTCTTTGGGTTAATCCAACATTCTGGTTCAGGTTTAGTTGTGACAATGAATAGTTGTCCCAATAAAGACCCTTGCAGACGACCACCAGTCACTTACGATCAACTTACATCTGCCCATTTTCTCCACTCCTTCACTCAGCTTCAGTATTCCCTGCATATTGCATTGAATTGCCAGCCCAGACAATGTGCTGAAATCTCTCGGGTGAGATAAAATATAACCTCTGATTTTAAGGGCAGAGTGTTGCCACTGACCAAGGACTGACATTTATGACAGAATATGTACTCACATATAAGAATTTTAGCAACAAGGAGTTACATTGCCTAGGTCAGGAAGTCTCAAACCCATCAAATTATCTGCTTGCAACGTACCTTCAAACAGTAAAACAGAAATTGAGTTGTGCACATTATTATTTGTCTGGTCAGCTTAATTGGCCAGCGAAGCCAGAAATAATATTCTAAAAGCGTGTATGCATTAAAGGGTCGCTGCCAAATGCACAGCAGGATTTTTCGGGTCCGTTGCCTGCTTGAGTCCACCACCAGTGAGCTCCCACACCCAATTCATAGCAACTCAGGAAATTAAAATTCATCCGTTAGGCTCTGTTAGTCCACAGGGAGTGGGGATAGGGGGAGTTTGCATGCTTCTGTAATATAAAAGAACATAAAATGTTAGTGTCAATAATAGTGACCATGAAACTACCAGGCTGTTATAAAAACCCATCTGTTTCATTAATATCCTTTTGCGAAGGAAATCTGCTCTTTACCTGGTCTGGGCTGTGTGTAACTCCAGACTCTCAGCAATGGAGCTCAATCTTAATTAGCCTTCGAAAGGAATGAGCAAGTCACTAACTTCAAAGCTATATAAGGATGATTTGCCAAAGACACTCTGGATTATGAACTGTAAGGAAGATTCGAAGTTGCTGTAGCCATGCAGCAGCTAGAGATGTTTCAGTGACCCAGACTCAATTCACATCTTTGTGGAACCTGCATGTTCCTTTAACTGCTCCTGTTCCCTCCAGATGGTCCAAAATCCTTCCACATCCCAAAGATGCACTGGTAGATTAATTGCCAAATTTAAATTATCGCTGGTGTAGATGCATGACCAAAGAATTAGATGGGCATTAATGGTTATAGAGAGAACAGGCTATAGGGAAATAAATGGAGTAAGGGGCTCAATAGGATTTCTCTGAGCCCTGGCATAGACTCAATAGGCTGAAATAAAATGAAATTTCCTTGTAATGATGTACAAATATAACACGACTAAAAGTGAGCAACTGAACAAAAACATGTAGATACAGTATAATCTGAATAGTGGGCTATCTAGTTTGGCAGAGGTAAAAAGGCAACGCATTATTTACCAGTGTTAAAATAGAAAGCTTTGAAAGTCAGTGAAAGCAAATGTGCAGGTGCTACAAGTAGCTAAGCAGCCAATTTTAGATCAGCTTCAATACCAAGAGAATATGAGTACAGCAGTAAGGATGTCTTGTTACAGTTATGGAGTAAGACCACACTTAGAGCATTACGAATGATCTGCTTTCCTAATGTAAGACAAGATGTAATTACCTGAGAAGAAATGCAATGAAGGCTTACCAGACTAATTCCTGGGATGGTACGTGTGCCAAAAGAAGAGCTATCAGGCCAATGAGATTTGGATTCACTGGAGCTTAAGAGAATGAAGGGAATCAAATTGAAGCTTGGAAAATTCTGATGGGACTATCAGACTGGATGTGGGAGGATATTTCTCCTGGATGGGGTGCTTAGAATAAGGAACTATAGTCTCAGCAGGAGCTTTAGAACTGAGTCAAGGAGAAATTTCTTCATTTTAATGGGGCTATAAAGGCTAGGTCATGTCATATTTAGCCTGTCGTCATATAATCCAAGTTTGAGGTGATGGGAAGATAGGTAGAGGGGCAGGACATGTTGAGGAAGCAAAAGGACTTAGACAGATTAGGAGAACGGACAATGAAATGGCAGATGGAATATTGTATAGGGAAGTGTATGATCATGCACTTTGGTAGAAGGAAAAGAGATGTAAACCATTTTCTAAACCGGGAGGAAATTCAAAAATCAGAGGTGCAAAGAGACATGGGAGTTCTCGTGCAGGATTCCCAAAAGATTAACTTGCAGGTTGAGTCACTGGTAAGGAAGGCAAATGTAAAGTTAGCATTCATTTTGAGATGATTGGAATACAAAAGCAAGGATGCAATGCTGAGGCTTTATAAGGCGTTGGTCAGACCTTACTTGGAGAGTATTGTGAGCCGTTTTGGACATCTTATCTTCATTGGTGGCATTGAAGAGAGTCTGGAGAAGGTTTATGAGAATAATTCCAGGAATGAAATGTTTAATATATATGAAGAGTGCTTGGTGGCTCTGGGCGCTCTGGGCCTGCACTTGCGGGAGTTCAGAAGAATGGGGGGGGGGGGGGGTATCTCATTGAAACCTATCAAATATTGTAAGGTCTGGATAGAGTGCATATAGAGAGCATGTTTACTATTGTGGGGCAGTCTCGGACCAGAACACACAGCCTCAGAATAGAGGGATGTCCATTTAGAACAGGGATGAAGAGGAATTTCTTTAGCCAGAGGGTGGTGAATCTGTAGAATTCATTTCCACAGATGGCTGTGGAGGCCAAGTTATTGTGTATATTTGAAGTGGAGGTTGATAGCTCTTGATTAGTCAGGGTTTCAAAGGTTATGGGGAGAAGGCTGAAGAATGGAGTTTAGAGGGATAATGAGACAGACATAATGCAATGGTAGAGCAGATCTGTTGAGTCAAATAGCTTAATTCTACTGTGTCTTATTGTCTTATGGTCTATGGTCTATTATTGTAAAGAAAGATAGACATGAATTTCTAGTCTGCAGGGAGTATGGGGAGAGAATGGGAAGCTGGTACTAAGATGGATGATCAATTATGATTGTACTAATTGGCAGGGAAAGCTCAAATGGCCAAATGGACTCCTCCTGTTCCTATGATCTATGTTTCTATGGTAAATAAGTGATTACCTGAACTGCAACCAAGATGAATAATTAAATAGAATGGGATCTGTTTTTGAAATTAATAATCATTCACATCATAGTTTTCATCTAAATAGCAATTAATCCCAAATCCAAGTGAATCTTTGTGCAACTATCATACAGTTGTTAAAAAATGTAAATTCTACAATATGTAAAATACACTACAACACTTAATGGTAGTGGAACCCAAGTCATTTGACATCTGTGTTATTAGTTTTCATCCTGAAGAACTTGCTACTATGAAAGAACACTGAATTAACTAGAGGTTTTGTATCACAGACTTTTCCTTTAGCACAACCAAGCAGGAGTATAGGGATTCATAAAGTACGCTCAATAAAATGTGAGCCTGTGTAACAGAAAGCAAGGCCATCACAAGGCTTATTGCAAATTTTACCTGATTAATCTAATTTTGACGCATATTGTCACAACAATCTTTCTGATCTAGTTTTTGTTTTTGGTCAATATACACCTGCAAGGTAGACGTTGATATTGTGGCATGTGAGTTATTAAGGATACACAAAATGCAGAACAAATCCAATCTAACTAATTACCACTCAATTAGACTACATAGCCATTAGCAAAGTGATGGACAGTGTCATCAACAGCACTATCAAGCAATTCAAACAATACTTACTCAGTTAATACTGAGCTGCATCAGAATGCATTGGCTCCAAAACTCATCATTCTAGGACTAAAGAGCCACATTTCACAGGTGAGATGAGTGACTGCCCATAATAACAAGGATCCATTTGACTGAGTGTCACATCAAGGGGCTCTGGTAAAACTGAATTTAGTGGGCATCAAGGAGAAATATTCCAATGTGTCAAGTCATATCTCAAATAAAAGAAGATGGCTGTAGTGTCACAGATCAATCATTACAGCCCCAGTACTGTAAATACATTCCTCAGGAAGGTATCCTTAGCCGAATCATTCTCATCAATGACCTTCTTTCCATCATAGGTGAGAATGTTTGCAGACTGCACAATCCCATTCCCAAATTCTCGGCAAAGGAAACAGTACACATGTGCATGCAGCAAAACTGAGGCCATGTATAGGCATAGGGTGATAAGTGAAAAGTAACATTTGAACCGAGAAAGAGCAAAGTAAAGGTGATCACTCTTGAGAGATCCCAACTAATTACCCCGTGGCATTTATTATAAAACCTTCTCCGAGTTCTCAAACATCTGCATTGTAAAGTGCGGGCCACTATTGCCAGAAATCCAACTGGACCAGCCATATAAGCTCAAGTTTAATTGTCATTCAACCATACATGAATACCCATGAATACAGCCAAATGAAACAGTCTTACTCGGGGGTCAAGGTGCAAAAGACAGTACCAACAGTCAGACACAGTACAAGGCACATATAGCATGTATAAGAAGGTAAGCACATATAAGATAGCTGTAATATACACACAAAACACAATATATTCCAAGACCCTGGGAGCATGAATGTTGCAGCAGTCTGCAGTTGAATACATTATAGTTTATAAATGCAGTAGCTATAAGAGTAGGTGAAAGATTGGGTATCCTGTGCTGAGTGACTTACCTCCTCACATCCTAAAGCTTTTCCACTATCTACAAGGCATAATGGATACTTTTTTTTCCCTCTTGGATTAATACAGCTTTCGCAAAACCCAAAAGCTCTGCGTTGTTCTGAATAAATCAGCTCATTTGAATCCACTCCCTAAATATTCACCCCTTTACCACTGGTGCACTGTGGCCGCAGCGCAAACAGTTTACAAAATGAACAGCAGTTGCTCATTTAGGCTATTTTGAAAGCATCTCCAAAATTCTACCATCTAGAAGAACAATGGCAGGAGACACAATGCTAAATTTGTCATTACCAGGTCAAAGTTTCCTTCCCTAAGTGTACCAAAAGGACTGTAGCAATTTAAAATGACTCACCATTACTTTTTCAAATGCAGTCTAGGAAGGTTTATAAATTTGGCCATACCAGTAATTGTCCAGATCCCAAAAAAATGAACAAACTGATATAAGAGCTGAAAACTTACTATCCCTTCAGTAATATGTATACAGGTAGTCAGCTTCTGGCTGATTGAGAGTTACTAACAATTTCATATTTGTACAAATTTCCTGAGTACATTTACTTTTTATTTAGACATATGGCTCAGTAATGCTAGGTCCAATCACATTTTACTAATAAAATCCTTTTCTCAGAACAGATTTATCTTCTCAGCCGAGCACATTGGGCAACCAGATTGTAATAAATTAGCAGTTTTAAAAAGAAATGCAATTTTCTTCATGGACTGATTTCTAATGAAATTTACATACTGACAAAACATATTCATCAATTATCTAGAAAGAAATAGTTTCTCCTTTTTTTGAAATAAAGATCCTAGGATTCATCTTATTCATAATTTTATAAATGAAAGGATGAAATAAAACAGCTGCTTTTTGTTGGCCATTTAATTTAAACCTGTGTAGTGTTCATGAGATGAAGACTAGATGAGTGACGAGCATGCGACCTCTTATCCAAACAGCTGCCTGTGGTAACTTAATGGCTTATCTTTGGGAGGTGCAGCACTTACAAAATCAACATGTTCTGTCATGTTTGTATGTTTCCCATCAAATCAGCCTAAAGGCCATGTTAAGGTCCTGGGTTATCTGCATGGGTAGTTCAGCTTATAGTCATATAACATGATATGACCAGTGTTTGTCTTTTTACGTAGTGAGTACTTCTTCATTATCAGTGGAATTAAGTAAACAGGTTTTTACCAATGACAAAGTAGATCTCATTGGCTTAGTTATGTTGACCAAAAGAGTCTTTTGAATATGTTACAGTGCCAGGCTCTGACTGTGCCTTTTGCAAGGCTACAACAGAGTATAAATAGATCTTCTGTTCCAGATAGTCACTGAGCTAGTTAGTGATAGGTCCCTTGTGTAAAAATTGAGGTTAAATGCATTTGGATAATGAAAGTTTCCTTGTACAGTGTCATAGTTGGAAGGTCCACCAGTCATTCCCATGAAATCCATTGCGCTTCTCTTTATAAATCAAATCGCCCATGTGTACACATAGTTGTTTGTATAAATCATCTACATTGTAAATACAGAAACCTTACAGGGTAATCTGAAGTCAGCACAGAAGCTGATAGATATAATATCTTAGCTAATGTGCTGTGGGCTTTCTGGTCATTTTCATTCAGATTTGCTTCATTAGAAGTATTTATTAAAACAGACATAAACATAATGCACACAGAGCAAAACATGGTTCACTTTATATCAGGAACAGTCATATGCTGGACAGTTCATGCAGAAGAAGTGACAGTTGTTAGAACTTAAGATGCTGACAGTTCTTACTTCCAAGATTAAGGAACCCTACTTTTCACACTTTAAAATATAAACATTGGGTGAATCATGAAGTTACTGCTGAGATCCAAATCACAATTTGAAAATATATGCCACCAGACTGAAAATGGACATTAGCCCCATGTTTCCAAAGCGAGATCCATAAAGTGGCTGTTATCTAGAATGGCATTATGAGCTCCCATGTGCACTGCTGAAGTACACTGAGTACAATAAGTACACTACTCACATTAATAGGCATCAGAGGCTCCAAAGGCTACTCATTCAATCTTTTCTAATTCAGTGCTCTGATTAGATGTTAGCAGTGAGATGGGTGGAGAGCCTCATTTCATGTCAGTATTCTTGGGCTACATGTAAGCATATAATTGAAGTGTTGTAGAGTTACAGAAGTTACTAGTTCAACTAAGTAAAGGCTATGTCCCAGCTTAAGATACAGCTTTTCGTGTTTAGAAGTAAATCAGTGAAAAGTAACCTTTGACTTAACCTTGTAAGCATCTAACTTTTCCGTATACATTCAAGGTGAAAGTAAATCTTTGCTGTGATTCATTCTCTCGGATTTCTGGTACATGTTGCTTTGTCACTTCAAGAAGCAAACAAACAAGGTGGCAGCATGCCACAGCAAACAGAGCTGCTGCTCGACCTTGCCCAGTCCTCACTTCAGGCACTATATGGAGTTTGCACATTCTCCCTCTGTGTAACCCAGTTTCTCTCACACCCCAGAGACTTAACAAGTTAGTAGGTTCAGTGGCCACTGTAAATTTCCCTCAGTGTATGTGTTTGGCGCAGTTGATGGGAATGTGTAGAAAAAAAATAAAAGATTAGCTCCATTTATCACATGTACCTCAAAACATACAGTGAAATACATCGATTTGCGACAACGACCAACACAGTCTGAGGATGTGTGAGGGGCAACCTTCCCATCCTTCTGGAGCCAACATATCATGCCCACAACATAGTAACCATATGTCTTTGGAATGTTGGAGGGAACCAATGGAGTTAAAGGGAGAATATACAGATTCCTTACAGACAATTGAACCACAATTTTACTGCTGGCACTGTAAAACTTTATGCTAACTGCTGTGCCACCTCCTGGAATACCAGGAAAATTATTGTGGGGGCATTGGATTGCTGTAAGGCCAGACATGGTGGGCCAGGGTGGTCTTGGTGCCACAGTGACGCATCTGGTGGAAACTGCACCCTACAGCTCTGGTGAACTGGATTCAATCCTCACCTCTGATGCTGCTCACCTTTCCATTGTTGATTGGAAGTCTTTCTATTTCAATCTATGGTTCACACAAAGCTCTGCTCTAATAAGAAGTATCAGAGTTACAAATATCCGAGAGAAGAAATTCTCACCTAATTTCTGTCATGGTCCGGTCCATGAAATCTGCATTCCGGTTCACAGTCCAGTCCATATTCCTTATTCCAGGTTTTCTGGGTTTCCCCAGTTTCTGTTGAGGCAGCTGATTCTTGTTTGGGCTGGCCTCATAAATAGCTTCAGGATTCAGCCTTGGGCTGCTGGATTGTTCCTGTCCAAACCCCCCTTCCCCTTCCCCTTCCCCTTCCCCTTCCCCTTCCCCTTCCCCTTCCCCTTCCCCTTCCCCTTCCCCTTCCCCTTCCCCTTCCCCTTCCCCTTCCCCTTCCCCTTCCCCTTCCCCTTCCCCACATTAGGTAGGTCTGGCTGTTTTACTGCTACCTAGTGTTGGGAATTGTCTTGTTGTGTTTGGTGTTCTGTGTAATGAGTCCTAGCCCTATGTCCTGTACCCAAGGAGGGGTCCTGGCTTGGTGTTCCATGTCCCTGTCTCTCTGTAGGCTCTGTGTCCTTGTCATGTCCATGTGCCTCGCCCAGCACAGGAGAACCTTGCCCAGCCTGGTTCTGGGATTCCCTTGTACTGTGCTGAGGTTTTCTTGTCCAGGAGTCTCACATCCAGTCCTGTTGTCTCTCCCTCGACCAAGGCTCTGGGTTCTTGTCACGTCCATGTACCTCGCGCAGCACAGGAGTACCTTGCCCAGCCTGGTGCTGGGATTCCCTTGTCCTGTGCTGGGGTTCCCTTGTTCCGTCAAGGAGTCTCTCGTCCTCATCCTGTAACCTTGTCACTTCCTCGCCTGGTTCTGGACTTTGAGCCCGAGTCAAGACCCAGATTCTGGGTCCTTGTCCAGTCTCTGGCTCGGAGTCCAAGCCCAGGCTCATAGTTCCCAGTTCCATGTCCTGGTTCCCTATCCTAGTCAGGTCCTAGCCCAGGTCCGGAGTCCTTGTCTTGTCCGGAGCCGGTGTCACGTCCAGTGTCCTTTCTTCCCCACTTTCCTTGCTTCCTTCTCACGCCTAGTCCTGTTCAGTGTCTGTGCCTTGCATTTGGGTCCATTCCAAATGACAATTATGACAATTTCATGTTGGAGGTAATCATTTGCACCTCTAATTCATCACTCTTTAATAAGGCCTTGGGTAGAGTCTTCCTGGCAAACAGTAAAAAATGTAGTAAACAACGGTGAGTAAGTTATTGGCAAGCAAATGTTACTTAGCAGAGCTGCCATAAAACACCTTCCATCATTTGATTGATGATCAAGAAAGAGTAGATTAACGTATATGATTTATTCACAACCCAAAATCTCTTCATATTAGTTCTGCTTCTTGTTGATGAGATTCCAGGGCAATGTTCCATATTCACAGTTCAATATCAGGATTGCAGCTGTACTAGAACTGTTTTACTAAGAATGTTGAGAGATCCAGAGAAACCACTTCGCCAGGAAGCTATTGAGGCCCATTGCCTTTGCTGCATCTAGGTGTACTCAGGTATTTTTTTGATGTGATATAAAGTGAATTGAACTTATGGAGATTGGAAAGTACACTGGTGATATGTTCTGCTCAATGTTTGCTCAGTACTTACAGGTCAAGATAACTACAAATGTGAATACTTTGGAATCTGTGAATAGCGCAGATGGCCATGCTAATAGAAATGCTTTCTCCTTCCCTTGGTTGTGCAGTTATTTGACACCATTCATAACTGGATATGGCAGATGTCAAACTGAGGCTGGTTTAGCTCTGGTTCTAGAAGGGTCCTATGTTATAGTTATTCAGAATGACTTTTACAAGCAGGGCTAGTGTATATTCTGATGTCCTTCTCCAGGTGCCTTATGGGTGCCATGGATAATTATCTTGCTGGGAGCTACTGGTAAAGAGATGAGCATATTGGCCATTGTTTCATTTTGCGGTGAAATATAATTCTGTTATTGCTGAGAACCCGCAGCACTTGTGATTGTTCAATTTTAAGTTAATAACTCATTGGGGTGATTGATAAGTTTGTGGCCTGGAGCAGAAGGAGATGAGTTATTAACTTCAAAATTTCTGCATAATCACTCAAAGAGTTGACCTGCATGTGCATGTAATGAGAGCTGTAGATAGATAGATAGATAGATAGATACTTTATTCATCCCCATGGGGAAATTCAACTTTTCCCATACACTTGCTGTAGCAAAACTAATTACATACAATACTTAACTCAGTAAAAAAAAAAATATGATATGCATCTAAATCACCGTCTCAAAAAGCATTAATAGCTTTTAAAAAGTTCTTAAGTCCTGGAGGTAGAATTGTAAAGCCTAATGGCATTGGGGAGTATTGACCTCTTCATCCTGTCTGAGGAGCATTGCATTGATAGTAACCTGTCACTGAAACTGCTTCTCTGTCTCTGGATGGTGCTATGTAGAGGATGTTCAGAGTTATCCATAATTGACCGTAGCCTACTCAGCGCCCTTCGCTCAGCTACCGATGTTAAACTCTCCAGTCCTTTGCCCACGACAGAGCCCGCCTTCCTTACCAGCTTATTAAGACGTGAGGCGTCCCTCTTCTTAATGCTTCCTCCCCAACACGCCACCACAAAGAAGAGGGCGCTCTCCACAACTGACCTATAGAACATCTTCAGCATCTCACTGCAGACATTGAATGACGCCAACCTTCTTAGGAAGTACATTCGACTCTGTGCCTTCCTGCACAAGGCATCTGTGTTGGCAGTCCAGTCAAGCTTCTCGTCTAACTGTACTCCCAGATACTTGTAGGTCTTAACCTGCTCCACACGTTCTCCACTCATCTCCTTCTACCTTGGGCCACAAACTTATCATACATCCATGCTGTGGACTCTTCTCAAAGGTCCAAGATCCGTATGCTCCATGACCGCTGGACTAAGTGTGCAAATGTAGGAGGGGACTATGTTGAAAAATAAATGTGCTAGGTTTTCTAAAATTGACACCTTCTACCTTAGGCCATGAACTTATCAATCACCCCTGGTAGAGACATAAAAGAATGCAGATTCTCGAAATCTGGAGCAGCACACACAGGTGTTGAAGGAACTTAATGAGACAGGCAGCATCTATGAAGGGAAATAAGCAGTTGGGACCCATCTCCACCATTGATTGCGGAGCATTTCGGCATTTGCCATTTCTTGTGTCTCCTGGTCCTATTAGATTACTTTCATAATGAACACTAAGGCTTTCTGGTGCAGGGCACGTTCTGTGTCTTTACTACCCTCTAAGTTCAAAATGGTGTGATTGATTAATGAGTTGAGAGTGGTTGATAGGTGATCACCAGCAGCCGTTTCCAAAGTTTGATATGATGCTCATAACATAATATGTGGCGTAAAATCATTGTTAAGGATTCCCATTTGACTGCCATCTCTGAGAAAGCTTGTCTTGCCTGTGGGGAAAATTACCTCAGTCAGTGAAGGAGAGTCTGGAATATTGGTAGATTTGTGTAGGTTTATGAATATGACTAATTCAAACTATTGCTTAACTAATCTGTGCACCAGATCTTCCAATGTTTGCCATATCCCACATGTCAGTAATGAAAACTTGCAGTGTTGACTAGGTGGGTGTACCTTTGTTATGTGGAAATCCAATGTCTAGGTCAATTTATGTTACAATAAAAATTCTCTTGATGACAGGGTTTACATGGCATATTTGTTGGAAAGCAGAGCATTGAAATAATTGAATCTACTTTTCAAACAGCTGTCTAAAAAGCCAATGAGAATTGCAGAACCTTCAGTTCTATTCCTGTCAAACAGAATTCAGGGAATAATGTTTCTTTTGAACAGACTTGTAAAAAAAAAATTGGATAACCTTCAGATGTCCTCCTCCCATGATCATATAAACACTGAATTTCAGGCTTACAAATGTATGTTTTCACTCAATCGTGCCAAGTCTGTGCATGTTGACATTCATACCAACTTGGAAAAGATGGTGTATACCCCACTCTCCAAAACTGAGACAATCTTTACTTTCAAAACTGAGGTATTACTTCTATGGGAAAAAAAAACTAAAATCTGATATTGAGCTGACCTAAAATGTACAGTATAATCATAAGAAATAAATAGAATCCTTTCTTTTGAACAGCAGACAAAATATGTATTTATCACTGAAGCTTTGTAAAGTTAATTATGCTTGGCTGCAAGGCTGCAACTGAAAAACCTGTTTCATCCTTGACTAAATTAATTCCACAGCGTTTGAAACCTTAGGTTTTTGCCAGGAGACTTAGTCCCTGGAGCCACCAATTATCTGCTATCAACTCGCAGATCTCTGAGCTGGAGTTGATTTTTTTTTCACTTAGGAGTCATGAAGCTATCATTTGCTGAAGTAGTCTAGTGACTTTAAATGTTTCTCAGCAGGCAAGTGATATCTTGCTGCCGACATGGTGGAATGAGAGGAAGAAAGGGGCCCAGGTTAAAAAGAGTTCATCCCCTACCATGAGTTTTGAAAGAGCATTTGTTGTGTAATCTTGGCCTTTTAAGGAAAGACATTACTCCAGAAACAGGTTGTATTATAGTATGGCAGCCATTGTCAATACATAGCCACTCACCACGTGTGGATAATTGGACATCCAGATGTGGATAGTTGTACTTTTGTTTTGACAATAAGATGAGAGTAAGGGATAATATCCTTGGCCATGTGATCCAGGTCCCTATATGATGTACATAAGTATAACTAATCATTTTTATGAATCACTTGGTAAAATGACAAAACAAAAATCAAATTAGTGTGGGGGTACTTTGATTGTAGTGAGTGCTTTGTAACTCTTAGACCATACGGTCACTAATTTATAGGAACACAATTAGGCTATTCAGATGATCGAGTCTGCTCCGCCATTCCATCATGACTAATCCTGGATCCCACTCAACCCCATACATCTGCCTTCTCACCATATCCTTTGATGCTCTGACTGATTCAGAAACTATCAACCTTCGCCATAGATCGACCCACAGATTTGATCTCCACCACAGTCTGTGACAGATAATTCCACAGATTTACTAAGCTCTGGCTTAAAAAAAAATCCTCCTTACCTCTGTTCTAAAGGGTCACCCATCAGTTTTGAGGCTGTGCCCTCTAGTTCTGGATACCCCCACCATAGGAAACATCCTCTCCACATCCACCCTATCTAATCCTTTCACATTCAATAGGTTTCAATAAGATCCCCCAGCATTCTTCTAAATTTCTGAGAGTACAGGCCCAAAGCTGCTCCTTATATGTTAACCCCTTCATTCCTGGAATCATCCTCATGAACCTCCTTGGGACTCTCTCCAATGACAACACATCTTTTCTGAGATATGGGGCCCAAAACTGTTGATAGTACTCTAAGTGTGGCCTGACTAGAGACATTTAAAGGGTCAGCATTATTTCCTTGTTTTTATATTCTACTCCCCTTGAAATAAATGCCAACATTGCATTTGCCGCCTTTACCACAGACTCAACCTGTAAATTAAACTCTTGCCACACTCCATCTTCCTGCTGCCTATAGAGTCCCTCTTGTCCTTCCCTACCACTTGATGAGCTTCCGCATCTAACACATCATTCTCCGCTACTTCCGTCATCTCTGGAGGGATCCTACCACCAGATATATCTTTATCTCCAGCCCCCTCCCCTCCCAGCTTTCCACAGGGGATTCTCCCTCCTAGATTCCTTTGTCCACTCATTCCTCCCTAGTAAATCTTCCTCTCGTCACTTATCTCGGCAAGTGGCCAAAGTTCTACTCCTGCCCATTCACCTCCTCCCATTCCTCCATTTAAGACCCCAAGCAGTCCTTCCAGGTGAGGCAGCACATCACCTGCAAATCTGCTGGGGTTGTCTGTTGTGTCCAGTGCTCCCGATGTGGCCTCCTCTACATTGATGAGGCCCATTGTAAATTGGGGAACTGCTTTGTCAAGCACCTCCATTCCATTGGCCAAAAGTGGAACTTCCCGCTGGCTAGACATTTTAATTCATTCCCATTTCCATTCCAACATGTTGGTTCATGACCTCCTCTTGTGCTAAGTTGAGGATACCCTCAGGGTGGAGGAACAACACCTTATATTTTGTCTGGGTAACCTCAAACTCGATGGCATGAATATCAATATTTGCTTCCAGTTTTTAAAAAAATTTCCATCCCCAGTCCTCTCCCCTTCTATTCCTTATTTTGGACTTTTACCTCTTCTCACTTCCCTATCACCTCTGCTTGGGTCCCCTCCTCCTTTCCTTTCTCCTCTGGTCTACTCTCCCCTTCTATCACATTCCTTGCTCCCCAGCCCTTTACCTTTCCTACCCACCTGGCTTCATCTATCACCTTCTAGCTAACCTCCTTCGCCTCCCCCCACCTTTTTATTCTGGAGTCTCCTCTCTTCCTTTCCAATCCTGAAGAAGGGTCTCGGCCTGAAACATTTTGACTGTTTATTCACTTCCATCGGTGCTGCCTGACCTGCTGAGTTCCTCCAGCATTTTGTGTGTGCTGAATGATACAGATATCTGAGCAGTAAACTTACATGTAAGTTATATTTTGTTTAAGTAACTTATATTATGAGTGTATTTGTTTCTTTTAAAATGTAGAATGTGTGGCTACAATTGCACTAACAATATTACCAGCTTTGGGTCTGCAGAATAATGTATAATACTGATGTTGATTTAGGTTGGGTGATGGGATTTTGCAGCTTATACAAAAAATGTTCTATTTATAGAGGGGTATAAGATGATGAGAGGCATTGATCGTGTGGATAGCCAGAGACTTTTTCCCAGGGCTGAAATGGTTGCCACAAAAGAACAGGTTTAAGGTGCTGGGGAGTAGGTACAGAGGAAATGTCAGGGGTAAGTCTTTTACTCAGAGTGGTGAGTGTGTGGAATGGGCTGCTGGCAACGGTTGTGGAGGCGAATACGATAGGGTCTTTTAAGAGACTTTTAGATAGGTACATGGAGCTTAGAAAAATAGAGGGCTATAGGTAAGCCTAGTAATTTCTAAGGTACGGACGTGTTTGGCACAACTTTGTGGGCTGAAGGGCCTGTATTGTGCTGAAGGTTTCCTATGTTCTATATTGTGTGTCACCTCTGAGTAATCTAAGTTCTTCAGTGCGCTGTTGTTTCTCTACAGTCATAGTGAGTGATACACTAGTAATAAATAGTTTATTTAGAGATACAGCACAGTAATAGGCCCTTCTAGCCCAACAAGCCTGCGTGGCCAATTATCCTTCCTAACCCACCTGTCTTTGGAACGTGGGAGGAAACCAGAGCACCTGGAGGAAACCCACGCAGTCATGGGGAGAATGTAGAAATGCTCAGGATCAGAATTATAAACAGAATCAGATTCATTATCACTGGCATATATTGGGAAATTTGTTTTGCTGCAGCACTACACCGAAATGCATAATAAAAATATATAATAAATGCAAGAACTACAGTCTATATAAACACAATTAAATTAAATAAGTAGTGCAAAAAGCAAGTAAAAATATTGAGGTAGTGTTCATGGATTCATTGTCCATTCAGAAATATGATGGCGAAGGTGAGGAGGCTGTTCCTGAACTGTTGAGTGTGTGTCTTCAGGCTCCTGTACCTCCTTCCTGATGGTAGTAATGAGAAGAGGGCATGTCCTAGGTGATGGGGGTCCTTAATGATGGATACTGTCTTTTTGAGTGATTGCCCTTTGAAGATGTTCTGGAGGCTAGTATCCATGATGGAGTTGGTTGAGTTTGCAGCAGCCCTCTCCATACCTGACAGTGATGCAACCAGTTAGAATGCTCTCCACAGCACATCTGTAGAAATTTGAGTATATTTGGTGTTCAGACTTAGTGGTTGTAGTTATCGGATGATTTGAGTTCAAGTTTGGGCAATGATATTGAAATGAAAATTAGATTCAGAAACTGAGCACTAATTTGTTTTCAACTATTTTACGACATGGCAAAAACTCAAAAGAAGCTGCAACCTTACCCAAAAGCAATTTTCTCTTCTACTGATGTCATCAGTTGGTACATACTGTATATTGGCTGGCTACACTGAGTATGAATTGCAAAATAATTTACTGCATTTGAATTGTTCTGGAACATATCTGAGGCACATTAACAATGCAGATCAGTGATTTCTAATTATCTAAAAACTGTGGTGAAGATTATTATTAATACATGTTCTAACTGAAGTTGTTATCAACAAGGGGGAAATGTATTTATGTGCATGTTCAATTCTAACAACCCAGAGATCTATATTGTGAAGCAGTTTAATTAGGTGCACATTAACTGTAACTGAATGTACAGTTATAATGTTAATGCTAAAATTATTTTATGTGTAATAACTCTGAGTTTACACAATCAGACCTTTATGCTTTGCAAAAGAACACACAGATAGACATACAGAAAAAAGTCTGATAACTGTATCATTACAATGATAAAACAAGTTATATTTCTGTCAAGAAAGTAATGAACAAAATACCTTATTGAAAACTTCACTGCTTGGTTTAATTCTCCTTAAGTTGTGAAAGGAAAAACTCAGGCAATTGTTTTCAAAGAAATTGTTTTCCTAGAGATCAGTAATTACTCTTTGAACCAGATATAAACTTCTTTTCTCTTTCTTAGTATTCTCTATTGTAATTCTCTCTCTTTGCTGTTCTCATGCATTTCTACTCAGGTCTTTTACTGGAAATGCAGATCTAAAAATCCCCAGAAAATCGTGGCCTGCCAATTGAAAGTGTATTTGAACGGTTGTCTAAAGCTGTTTACAACAACGCTTACCTGATCTGGCTTGAGAGTCTAAAAAGAATTCTTACAGATCAAGGGGCCATTCATGCACTTTGTTTGCTATTTTGGTATCATTCTATTTCAGAGAAATAAGGTAATCACAAAAGAGAGCAATTCTCACAGGAACTGTAGTATTGTCTACTGAAATCACATTGTCTAGTTGAACAATCAAGGTCAGAGTTTTCATACACTGTACTTAACGCATTGCAAGCTTTAGTCAAGATGTATACAAATTCTCATTCCAAGAGATTGAGTAGTGAGAATGACATACAATGAATTAGCCTTCCTAGCTGCAACATTTATCAGTTGTATCCTTGGGAAATGTTGTTAGGTTTATAGTAGCATTCCTTCCAGCAGTAATAAAAGCTGTTAGCTTGGATTATTTATGAAAGGTTAGTGATAAGTGCCTTGAGGAGGAAATATGCTATCAGGAAATGTTTCTTTGTAGAGATAAGAAACAGGTCACGTGTAAGGCCATGGAATGAGAGAAAGCATTTATTTTTGGTTACCAGATATGAGAAAAGCAAATAGAATGGAGAGCAGCTGTGAATGTGAAACAAGAATAGAGTATAAACTCCAGGTTAATTACAACTATCATAAAATTATATTCAATATAGTGGCATGGTTTTAAACCAGTAATTTCTTGTGGGAAAATGGCCTTTGATGGTTATCACCTCATAAATTAAAAACATCAATCACAAATAATATTTTTATGCCTTTGCAGATGTCAGTTTAAAATACAAAATCTTTCAGTCCTTCAATCAGTATTCTCATAGGCCTGTATTGGAACAGAAAGCATCAAATTGATTTGAGAAATTTTAGCTATAAATGCTAAGTTTGCGCAGTTATATTAACAGCTGATTAGCTTTATTAACTTTATCTTTATTTGTCACAAGTCATCAAAACACTGAAACATGCAATGAAATGCGTTGTTTTCATCAATGAAGATGTGCGGAGGACAGCCCACATATATTGCCATGCTTTTGGCACCAACATAACAGACTCACAGCTTTCTGATCATTACCCATACATCTTTGTGATGTGGGAGCTAACTGAAGCACTCTGAAGAAACTCTCAGTCACAGGGAGAATGTATAAACTCTTCACAGACAGCAGCAAGCATTGAACCCAGATTTCTGGCACTGTAAAGCAGTACACTAACTACTATGCTGCCATGCCGTCCTAAACTTAAGCTGCCAATCTCCTGCTCTCTGTCGTTGAACCTGCTTCATTTAGAAAACCTACAGCACAATACAGGCCCTTCGGCCCACAAAGCTGTGCCGAACAGGTCCCTACCTTAGAAATTACCTGGGGTTACCCATAGCCCTCTTTTTCGAAGCTCCATGTACCTATCCACAAGTCTCTTAAAAGACCCTATCGTTTCCACCTCCACCACCGTTGCTGGCAGCCCATTCCACACACTCACCACTCCCTGTGTTTAAAAACTTACCCCTGCCATCTGCTCTGTACCTACTTCCAAGCACCTTAAAACTGTGCCCTCTTGTGCTAGCCATTTCAGCCCTGGGGGAAAAAATCTCTGACTATCCACACGATCAATGCCTCTCATCATCTTATACACCTCTATCAGGTCACCTCTCATCCTCTGTCACTCCAAGGAGAAAAGGCTCAACCTATTCTTATAAGGCATGTTACCCACTCCAGGGAACATCCTTGTAAATCTCCTCTGCACCCTTTCTATGGTTTCCACATCTTTTTTGTAGTGAGGCAACCAGAATTGAGCACAGTACTCCAAATGGGGTCTGACCAGGGTCCTATATAGCTGCAACATTACCTCTCAGCTCTTATTAAACTCAATCTCATGATTGATGAAGACCAATGCACCGTATGCCTTCTTAACCACAGAGTCAACCTGCACAGCAGCTTTGAGTCCTGCTACCCCAAGATCCCTCTGATCCTCCACACTGCCAAGAGTCTTACCATTAATACTATATCCTGCCATCATATTTGACCTACCAAAATGAACCACCTCACACTTACCTGGGTTGAACTCCATCTGCCACTTCTCAGCCCAGTTTTGTATCCTATCAATGTCCTGCTGTAACCTCTGACAGCCCTCCACAATATACACAACACCCTCAACCTTTTTACCATCTGCAAATTTACTAACCCATCCCTCCACTTCCTCATCCAGGTCATTTATAAAAATCACGAAGAGTAGGGGGTCCCAGAACAGATCCCTGAGGCACACCACTGGTCACCGACCCCAATGCAGAATATGACCTGTCTACAACAACTCTTTGCCTTCTGTGGACAAGCCGGTTCTGGATCCACAAAGCAATGTCCCCTTGGATCCCATGCCTCCTTACTTTCTCAATAAGCCTTGCATGGGGTACCTTATCAAATGCCTTGCTGAAATCCACATACACTACATCTACTGCTCTTCCTTCATCAATGTGTTTAGTCACATCCTCAAAAATTCAATCAGGCTCATAAGGCACGACCTGCCTTTGACAAAGCCATGCTGACTATTCCTGATCATATTATACCCCTCCAAATGTTGATAAATCCTGCCTCTCAGGATCTTCTCCATCAACTTACCAACCACTGAAGTAAGACTCCCTGGTCTATAATATCCTGGGCTATCTCTACTCACTTTCTTAAATAAGGGAACAGCATCCACAACCTTCCAATCCTCCAGAACCTCTCCCATCCCCACTGATGGTGCAAAGATCATCGCCAGAGTCTCAGCAATCTCCTCCCTCGCTTCCCACTGTAGCCTAGGGTACATCCCGTCAGGTGAGTTATCTAACTTGATGCTTTGCAAAAGCTCCAGCACATCCTCTTGCTTAATATCTATATGCTCAAGCTTTTCAGTCTGCTGTAAGTCATCCCTACAATCGCTAAGATCCTTTCCCGTAATGAATACAGGTATGCGTCACTTAACGTCCACGATACGTTCTGTGAAATCGGACGTTATGTGATTTAGACGTTGTGCGAACACCATATTATATACTTTTCCTCTTGCTGCTGCTATCACTAAGAGTGGTTTTACTGTGTTTGGAAGCCATGATGCACTTTACAGTAATATTTTCAAAAGAAAATTAAACAGAGATAACGTTACTACACTCAAGAGACGCACAAGACACGAGATTGGTTACGTCCGCTACGTCATGTCCTCCGATCGGGACCACCGATGTATATGCAATCAGACGTTGTCCGAATGGGCGTTAAGCAGCACACACCTGTATTCATTAAGTACCTCTGCTACCTCCGCCAGTTCCATACACACTTTCCCACTGTCACAGTTGATTGGTCCTATTCTCTCGTACCTTATTCTCCTGCTCCTCACATACTTGTAGAATACCCTGGGGTTTTCCTTAATCCTGTCCAGCAAGGCCTTCTCACAGCCCCTTCTGGCTCTCCTAATTTCATTCTTAAACCCCTTCCCGGTAGCCTTATAATCTTTGAGATCTCTATCATTACCTAGTTTTTTGAACCTTTTGTAAGCTCTTTTTTTATATATTTGGTTTATAAATTGCTATTTCAGGCTATATTGTAAAACACTGTGAATTCTACACAGATTAAATCTTGAACCAAAATTGTTGACTAAATGTGAAATAAGGGTTGTTCTATCATTCTTCCTTGTATGTTGGGACATTGTTTCACAGCCTTGGGACTGGTGTCCATTTGCACTGTGTGAAATTAAACTGTAGAAATGTTTCTGCACAGGGATAAGAGCATTAAATGAGTCCAGTGATCAGTCCCAATTGAAATAATTAGCAAAATGTTATCGCGTACAAGAGCCCGAGGCATTTCAGCTGATTGTTCAAGCCTTGCATAATCTTTGCAACGAACATGAGGAAACTGGAGCAGAGATAGGCCACTCGAGGCCTCAGATCTGCCCTAGTGAAATGCATTGTTTGTTAACCAACACAACCTAAAGATGTGCTGTGGTCATCACCACACATAGTAAAGTAAGTGTCTCCCACCATCTTTCCCTCCCCTCACTATCCACTTTCTGCCGAGATCCCTCCAAATGTGATTCCCTAGTCCACTCGTTCCTTCCCACTGACCTCCTTCCTGGCGCTTATCCTTGCAAGTGGAACCTTCTACGCACACACCACTCTGTGTATATAAAAAAAAATGAAAGAAAAAGAGAAAAAACAGTGCGGGGAATGGGCTGCTGGCGACAGTGGTGGAAGTGGATACGATAGGGTCTTTTAAGAGACTCCTAGACAGGTACACGGAGTTCAGAAAAATAGAGGGCTATGGGTAACCCTAGGTAATTTCTCTGGTTAGGACATGTTCGGCACAGCTTTGTGGACTGAAGGTCCTGTATTGTGCTGTAGGGTTTCTATGTTGCTAAGTGCTACACCTGCCCCTACACCTCCTCCCTCACTACCATTCGGGGCCCCAAACAGTCCGTCCGGTGAGGCAACACTTCACCTACAAGTCTGTTGGGGTCATGTGCTGTGGCCCCCAGCATATTGGTGAGACCCGAAGTAGTTTGGAAGACCGCTTCGCCGAGCACCTATGCTCTGTCTGCCACAAGAAAGCAGGATTTCCCAGTGGCCACCCATTTCAATTCTACCTCGCATTCCCATTCCAACATGTCAGTCCATGGCCTCCTCTTCCTCCGTGATGAGGCCACACTGAGGTTGGAGGAGCAACACCTTATATTCTGTCTGGGTAGCCTCCAAACTGATGGCATGAACATCTGTTTCTTGAACTTCCAGTAATTACCCCTGCCCCGCTTCAGAATCAGGTTTAACATCACGAGCGTATGTTGTGAAACTTGTTAACTTAACGGCAGCAGTACAGTGCAATACATGATAAATATTAGAAAAAAAAATTGACATACATTATAGTAACTATATATGTATATTAAATAGTTAAATTAAAAATAGTGTAAAAACAGAAATAATTTAAAAAGTGAGTCAGTATTCATGGGTTCAATGTCCAATTAGGAATCAGATGGCAGAGGGGAAGAAGCTGTTCCTGAATTGCTGAATGTATGCCTTCAGGCTTCTGTACCTCCTTCCTGATAGTAACGATGAAAAGAGGGCATGTTCTGGGTGATGGGGGTCCGTAATAATCGACGCTGCCTTTCTGAGGCACTGCTCCTTGAAGATGTCTTGGATACTATGAGAACTAGTACCACTGATGGAGCTGACTAATTTTACAACTTCCTGCAGCTTCTTTCAGTCCTGTGCAATACCATCCCCCTGCCCCCATACCAGACAGTGCTGCAGCCTGTCAGAATGTTCTCCATGGTACGTCTATAGAACTTTTCGAGTGTTTTAGGTGACAAACTAAATCTCCTGAAACTCCTAATCAAATATAGCCACTGTCTTGCCTTCTTAATAGCTGTATTGATATGTTGGGTCCAAGTTAGATCCTCAGAGATATTGACACAGGAACATGAAATTGCTCACTCTTTCCAGTTCTGATCTCTCTGAGGATTGGTTCATGTTCCCTCATTTTACCCTTCCTGAAATCCACAATCAGCTCTTCCGTCTTACTGACGTTGAGTGCAAGGTTGATGCTGCGTCGCGACTCAGCTAGCTGGTATATCTCGCTCCTGTACCATCTGAGATTCTACCAACAATGATTGTATCATCAGCAAACTTATAGATGGTATTTGAGCTATGCCTAACCACACAGTCATGGGTATAGAGAGAGTAGAGCAATAGGCTAAACACACATTGCTGAGGTATGCCAGTGTTGATTGTCAGCAATGGGGAGATGTTATTACCAATCCTTATAGATTATGGTTTTCTAGTTAGGAAGTCAAGGATCCAAGTACAGAGGCCCAGGTTCTGTAGCTTTTCAATCAGAACTGTAGGAATGATGGCATTAAATGCTGAACTATCTTCAATGAACAGCATCTTGAGAAAGCTGTTTGTATTGTCCAGAGGATCATCATACCCCATTCTTGTTTCACTCATGCCTTCTCTTCTTACCTGCCCATCACCTTCCTTTGGTGCTCCTCTCCTTTCCCTCCTTCCATCGTCTTCTGTCCTCTCCTGTCAGATTCCCTCTCCTCCAGCACCTTAACTCCTACATCAATCAACTCCCCTGCTCTTTAGTTCCCCCTTCCCCCTCTCCCAGTTTCACCTATCACCTGCCAACTTGTATTTCTTCCAGTCCTGACGAATGGTCTCTGCCCAAAATGTCAGCTGTTTGATCCCATCCATAGATGCTGCTGGAGCTGCTGATTTTCTCCAACACATTGTGTGTATTGCTCTAGATTTCCATCATCTGCAGTACCTCTTGTGTCTAAGGTGAAGAGACATCTAGATTTGAACTAGGGACCTCTTGATCTTTAGTCAAGTGTTGTAGCACTGAGCTATATCCCCATTACATCTAAATCGGGAATCAAGAAGCTGAGATCTTTATATGAAGGATACAAAATAGAGTTATTTGGGTGCATCAGAGAATGCAGCATTCTGGGATCAGAGCATCAGGTAAGGACCTTCAGGCCAAACACACTGGAAAATGGGAACTGAGGCAATAAGGATGGGGTAACTGTAATTAGGACATCAGGAAATACAACACTGGGGAATGGGACATCAGGAATTAGGTTGTTAGTGGGAGGAAGTGTGCTGCAGTTGTTAGCCACTCAATTCCAGGAACTTGGTCCAGTCTTGACTATGAGTGCTCTCTGCACATCCTTCCCATAACCCTCTGAGTTTTTGCTCGGTGTTCAGTTTCTGCTCAAATTACAGAGACTGGTTAATAATTGGCTGCTTTAAATGACCTTGTAGTATGGATAAGTGTCAAAAGAATTGAATTGACGAGCAGGAGAGAGAGAATGCATTACAGGACAATAGGATGAGAAGAAAGGGATGAGATTAATTCGATTACTATGCCGAAACCTAAATGGTCTCCATTTCCGTCATATTGCATGTATATCAAACATGCAATTGTGTGGTACAACGCGGGCACCCAGGCATATAATTGTAAGGTTGAGGGTTTTGTTGGATAGACATATAGACAGGTGCTCTAGGCATTTTGGCTTAAGATCAGGCTTGGTTTAAACACTAAGGAAAGTAAGTAATTTGATGCCTCGGACTCTACAACATGGGCTAACTTTTCTCTTAGTTTATTTTTCAGATGTGGGTTCTTATCCCTTAATTGCACTTGAGAAGGTGGTGGTGCAGCACCAATGTCATCTACTGTGGTTCTTCTGGGGAAGGGGTTCTCACACTGGCTTTTTGTTTAGAGTTTTACCAATTAGACTCAACGATAATGTCTGAATAGGAATATAGTTCCCGATGGGAGACCTTTAGGTAGGTATGTTAAGTATGAGTCGCCATGCTTCCAGTGCCTAGAGCTAATCAATAACCTTTAACCATGAACCTTTGGAACGTGGGAGGAAAATGGAGCACCCAGAGGAAACCACACAGTCAAGGTGAGAATATACGTACTCCTTACAGACTGCAGCGGGAATTGAACCCCATTCATACCTCTGCCGTTGTAAAGTACAGTGCGATGTTTTGAATTCATCTTTTTCTGCACAGCAGTAACGCCATATAGCATGATGGATGGTGTCCTCTAATCTCTCCACTTGAGGCCTGTTTTGTTGTGGGTGGATCATCCTGTCTGTAAGCCTCAATTACACAAACCAATTTTGTGCAGGCCATGTCAGATTGTCTGTTGCATGCCACTTTGCTTCACGATGTATTCCCAGGAGACCGGCATAATCTTGTTAATAATAACCAGGAAAGACCAGGTCAAATTTGCAGAAGTGTAATGTACATACATTGCACGAGGCAAAAGAATTTCCAGTTCTGTAAGTGTTGGCAAGTCATTTAATCCAGAGAGTACCACATTTAATTCTAAAATGCTCACCAACCAATTTGGATAAATACTGGCACCGGAAGACTTACAAGGGAATGGAGGGTCAGCTGAATTTTTATTGCCCTTAACCAAGTACTGTTGGGGACAACTGCAACATTTGCAGTTTGAGTTTGGTTACCTGATCACAAACTGAAGACCAGATCCATCCTAATCTGTAAGACTCAACAGCATTCATTCACAGGAATCATAGTGTCAACTCTAGAACTGTTCACAGCTCCAAATTCTCCCTAATGAAGGGTCTTGGCATTAAATGTTGACTGTTTACTCCTTTCCATGGATGCTGCCTGGCCTGCTGACTTCCTCCAGCATTTTGGGTGTGTTGCTTTGGATTTCCAGCATCTGCAGATTTTCTCACGTTTGTCTTCCTCTCCTGCAGAGCTTTCATTGAAAAACAACCATAAAGTTACAGTACTCTGAATCCTTTGTCACTCCATAGTGAATCCATTAAAGCTGGGATGGAATAAGAATGATTGGAAGCAGAGACGGAAAATAATCTCCTTATTTTTCCCTTACACCGTGCTTGAATTATGAGAGAAAAGGTATTAAAATGGAATCACCACAATGAAACAAGCATAAAAGCTCCATAGCTAGAGGAATGTTGCAGGAACCAATAAAAGAAACGGCATTAAAGGACGACTGAGCAGGCAGACACTGCAAAAAAAACATAAAGAGTGGTGAAAGATCAGAGGCAGCAATAAAAGTGCAGCAATAAATTGTGATGTCAATAACTTGCTCCTAGAACTAATTGGATTGTTGCCATAACTCCAGAGTTTTTGATCCTGATACCTTTATATAACTGATTATGCACATTGTAGCTTTAATAGTCAAGAGTTGCAAAAGGGAAACTGTAGATTTGATCTCCAGCTGTTCATGTTGGGAACTACCTTTCAGTATTAAGGATAACTGCAAGTAGACTGGTATGGCTAAAGATAGCACAGTTTTATTTGCTGGTGAAACTCTTTCCTTGCGATAACTACATTCAAATTAAGCATACTGTTTATTGAAAAATATGCAAAGCATACAAGACTATAGAAAATACACACTGCATTGTTTGTACCTTATCTTGGGATGATAAAAAGTATTTTGTCTATTTTTTAATGACCATCATTACAATGCTAAAAGTCAATAACTGGGACACTAGTAAAATGTAGAAGTCCTGAGAATTAAATCACTGAAGAAAATGATATGGCAACTTTCCCATGAGATTTCTTTTATTCTGTACAAGTTGGCATTTAATCATTTCCATTCTTAACCTCTGATGGAAGAAGTACTAGACTGTTGGTTCATTATTCTAGCATATATTTAAGTCATTCACACAATGTGAAAGATTTCTTATTTGCTCTCACCATAATCACCATTCTCTTTAACACGAATCTACACACGGTGGTCATTTTATTAGGTACACCATACACCTGCTTGTTAATGCAAATATCTAATCAGCCAATCGTGTGGCAGCAACTCGATGCATAAAAGCACACAGTTATGGTTAAGAGGTTCAGATGTTGCTCAGACTAAACATCAGAATGGAGAATAAATCTAATCTGAGTAACTTCGACTGTAGAATGATTACTGGTACCTGATGGGGTGGCTTGAGTATCTCAGAAACGGCTAACTTGCTGTGATTTTCATGCACAACAGTGGCTAGAATTACAAAGAATGGTGTGAGAAATTGGGAAAAAAAACATTCAGTGAATGGTAGTTCTGTGGGCTAAAGAGAGTGGTCAGAGGAGAATGGCCAGACTGATTGAAGGTGACAGTAACTCCGATAACCACACTTACAATAATAGTGTAGAAGAGCATCTCTGAATGCACAACACATCAAACCTTGAAGTGGATGGGGTACAGCAGCAGAAGACCATAAACGTAGACTTGCTGGCCACTTTATTGGGTACAAGACGTGCCCACTAAAGTGGCTACTGAATATGTATAGTACCAATTATATCATGATTTACCTCAAATGTGCTAAGGACTTTCAAATGTCTTTTCTGTACTTTCCACTCAGCACCTTTCACACTTTCCTCCTTTCCTTTATATGTGCTGCCGCTGCTCTAATCTCCCTGATGATGAATAGCACCCATTTAAATTTATTTATTGGGATACAGCACAGGTTAGGCCCACCCAGCCCTTCAAGCCGTGCCGCCCAGCAATCCCAATTTAACCCCAGCCTAATCATGGGACAATTTACAATGACCAATTAACCTACCCATCAGTACATCTTTGGACAGTGGAAGGAAACCAGGGCGTACGAGAGAGACCCACACGGTCACAGGGATTACGTACAAAAACCTTACAGGCAGCGACGGGAATTGAACTGGGTTCGTCTGTTCTGTACGGCATTGTGCTAACCACTACTCTGCCATGCCGCCCTAATACAAAGCTATGGCACTGGTGCCCATTGTGCCCATTCAGCTTCTCATTGCAATATTTTATGGATGGGGAGGCAGTACGGTAGAGTAGCAGTTAAAGCACACCACTTTATAGGGCCAGCAATCGTCAATCAGTGTTGAATTCCTGCTGCCATCTGTACTGAGTTTGTACATTCTCCGCATGACCATGTGGTTCCCCCCTCATTCTAAAAAACTGCATGGATTAGGATTAATAAATTGTGGGCATGCTATTTTGGCATGACAACATTTGTGGGTGCCTCATGCAACACAATTCGCTATATGTTTCAATCTTTTGATGTATATGTGTCAAATAAACTAAATGTCTTATCTCGTTTTGACCTAAGCATCGTCAAGGAGTTCCACAGTCCAATACCAATGAACCATTATTCCTCCATCCATTTTATTTCTTTATTAACATTTATTAATTGCATTCATGGGTCAGTTCATGAGTTGAAAGGGGAATAATTTATCCATTCATCCACTATCAAGCAACACACACAAAACGCTGGAAGAACACAGCTGGCCAGGCAGTATCTATGGAAAAGAGTACAGCTGATGTTTCGGGCTGTGACCCTTCAGCAGGACTGGAGAAAATGCATTATTGTTCACAACTTTGTCCCGGTGCCAATAGCCTAGCCAGCACTGCCTGATGAATAATTTTGGTCTTGGCGGTATTTGTAGAGGCACGATAAATGTGTCTTGATGGGAAAGGGTTTTAGCAGAGCAGTAGTTTTATAGTATTGGCTGTAAATAGGATAGACCAGAATCATTAAACTCAACATGACACAAAATGGAATAGAGGTTATAAAAGGTTTAACATCTTAGCAGGAACATCACTACCTGGCATGAGAAGGCAACAACTGTATTGTTATGAAAAACAGGACAAGATGGCTAACGTAAGTCATTGTACTTGGGTCGATAGATATGAAATTGACATTAACACATCAGGTTTTAAATTGTATACATGTTATTACTTCATTGGAACAACATTTTGTGTTTTTTATTGGACTCTGTGCATGAAGACATTAGGATTGTGAAATATATTTTAAATAAATGCTTTCAGTGAAGAAGTGATGGCACTTCTAAAGAATGCAAAGGATTTACAGAATGCTGCCAGGGCTGGAGAATTGTAATGATGTGGACAGTTTGGTTGCTTTCTTATTTTTGGAATAGAGGAGGCTCAATGAAGTATTAATTGACTACAATCCAATTGAATACAAAACAAGGACCACTGAACATGATCAAATCCTTCCACAACATAAAGGGGATTGTGCAGTACAACAGCAGTTCTTCGAAGCCCTTTGATATAACCAAGGCTGTGAACACTGTTCAGGATTTTCCTTGACCTTCTCCTGAGGCATGAATTTGGCACTGCAATAGAGGGGATCTACCTGCACACTAGATCAGATGGCAGGCTTTTTAACCTCACCCACCTAGGAGCCAAGACCAAAGTGTATGATGCTATGATCAGAGACATACTGTTTGGCGATGATGCAGCAGTCGCCACCCACACTCCACAGCACCTCCAGAGCTTGATACATCACTTCTCCCAGGCTTATAAGGAATTTGGTCCATCAACCTGAAAAAGACATATCTTGGGATAAGCTGTGGAGGCATCATCAGTTATTACCATTGATATCTACAAATAGGGTGTTGTCTATCAGTTCACATACCTAGGGTCCATCAACAGTGACAACCTTCCTTGGATGCAGAAATCAATGAGTTCACCAGGAAGAGACTGCAGCATCTCTTACCTGCCTCATCACATGAGCCTTGGAGAAGTCCAAACTCTCAGTCAAAACAAAGATGGCAGTGTATAATGCTTGTGTCACCAGCACATTGTTGTACAGCAGCGAGACCTGGACAACATACACCAAGCAGGAGAGAAGGATCAACATCTTCAATCTAAGGTATCTTTGTTGCATCTTATGCATCTTCTGGAGAGACAAAGCACCCAATGCTTAGGTTCTTTCTCTTGCCAGTGTTACGAACCACGTAACTGGGTCACTTACCAGCAAAGATAGAGAGGTCCGTTGAAGTCTGATGGTACTATTTTTAACAGTATTTATTGGTAAAAATACACAAAAATAATATCAATGCAACCATACAGATAATATACGTCATTAATACTAAATCTAAAAGTGCGGGTATAATAATAATCAATAAGAAATCAGCTCTATCGTTGTCTAGGGGATAATGTATTGTCCGATGGAAATATAAAAGTCATTCAGCTCATGCAGGCTGCAGCCTTTGGTTTGAGTCAAGAGAGGAATTTTTGAAACTTGCCAGCTTTTCCTTTTTATGATGTCGATCCTTTGAAATTTCGTTGGTGGTGGCCTCTTCTTTAGCTAAGCCGTCTTCCGTGGTAAGGCCCGCCAATTCCGAGGCAAATGGAAAAGGACGCACGCGGGCCCCCCACTGGCTGTCACTATTAAACGCTGTCGCGGGATTTCTAGCGTTTCTCCTGGTGCGTCTGAAGGGGTTGTTCCCCAGACCCTCTTTTATCCTTACTCACGGGGTCTCAGATGTCAATCAGGTTGGGATGGTGCAATCCCTCAACCAGCCCACTCTGGTCATTCCCTGAGGGCTTCAATGAATAGTACAGTACTCAATACACAATTCCGTCTCCAAGAGACAATGGCCGGTATCCGTGGCTTTGTCTCGCTGAGGGCAGGACACACATTCCAAACCCTTGTGGATTCTCTCTCATTTCCTGGGTCCCAGACCCGAATTAATAGCGATCTTGCGATTCTCAAAAAGGAGGGGGCTACTTTGTACCCTTCGGCCCCTCAGAGTTGCGGCACATTCGTAACACCAGCCTCCCTAGCATGTGCAGCCTGCTCAGGCAGGATAACCTGTGCTGGATGGGCCACGTCTGCTGCATGCAGGATGGCCACATCCCAAATGACATCCTCTACAGTGAGCTGGCTTCAGGCAAGAGAACCACTGGCCGCCCTCAGCTGCGTTACAAGGATGTCTGCAAGTGAAACATGAAGGCGCTGAATATCAACACTGGGAGGAACTTTCAGCCGACTTCACCAGATGAAGTAGCACCAAGAAACAACACCATAAGTCAGGTGAGGGAAAATTCCTGAAAAGATTAAAAGGCAAGCCGGTCCATATAGAGGAATGCTGAATCTCCAGCAAAGCTGAGACCACTTAAAGGTGCGACCTTTGCAACATATACTTCCACTTTCATATTGGCCACAGATGACACTGCACCAACAATGTAGATAGCTAGAACGCAGCATCCATGGTCAATCTGACTTAATGGAGGGTCACAGAGAAGGCTCAACAAAGAAGTGATTGAGGCATGTAAAATAATTATTGAAGCCTAGATAACTTGAGTAGGAAGGACCTTCAGTGAACACCAAGATTTAAGGAAACATTTAAAAGAATTAAAGAGGAGGTAAGGATTTTTTTTTCCCCAGAGGAAGGGTATTTGGCTTTTTCCTTGATTCAATTTTCCCCGGAAGTATATATTGTCCTGCAATGGCACTACTTTTTAACCATTCCTACCACCCTTGAAGTGAGGGAGGGACGAAGCAGCAACTGCATAGGTGCCCATACCAGATAATGATGGCAAATGTTGTTCCCTGAAGCAGGAATGTAAAGTGGATGAGCATTTTCACAACTATTTGCTGATTTTGTGGTAACTATTACCGAGATTATTGTTAATTACAGAGTTATTTAACTACTTGAATTTAAATTCCACAGCAAATGGTGGGTGGAACTCACTGATTGACACCTCCAGCATATTTAAAGAGTACCTGGCTGTGCCATAACCTACAATATTTCAGGTACAGAGGCCAGAAACAAGATTAATCTAAACTACCGTAGATGTCGGATTATAAGCCGCTACTTTTTTCCCACATTTTGAACAGCTTTGAACACTGCGGCCTGTACTACAGTGCGGCTAATGCATGATTTTTTTTCATGCCGCCAAAAACATTTTGCCTCGTAACAGTAGACCAATAAAATTGATGAGTAGTTCACAGAGGTCCAATGAAATTGTACGATAAATCAAGCGCACTTTCACAATTAAATTATTGTAAATCAGTCATTTGTACTCACCCTCATCAACATGGAAAACACTCGAAGAAAAGCATTGTGCTGCCTTTATGGCAGTTATTTAGTTTATAATATTTTCGCTTAGTAATTCATTTTCTAGTTAAAGTTAGAACTGTTTTAACTATATTTGTTTTCTGTACTACATCCCGGGATGCTATGACGTCACACCCGGTTTCGCCGCGTCTTGTGGGATACCGGTTTGCGATAAACGGGAAGGAGGGGGCGAGCGCATTACGCGAGCGGCATTAGATCTGAGCGAACGCTGCTTTTAAGTTAAAGGCGATCAATAACTTTTCCTGGTAGGCTGCAGTATATATATTTTTTACCAGTCGTTAGGAGATATTGGAATGTTGTTCGTGCATTGTTCAGTAAAAAAGTATACGCAACGTATATTTAAAAGTAGCCGCGTTACAGGCACGGTTCGAAAAAAAGCATTTGCAATATGTATTTGTTTATGTTACCATATGGATTTAATTAAAAGTTTAAAAATCCTCACGTGTAATATCTTTCTGTGTAAATATCTCATATTACAACGTGGGACACCTGCGGCCGAAAATCCGGTGCGGCCTGTACAAGTACAAAATTGATTTTCTTTCTAAAATTAGAGCCAGCGGCTTTTAATCAGGTGCGCTCTGTAGTGCGAAATCTACGGTACTTTCGTAAAGCAAGCACCGAAGAGGAGCTGAATAATTTCCTTTGGTACATAACTTTTAATGTTTATGGTAAAGCTGACATGCTTTAAAGATGATGTGAATTATAAGCTTTGTATTTTGGAATTAGTTCACAATTTACTCAAAGTTTGCAATAACACTGGGTTATATAATCATAGGTATTTATAAGTCACTTCTTACTCTCCTGTGCCATTTCCCTGGAATTCAAAATTTCAGCTGATGAAGTAACTGCACAGAGGTGATTAAATCAGAGCACCTTGTTTTATTTCAGTTATTAGTGAGCTTTTCTTTATATTAGACACAATTTTGTCATATTATTTAGAGTTAAATAGCAATATTTAAGACAATTTGAAATGTTAAGTAGAGTTGGTTGGAGCCTAGGGCCTATAAATTTGATTGCGCTGGAAATATACATTCATATTGTAATGTGCAAGTGATTTGAGCCAGATTAACCCAGAGCCACTTGAAAATTCAGAAGTGATTGCAGCTTTCAGATAGGATCATTACTCTGCCTTGCACATTAATGGTCATTCAAGGGGAATGAATACAGGAATACAAAGGATCAGCTCAATGTGCTTACTGGTCTACATCTCTGAAGTCAAAACAATCATTGCTGGAAGTAATTCCAGAGGCCTGGAAATGTTTAACAAAGTCATTGCAAACTAAGCATGAATGTTGGTTTCCCAATTTCCACTCAGCAGTCAACACCTTAAATGTAGAAGTGGCAAGAAGGTGGCCAAATCCAAAGCTCTTCTATGCCTAGAAGACCAGGAGGCCCTCCAGAGCAAAAGGAAGTAATAAATGGAGAAAAATATTAGAGAGGCCAATCACAGGAGCCATGGCAACTTATGGGCCTGATCAGATTGCTAGGAAAAGATTAACTGCCTCCTACATGGCTAGAGATGGCGAGTATAACAATATATCCCGTCTCCAAACAACTGCACCACTACACTCACAAAACTGCTCCACCTACCAGATCACCATCCAGCTAATAACTAGCTCTATCCAGCATAATCTCCTTAAAGAACCAGTAAGAATGTCCTAACCAGCTTCATCATTGTTGGTATAGGAGTTGTAAGGCATCTGACTACAAAACCCTTCAAGGGAATGTGAGGACTGTTGAATGAACATTGGCATCTCTCTGCCAACCAACCAAGATATTTATCAGGAGCACTGGGTATGCAGGGCCCTTAGGATTGGCCAACAATCTCTTTGATCCCTTACCATCAGGCAGGAGGTACCTTGGCAGTGGGAGAAGAAATGTTAATATGGAAAACAGCTGCTTCCTCAGGCCATGAGACTACTGAATTCCCTGCCACCACTCAGGTCTCATCACATATAAAGACTAGTAGTATATTTTGTTTACTTTCTGACTCGTTGACAGGAAATGTAGAGGAGGCATGACCCAAAAGCAGAGCAGCAAAGACGATTCAGTGATGAACGATAATTTTAATGATAAACTGCAAAATAACAAGCCTCATGGGGCCACATAACAAGAGAGAACAGATACTAAACACAACAGGTAACTGAAGGTTAGGAACAACTGGTTGAGGTTAGCTGGTTCGATGAGTGAAAAAGGACCGTGGTTAGGTTACTAATCTGCAGGTAATAAGTTTTGAAATGAGTGGCAGATGACTCCTATTAGCAGGGTGGAGACTGGGAAGTATCTGCCTGTGCAGGCCTAATACTTGTGTCATAAATGCACCTTAATATTTGTTCATTTATTTGTGGTAATATTACCTGTTGTGTTGTACGTGAGTTATATGTATTGTGTTGTGCACCTCGGTCTGGAGAGAAACATTGTTTCGTTTGGCAATATACATATATACAATTGAATAAAAACTAAGCTTGAACTTGGCTTAATCAAGTGGCACAAAACAAACAACAGCTTACACACATAGATATCTATTCAATCACAACAGGCATGACGTACAGGCACAGCAATATGCATTCGTCAACAAACCTTCCCTCTAGCAGAAGAAGATCCCGTATAGCCACTCCCAGCAACAGGGCAGCTTCTACCTTGCTATAGGCTTGTTGTTCTGCAGGGCAGTGTGCTAGTAAATATGAGACAGGTCACTATGGAAACCATGGCTCACATGATTTCAGGGATTGTTTGAAGTAATATGTTCAAACTATTAGGTTATGAATCTGTGGAATTCATTGCCACCGACAGCTGTAGAGGCCAATTCCTTGGATACGTTTAAAGTGGAGGTCGATAGTTTCTTGATTAGTAAGGGCATCCAGAATAACGGGAGAAACAGCAGGAAAATAGGCTTAATTCTGCTCCTATGTCTTATGGCAATAGTCTTCATCCTTTTCTCACATATCAAATCAGCCTCAAGACATAGATTGTTTAAACAGCCTCTTTTATTTCCTCAATGACCCTAGCATGTCTCTTTTTATATACTCAAGAATTCTCTGCCATCCCGATCCTGACAAATGAGCAAAAAAGGAAGTGAAGGACAAGGTATCTGCATTACTTGCATGGCCCCCCAGCTCTGATAGCACACACTGTGTCGCACCAAGGCTGGTTTTGAGTCAGGGTCAGTCCATAGTGATTTGTTGGGCACAGGCAATCTCCAGTCAGGCCAGGCAGAGAAGTTAACTTCTGGGCCAATTCCTTGGAGGCTGAGCTTATGGAGTACGCAGACAGCATGATGGAACAGACAAAAGGCTTGCTTGGAGCATTGACAAATTGCTTGAAAGCATGTGTGAAATGTCTCGAAGCATGGGGTAACCTGGCACCAACCAACCGTGACTTTGCATGAAGCATGGAACTCAATCTTGCCTGCTCTTTGTCAATCTTATGACCAAACCATGGTGCAGTTCCTGATGACTGGGCTTACACCCACCGCAGAGCCGGCAAAAAATACTCAATGCTCAAGTTCTGCAGTAGAAACACAGACATCTGGCACTGAACTTAAATTACTGCCATAAAACCTCTGGGGGCTGCTATCATGACTCTGCATTCTACTGAGGGCTTGAAGGTGTCATCGCATTCCAGCAATCTCTCCTTCCACAGAATGATAGAATTGCAAACCCTTCCCCCACCCCGCCCCCCCCAATGAGGGGTCAAAAATTCAATCTACACGAGTTGTCTTTTTTCATGATCCTACCTCCTCAACACTAACAGAGGACTAACACTCCCATCAGCCTGCTGGTTTGTTCTGTTGTCTCTCAGGATGAAGTGATACAGAACCAAGCCAGCGTAATAAGGTGGAGTGGTCATCGTTCACACTTACCTGCAACATCCCCCACTGCAAAGGAGCAACTTCCTGCCCGTTTGGTTGCAGCCACTGAAAGGGCATGGGATCTAACAGAAGGACAAGCAAAGGCATGCAGAAGAAAGGCGGAAAATGTTTCTGCATTGATTTTCTGCCAGTTGTAAGGCTTAGTTGTTAAGGTGTTGTTATATTGTTTTGCTTTGCACTCATGTTTGTGATTTGTCATTAAATGGACAAGCTAGCATTGAGTTACAGAGGGATGGTTACCAGGAAGATGGTTAAACTAATTCAAATGAGGACAAGGGAGTCAGATATCCTGTATATTGTACAATATACTGTACATACAAGGTTACTCAAATGTTACTTAAATGATAAATGCACAGCATCTTGCAATGTACTGCTGCCATCATGACATATGCCAGTGATAATAAACCTGATTCTGATTCTGATTCGGATCTTTCTCATGCAGGATCTGTGCTTTGTAGGTTCTGGAATTATTCAAGTAAATGCTCCTTTCATCCTACTCACTCTTGGATGTCTAAACTTATCCGTTTGTTACGTGGAAGTCTCAATGAGTACTAGTCATTTTAGAGATGGTGTAAAGTCCTGATAATAATGATGGAGAATATAAATTCAGGGATACTACAGTGTTTTAATTTGGAGCATTGAGTATTTCTCTAAGCTCCGGGGTTAAACAGATAAAACGTGCTGAACTGATAGATGCAAAGCCTGAAGTCGGCAAGTCCGAAGGTCAGAGCCCCTGAGCCAGTAGAGGTCAGAGACCCAATGTCTTAAGAGTCCGTCAATCTAGGCTAGGGACTGGAGGTTAGAGGCCTGATGTCTGCAAGTCCAGGGCCAAGGACTGTAAGTCAGAGGCCTAGAGGAAGCTTGTCCATGTGTACAAATGATCTTCTTCTTCGGCTGTCTTCGGCTGATCTTTTTCTATGACGATTGAGGCCTGGGCAGGGTTGTATGGAAGACCTGCAGCTGGCCAAGCTGCAAGCCTTCCCCTCTCCACGCCACCGATGTTGTCCAAGGGAAGGGCATTAGGATCCATACAGCTTGGCACCGGTGACGTCGCAGAGCAATGTGTGGTTCAGCGCCTTGCTCAAGGACACACACACAGCCTCAGCCAAGGGTCAAACTAGCGACCTTCAGATTACTAGACCAACACCTTAACCATTTGGCTACGTGCCACACTATGAGTGGTAGATGGGTGAGAAAGGGGTGTGTTTTGCTGTTTTAAATTGGATTGTTCTGCTGAACATAGTGGGTACAATGCATGTTGGCACCAGAATATGAGGCCACACTTGAGGGCAGCCCCTAGCATATCCCTGGGTTGTGCTTGTTGGTAACACAGACGATACATTTCACTTATGCTTCGATGTACATGTGATGAATCAATGAATTGGAATTGGAATCTGATTGATCAGAGGAATTAAAGACAGAAAAAGTGATATCATGGAGTGATCTGAAATCAAGGAACAAAAAATAGAGTCAAGATATTATTTAATGCGAGGAAATTGTACATCAGAAAGCACAGCGTGTGCAGTGAATGATTCCTGGTTTGTGTTAGGTCGTGCACAGCAGAGTTTTGAATGACCTCGGGTTTATAGGGGCATAGCACCAAGACTGCACTGGAAAGGAGTTAATAAAGGCATGGAAGAGGATTTCATCACCATATGAACTCATACAATGAGAGAGTTTGAATAATGTTTTAGACATGATAGTGAGATGAAGGGAGGATTGAATATTCAACAGTGAATTTTAAAATCTAAGCAACAAAAGTCAGGGAAAAAATGCATGAATGAATTTTACACATTCTGGGTGAAAAGTCTCTAAAGACAAATAAATTTTAATGGAATGTACATTCCAATGAATCGACTGAATGGGAAAAGAAAGAAAATATACATGCACACAGGCAGGCAGATATATTATATTTATATGATTTATTTGCATTTACTTTGGAACTTGCTTTCACATAAATTCAATTTACAATCCATAAAATTAATTTCACTTTTAATGTACTTGGTTCAAAATAAGTGAAATGCTCCGGTTTTCTCTCCGTGTAAATGTTTTCAACCTGTGGGATAAAATGCAACACTTCAAGACTTGCAATTTGTTCTTATTATGTCTTTCAGGACAAACTAAACAGTCATTTTCAGAGTTTGTATTACCCAATGAAATGATTTACTTTTTTGAAAAGCTTAACCTACACTGACCTTTTCAGTTACTCAAAATAAAAACAGAAAAAGCCTCAAATTGCCTAGGGCTTTTCACAAGGAATCTGAAAGGAGAAAGAGTGTGAAAAAGCAAAGGTTTTTTTTACCTTTTTTTTTCCAGTGCAGACAGACATCTAATATTACAAGCAGTCACACTGACTGTTTCTTTCTGTGTGCCTGTGAGAGTTTTGGGCTGACAACACTGTTGGTAAATTAACAAATCGGGCCGTGACATAGCCTTCCACTGAGAAGGTCTTTCAGAAACAAAAGTGATGTTTTCTCTGAAAACATTTCAGCATGAGCCATTCATCACGGCAAACGGCTTCTGGCAGTTGACCAGCTCCTTTCAGAGTGAGAGTTTAGAGAAGGGGAACAGTACAGCATTACCTTGTGACACTTTCCCATTCAAAACTATTCATAATACTGAAAGTGTGAAGTCTTATAGTTTTGCAGTTGCGACTTGCTACAAACTGCTCTTCATTTCTTAAACAGTGTAGGACTGATGGCGGAAGAGGTTAAAAATATAGTATTATTTTTTAAATGTCTTTTTCATTAGCTCTTACTGCCTTTCATCTGAATGTTAGATCCTTCCTGAAAGCAGCTGAATTCAGTTTCTGCCAAAGCAATAAATGATGACAGCAAAAGAAAGGGCAATATGCCTTTTGTACACACTTGTCTAGTAGAAGAGACTTGCTCCCCTCCCCCAGCTGCACTGTGTATTCACATGTGTTAAATGGTCTGAGACCCCCCTGGTTTTCAGCAGCAGGGTAAGATTGTAAACAGCACTTGTTGGATGTCTGGTCTCCTGGTCTGTGATTTGGGGGTTTGTAGGTCAAACTACAGATGTGTTCATGAACTGGCTTTTACACATTCATGTCCTTTGCCTGTTGGTCTCATATAAGGCTTGCCCAGAAGGAAACTCCATTGCATCATTAGACAACAGGAAGGGAAATAAAAATGGGGAGCAAATAGAAAATTATAAATTACGAAAACAAAGAGAGGGAAAGCAATATGTTTATCAAATATTGTCAAAGAATCTGCAGAGTTTTGAAAATAATGTAAAAAGAGAATAAAAATGTAGAAATATTGTGTAAATTGAACATTATTAAGAATACTTGGATTTTTGAAAAATTGTTTTGAAGAATCTTTTAAATTTTACTTAGCACATTTGGACTACTTATGACATTGCTATGACTACAGTAATATTTAGTTGAAGATCCGATCCATTTACAGGGCCTAAACCAAATTATTAAGCATTTAAATTAGAGCATTTAAAATGTATTAAGAACAAATAAAGTTGAGAAGGATCCTGTTCAATTATTTATTTTCTGAAGTGTCTTAAACACAAGTTAAAGCTTTCATTTTTGGCCCATGATGACTCGGAAGGACTAATTCTCAGTTTCTGATCTGTTCTTTGACAAAGTCTGGAGTCGCTGAGGAGGAAGCAAAGCAGACTTAACAGGCTTGTGCACACCTGGTAATTATTCATTAATTTATTAAATAACAGAAATATTTATAACAAGAACAGGAAATGACAGAAACATTCCACAGTTCAGGCAGCATCAGTGGAGGGAATGCAGCGTTAAAGCTACACAGAAACAATCTTTTACTGGAGTAGAAATTTTCCCAACTCTTCCTGCATTGATGACTGCATTGGTGCTGCTTCATGCACCTATGCTCAGCTCGTCAATTTCATTAACTTTGCCTCCAACTTTCACCCTGACCTTAAATTCACACAGTCCATTTATGACACCTCTCTCCCCTTTCTTGATCTCTCTGTCTCCATCTCTGGAGACAAACTGTCTCCCCAAATTTTTTATAAACCTACCAGTTACCATGGTTATCTTCCCACCCTGTCCCCTGTTAAAAAAAATGTCATTCTCTTTTTTCAGTTGCTTCATCTCTGCCATGTCTGTCCCAGCATGAGCCTTTCCTTTCCAGAACATCAGAGATGTCCTTTTTCTTCAAAGAACAGAGTTTTCCTTCCTCCACTATTGATAATGCCCTCACCCACATCTCCTCTATCTAATGGACATCCTCCATCTCCCCATCTTCCCACCTCCTTGCCAGGGATAGAGTTCATCTTGTCCCCACCTACTACCCCATGAGCTTCCAAATCCAGCACACCATTCAGCACACCACCACTTCAGCCATCTAAACAGGACCCTACGACCAAACACATCTTTACTTTCCTTCCACTTTCTGCTTTCCGCATGGATTGCTGCCTCCATTATTCCCTTATCCAATCATCCCTTCCCACTAACATCCCTCCTGCCACTTACACCACAAGCAAGAAAAAGTGCTATACCTACCTATTCACCTCCTCCCTCACCTCCATTGGGGGCCTCAAACAGTTCTTCCAGATGAAGCAAAACTTCACCTCCAAGTCTGTTCACAGCATCCAGTGCACCCGACGCAGCCTCTTCTACACAGGTGAGACCTGATGTCGGAGGACTGCTTTGTCAAACATCTTCACTCTATCTGCAAAAAGCAGGTTTTCCCAGTGGCCAGCCATATTAGTTCCAATCCCCATTCCAGTCCCAAAATGTCAGTCTACTGCCACGATAGGTCCATTCTCAGGTTAGAGGAGCAATACCTCATATTCCTTTTGTGTAGCCTTCTGATGGCAGGAACATTGATTTCTCAAAATTCCAACATCCTTCCCTCTTCCCTCTCCTTCCAGTCCCCACCCTGGCTCCCCTCTTACTTCTGTTTTTCTCCTCACTTCCATCTGGTGCCCCTTTTCCTTCCATTTCTCCTATGGACACTCTCCTCCATCTTCTTTAGCCCTTCACCTTTTTGACCTATCACACCCTAGCTTCTTACTTCATCCCCATCCCCCATCCACCTGGTTTCATCTATCACCTTTTAGTTCGTACTCCTTCTTATTCTGGCATTTCCCGCTTCCTTTCCAGTCCTGAGGAAGGGTCTAGGCATTGAAAGTTGACTATTTATTCCTTTCCATAGATGCTGACTGACCTGCTGAGTTCCTCCAGCATTTTGTATACGTGGCTTTGGATTTCCAGCATCTGAACCTCTTGTGTTTAAGTAGAAAACAAGTGTATTTTAAACTGTGGACAAGAAGCTTTGGAGAGAACAAAGAGAACATTCATTATAGATGGAGGTCGAGATTGTCAGGCTATCAAAGCTCTCAGCGCTATAAAAGAGTGGGTGATGAGTTCTTTTTCATTAGAGTTCAAAGTCCCAAAGTTCAAAGTAAATTTATTATCAAATTACATGCATATCACTATATACAACTTTGAGATTTATTTTCTTGTAGGCATACTCAATAAATCCAATAATCATAATGGAATCAATGAAAGATCACACCCAACAGGGTGGTCAACCAATGTGAAAAATACAACAAACTGTGCAAATACAAAAAGAAAAAAAAAGAAATGATAATATTAAATAAATAAGCAATAAATATCAAGAGCATCAGATGAAGAGCCCTTGAAAGTGACTCCATAGGTTGTGGGAACAGTTCAGTGATGGGGCAAGTGAAGTTGAGTGAAGTCTGGTTCAGGAGCCTGATGGGTGGTGGTGTGGATCCTGAGGATCCTGTTCCCTCATCCTGAGTTGATAACAGTGTAAACAGTGAAGAGAGTGAGGGCAGTAAAGAGAGAGAAAAATAATACCTGAATATTGAAATGCAGAGGTGATAGACATAGTGATCTGCCTGTTTTGCAAACTTCCTTCAACTGTACACATATTTATCAAGATGACACCTCACGAGCTTCATGACAGAGATCTGCAAGCATGCCAGGGACTCGGTCTTGAACTATTGAGACCCACTTACAATGCCTAAAATTGAAGCACTGCCAAGACCAATTTCTCACCCATAGGGACTAGAGTATGAATTTTAAGCTTTATCTTTGCAAAATACCTTCAGCCCTGGGGGAGCTTTTGTCTGAATTTGACACTTTTCACTCCATCTACTTTTGACAACATCTTTAAAGGATTTATGGAAATATGATCTGACAAAAGCTTTTATGAATTCGCCATTGAATATTTGTTAATCCTGCTCTCACCAATAGCCCAGGGAGAAAGAACACCTTTCAAACAAAGATAAATTATGGTCTTTCAAAAGATTATCACCAACTATAATTGACTTTGTCCTGCAGCCAAACAACCTATGACCTCGTAATGTATGAGTGATGCCTGTAAACTAGAGGACAAAAAATGAATATCCCTCTTGCTCTCTCCGCAGAATCTGGAAGAATGCTGGTGAACATGTGTTGCAGTTTTTCATTAGGTGAACATTACTCCAGCAACCACTGACTGAGGCCTATCACGTTGCAATGATTTAAAGTGGCAGACTTTTGTGGAAAACAGAATCAGGCTGATAGATTACTATTTGATATATTTGCAATCTTAGAAGAACTGAATGTCTGCATAAGGCAATTTCCCACTCATATCTTAAACAGTTTTTAGCATAAAACTATGTGAAGGAAGCCTTTTCACCTGGGTCCTATACCAAAAAGCAAAGCAAGCATTTCCGTCTCAGGCAATACTTAAATTAAACACATACCTCTTCCACTCCGGCTATTTTGTCAAAAAAATCAATTTTCCTGAGTGCCCTTTCCCAATCATTTTCTAACAAATCTGGGGCATATGCCCACATGGGTTCAAACGCATTAAGTTATCTATGGATCATAAGAATACCAATGAATTACTCATGTGCACTGGAGCTTTCTACCTAAAATGATTTCCTCATTTATACCTAAGATGAGGAAGGACTTTTTGATTCATGTTGCCTTGGAATATATCACATTCCCTTTGAGTCCAAGGTCACTAACTTATACCTCCCCTGATTTCTTTCAGAACGTTCAGGATATGTAAGGAAAATATTATGGTCTCTGTTAACAGCTGAAATCATACAGTTGTATTACACTTCACAAATACACAAACAGAGAGCTGGAATAGTTTATATTAATATGTTAAAATGAATAGCATGGTATTGATTGGTTTGGTTTTGTAGCTAAGAATGTTGCAGCATTTTGTCAGACACAAAACAAAATAATCTGGTTCTGATGTACATCAACTAATTATTAAGGAATATATTTGGGTTAACTGTTTCCATGCAACAAGTCTTAGCACCAACGTAATCTTGGAATAATACAATCAATTCAGGGGGCTGGACAGGAAAATAAAATCTGAAGCAGGTAATATAAAACCAAAAGCTTTGTCAAAAGAGATTTTAAAGACAATTTTTGAAAATGAGAGTGAAGTAACCAGACAGGGAGGATTAAGAAGGGAATTCCCAAGTGTAGGCTATTAAAGGCATGGGGGCAAATGATGATAAGGTAAAAATTAGGACTGTAGTACAGCAGGGAATTTCAAGAATGCTTTTTGAGTTAGTGATTTAGATGCATATCATATTATTACTGAGTTAAGTATTGTATGTAATGAGTTTTTGCTACAACAAGTGTATGGGACATTGGAAAAAAATGTTGAATTTCCCCATGGGGATGAATAAAGTATCTATCTATCTATCTATCTATCTATCTATCTATCTATCCTACAGATTTGTAAGGTTCAAAGGGGCTCATAAAATTCAGAGCAAGGACCTACCAAAGCATTTCTTCAGAGCCATAAGATTCACATTAGTCTCACTAATGTCTTCCACATCCTATAAAAGCTGTGTCTGAAAGCCCTTTCAATTTAAATAGCCAAAAATTAATTCAATCTCTGAATATCCAGGTAGTGAGTGTTGGTAGTCACTTCACTTCATTATGTATGTCAAAGCCTGCTCCCAGGGACATAGTTACAGACAGGTAATGCAGTGTCTGTATTATTCAGTCAAAGCTACAAGATAAAGCAGCTGATGAAATACCAGGGATACAAATCACTGGTCAAAGAATAAAGACTGAAAACATGTTCAAAGCGATCAGGAGAACCATCAGCATCAATAGAATTTTAAAATTTCCTATTGTTAGCAATTCAGAGAGAATCTATCTCTATAAACTAGCAAGGAGTTTCAAAGATTGAAACAACCTGCAGCGTGCTCAGTTGCTTGGTTATTAGAACACTGAACATAGAACAGTACAGGTCCTTTGGCCCTTGATGTTGTACTGATTTTTTAGCCTACTCCAAGATCAATCATCAATCTAGCCCTTCCCTCACATATAGCCCACCGTTTTTCTTTCATCCATGTGCCTATTTCAGAGTCTCTTATATGGCCTTATTGTATCTGCCTCCACCACACCCAGCAATGTGTTCCATACACTTACCTTTCTCTGCATTAAAAAAATAACTGACATCCCTCCTTTACTTTCCTCCAATCGCCTTAAAATTATGTCCTCTCGTATTAGCCATACCAGCTGAGTAAAAAGGCGCAGGTGTGGCGGCCCACTTCCCAGCGCACTCGAACCGGCTCACAAAGCGGTGTACGCCGGCATTGAGGCAGGGCCCAAAGAGGGCGCCAAGCCTGCTTCACCAGCAAGGGGAAAAACCCACGCGTGGAACGGGACTGTGAATACGCGCCCCCTACAGCATTCCCACCCGGGGAGGGCGGGATCAGGAAGGCTTTAAAGCAAGGCCGCAAAGTTTGAATAAACCTCTTTTGTAACTGCAGCTCACCGACTACGTGTCATTATTTCAGCGCTGTGTGTAGCACACCGCTACAATTGGTGACCCCGACAGCCCAAACGATATTTGGACCGGAGATGAACGACGCCGCATCTGTTCATGCAGTTTCGTTAAAACAGCCAAGCTTCAGGACACTGCGACCTCACCTATGGTTCCAGCAAGCAGAAGCCCAATTCCACATTCGGCAGATAACCTCGGATGCCACACGTTACTACTACGTGGTGAGCTCCCTCGACCAGGAGACAGCCGCCCAGGTTGAGGAGTTCATACAGTCGCCCCCAGCAGACGGCAAATACACAGAATTCAAAGCATTGCTCATAAGGACTTTCGGACTCTCACGGCGCGAGCGAGCTGCCCACTTACTGCACCTGGATGGTTTGGGAGACAGACCTCCATCGGCTTTGATGAACGAGATGCTGTCCCTGGCCGGAGGTCACAAGCCCTGCCTCATATTTGAGCAGGCATTCCTGGAGCAGCTGCCCGAGGACATACGCCTGCTGCTGTCTGACGCGGATTTCAGCGACCCTTGGAAGGTGGCGGCCCGGGCGCTCGTGCTGTGGAAAGCCAAGAAGGAGAGTGGGGCGTCCATCGCACAGATCGCCAGGCCATGCTCCCAGCAGCAAACCAGACCAGGCCCAGCCGCAGAGCCCGCTAACCCCAGAGGCAGGGGTGAGGAGACCAACGAACAATGGTGCTTCTACCACCAGCAGTGGGGCACAGAAGCCCGCCGCTGTAGCCCACCCTGCAAGTTCCCGGGAAACGCCAGGGCCAGCCGCCACTGATGGCTACGGCGGCTGGCCATCGGGATAGCCTCCTGTATGTGTGGGACAAGCGGTCGGGACGCCGTTTTTTGGTCGACACCGGAGCCGAGATCAGCGTCTTACCTCTGACGAGTTACGACACCCGCAACAGAAAACCGGGTCCCACCCTGAGGGCCGCGAACCGCAGCACAGTAAGGACCTACGGCACCCGTACAGTGCGGCTACAGTTCGGCTCCAGCCGGTTCACGTGGGACTTCACACTGGCCGCCGTAGCCCAACCGCTCCTGGGAGCAGATTTTTTGCAAGCTCACAGCCTACTGGTCGACCTGCAAGGGAAGAGACTGGTCCACGCCGAGACCTTTCAAACGTTCTCCCTGAGTGAAGCCCAGTTGCTGGCCCCACACCTGGACTCCATCACGCTGTCCAACAATGACTTCACCAGAGTCCTGGCGGATTTCCCATCGGTTCTGGCACCGCAGTTCACGGCAGTCATGCCCAGACACGGCGTACAGCACCACATCCCGACACAGGGACCACCCCTCCACGCCCGTGCTTGGCGGCTTCCCCCGGACAAGCTCTGGCTGGCAAAGGAGGAGTTCAAGAGGATGGAGGAATTGGGGATCATACGGAGGTCCGACAGCCCATGGGCCCCCCCCCTGCACATGGTGCCCAAAGCGACAGGGGGCTGGAGACCATGTGGCGACTACCACAGGCTGAACGAGGCTACCACACTGGTCCGCTACCCTGTGCCGCACATTCAGGACTTTGCAGCAAACCTGCACAGCGCACGGATCTTCTCCAAGGTAGACCTCGTCCGGGGATACCATCAAATCCCGATGCATCCGGATGACATCTCCAAAACAGCACTCATCACCCCTTTCGGCCTTTTCGAGTTCCTCTGCATGCTGTTCGGCCTAAAGAATGCCGCACAGACGTTTCAGCGATTAATGGACGCGGTGGGACGCGACCTGGACTTCGCTTTCATCTATTTGGACGACATCCTCATAGCCAGCAGCAGTCATCAGGAGCATCTGTCCCACCTCTGTCAACTCTACGCCCGACTGAGTGAATACGGCCTGACAATCAACCCAGCCAAATGCCAGTTCGGGCTCGACACCATCGACTTCCTGGGCCACAGGATTACTAAAGACGGGGCAGCCCCTCTGCCCGCCGAGGTAGACGCGGTCCGCCATTTCCCCCGACCCAACACAATCAAAGGCCTTCAGGAATTCGTGGGAATGGTGAATTTCTACCACCGCTTCCTCCCTTCAGCTGCCCGAATCATGCGCCCCCTGTTCGCCCTGATGTCGGGTAGGGGCAAGGACATTACCTGGGACGAGGAGTCGGTGGAGTGCTGGAACAACTCATCGAGGGTCGCTGGCAACCCCTGGCATTTTTCAGCAAACACCTACGACCACCCGAGCTCAAATACAGTGCTTTTGACCGGGAACTGTTGGCGCTATACCTGGCAATCCGGCATTTCAGGTACTTCTTAGAATGTAGGCCCTTCACCACGTTCACGGACCACAAACCGTTTACCTTTGCGTTCACGAAAGCATCCGACCCCTGGTCGTCCCGCCAGCAGCGACACCTGTCCTACATCTCCGAATACAAGACGGATGTCCGACATGTCTCGGGAAAGGACAATGTCGTGGCGGACGCCCTCTCCCGCCCTAACATCCAAGCCCTGTCCCAGGGGGTAGACTATGAAGCACTGGCAGAGGCGCAGCAGGCATACGAGGAGATCCCTAGTTACAGGACTGCAGTCTCCGGTTTGCAGCTCCAGGACATCCCCGTAGGCCCAGGTGAGACGAACCCTACTCTGTGACGTCACCACTGGCCAACTCCGCTCCGTCGTTCCGGCAGCCTGGCGGCAGCGCGTTTTCAACTCCATTCACAACTTAGCGCGCCCCTCCATCAGGACAACCGTCCGGATGGTAGCCAACAGGTTCGTTTGGCACGGACTCCACAAGCAGGTCAATCTTGCGCCCAGGCACTGATTGCCACCTGGGTATCTCGCTTTGGTGTACCGGCCCACATTACCTCCGACAGAGGCGCCCAGTTCACCTCCAGCCTGTGGTCAGCTATGGCCAGCCTTTTGGGGACACAGCTGCACCACACAACTGCCTACCACCCACAGTTGAACGGACTCCTGAAGTCGGCTCTCATGGCCCGCCTCAAAGGGCCTAACAGGGTGGACAAGCTCCCCTGGGTCCTGCTCGGAATCCGCACGGCACCCAAAGAGGATCTGCACACCTCGTCGGCCGAGTTGGTGTACGGCGCACCCCTGGTCGTCCCAGGAGAGTTCATACCAGCCCCAACGGGCCAAGAGGAAGAACCCGCAGCAGTCCTGGGCAGACTACGTGAGAGGCTCGATAACCTGGCCCCCGTACCCACTTCGCAGCATGGGTAGAACCCGACCTGCGTACCCAGAGACCTGCAAAACTGCTACAGCGGCCCTACGAGGGGCCGTTTACGGTGATCAGAAACAACGGGTCCACATTCGTGCTGGACATTGGGGGGGAAAGAGGAGGTTTTCACAGTGGACCAACTCAAACCGGCCCATGTGGACTAGGCACAGCCAGTCGAGATTCAGGCACCGCGGTGCAGAGGCAGACCTCCCAAACAGAGTCCAACCCAGACTGTGGACATTGGGGGGTGTATTGCCGGTTCTGGGGGGGGGGGGGGGTTATGTGGCGACCCACTTCCCAGCGCACTCGAACTGGCTCACAAAGCGGCGTGTGCTGGCATTGAGGCAGGGCCCAAAGAGGGAGCCAAGCCTGCTTCACCAGCAAGGGGAAAAGCCCACGCGCAGGACGGGACTGTGAATACGCGCCCCCTACAGCATTCCCGCCCAGGGAGGGCGGGATCAGGAAGGCTTTAAAGCGAGGCCGCGAAGTTTGAATAAATCTCTTTTGTAACTGCAGCTCACCGACTCCGTGTCGTTAATGCAGCGCTGCGTGTGGCACACCGCTACACAGGCTGTCCACTTTATCTCTAATCCAGGCAGCATCCTGGTAAACCCCCTCTGCACTCTCGCTAAAGTTTCCACATCCTTCCTACAATCAAACAACCAGAAAGGAACACAATGCTCCAAGTGTGGTTTAACCAGAGTTTTATAGAGCTGCCGTAGTACCTCACGGCTCTTGAACTCAGTCCCCTGACTAATGAAAGCCAACACATCACATACCTTCTTAAACAAGAGAAAATCTGCAGGTGCTGGAAATCCAAGCAACACACACAAAATGCTGGAGAACTCAGCAGGCCAGGCAGCATCTATGGAAAAGAGTACAGTCAACTTTTTGGGCCGAGACCCTTCAGCAAGACTGGAGGAAAAAAGATGAGGAGTAGATTTAAAAGGCGGGGGGAGGGGAGGGAGAATCGCAAGGTGATAGGTGAAAATGGGAGGAGAAATGGTGAAGTAAAGAGCTGAAAAGAAGATTGGTGAAAGACCTGCAGGACTGGAGAAGGGGGAATCTGATAGGAGAGGACAGAAGGCCATGGAAGAAAGAAAGAAAAAGGGGGGGGGGGGGAGAAACACCAGAGGGAAGTGATAGGCAGGCAAGGAGATACCAGGTGTTGTTCCTCCAAACTGAGTGTGGTGTCATCACGACAATGGAGGAAGCCATGGATAGACATAACAGAATGGCGATGGGAAGTGGAATTAAAATGGGTGGCCACCGGGAGATCCTGCTTCTTCTGGTGGACAGAGCATAGATGCTCGGCAAAGCAGTCTCCCGATCTACGCAGGGTCTCACCGACATACAGGAGGCCACAACGGGAGCACCGAACACAATATACAATCCCAGTACACACTCACAGGTGAAGTGTTGCCTCACCTGAATGGTAGTGAGGGAGGGGGTATAGGGGCAGGTGTAGCATTTGTTCCACTTGCATGGGTAAGCACCAGGAGAGAGATCAGTGCAAAGGGATGAATGGACAAAGGAGTCGAGTAGAGAGCAATTCTTGCAGAAGAAAGAAAGTGGGTGGGAGAGAAAGATGTGCTTGGTGGTGGGATCCTGTTGGACATGGCGGAAATTACGGAAAATTATGTGCTGGATGCGGAGTCTGGTTGAGTGATGGGTGAGCACAAGAGGAACCCTATCCCTGGTGGTATGGCAGGAGGATGGGGTGAGGGTAGACATACAGGAAATGGAAGAGATGCCATTGAGGGCAGTGTTGACACTGGAGGAAGGGAAGCCCTTTACTTTGAAAAATGAGGACATCTCCTTTGTTCTAGAAAGAAAAGCCTCACCCTGAGAGCAGATGCAGCGGAGATGGAAGAATTGAGAGAAGTGATGAAAGACACTGGCAGTATGCAAGAAAATTGCAAGTGTCAGGGAGGAGAAATGAGTATTGTTGCTATTAGTAAGGAGAAGTTGTTTGGGAAGATAAAAGGTCTAAAGGAAGATAAATCATCTGGACCAGATGGTGTTCTCCCCAGGGTTCTGAAAGAGGTAGCTGAACAGATTGTGGAGGTATTTGAAAAGGCCTTTCAAGAATCACTGGATTCTGGAATGGTTCCAGAGGACTGGAAACTTGCAAATGTCTCTCCATTCTTTAAGAAAGGAGGGAAGCAGAAGAAAATACATTGGAGGACATTTAGTCTGAATTCAGTGGTTGGGAAACTGTTGGAGTCTATTACTAAGGATGAAATTTCAGGGTACTTGAAGGCGTATGATAAAATAGGTCAAAGTCAGCATGACTTCCTTAAGGGAAATCTTACCTGACAAATCTGTTGGCATTCGTTGAGGAAATAACAAACAAGATAGACAAAGGAGAGTCAGGGGATGTTGTTTACTTGGATTTTCAAAAGGCCTTTGGCTAGGTGCATACATGAGGCCGCTTAAAAACTAAGAACTCATGATGTTATAGGGAAGATACTAGCATGGATAGAAGATTGGCTGACCGGCAAGAGGCAAAGAGTGGGAATAAAGGGGTCCTTTCCTGGTTGGCTGCTGGTGACTAATAATGTTCTGCAGAAGTTGGTGTTGGGACCGCTTCCTCTCACAATAGATGTGACTTATTTGGGTGACAGAATTGATGGCTCTGTGGGCAGTATTGTGTGTGACACAAAGAAAGAAGGGACTGGTAGTGTGGAGGAAGCAGGTAATCTGCAGAAGGACTTAGACAGATGGAAGAAAAGGCAAAGAAGTGACAGATGGAATATAGTGTAAGGAAGAGCATGGTCATCCACTTTGATAGAAGGAATAAAGACATGGACTATTTTCTAAACGAGGAGAAAATTTTAAAAATCAGAGGTACAAAGGGACTTGGCATCCTTGTGCAGGATTTCCTAAAGGTTAACTTGCAGGTTGAGTCAGTGTTAAGAAAGACAATTGCAATGTTAGCATTCATTATGAGAGGACTACGAAATTAAAGCAAGGATGTAATGCTGAGGCTTTTATGACTTTGGGCAGCCCTCACTTGAAGGACTGTAAGCAGTTTTGGGCCCCTTATCTAAAAGAGGACATGCTGGCATTGGAGACGGCCCAGAGGAGGTTCACAAGGATGATTCCGAGAAAGAAAGGGTTAACAAATGAGGAGTGTGTGATGGCTCTGGGCCTGTACTCGCTGGATTTTAGAAGATTGAGGAAGGACCTCTTCGGAAGCTATCGAATATTGAAAGGTCTGGATTGAGTGGATGTAGAGAGGATATTTCCTATAGTGGGTGAGTCCAGGATCAGAGGGCACAGCCTCAGAATTGAAGGGCATCCATTTAGAATGGAGATGAGGAGGAATTTATTTAACCAGGTGGTACTGAATCTGTGGAATTCATTGCTCTGGAGGGCAAGTCATTGAGTATATTTAAAGTGGAGGTTGATAGGTTCTTGATTAATCAGAGTGTCAAAGGTTATGGAGAGAAGGCAGGAGAATGGGGTTGAGAGGGATAATAAATCAGCCATGATGGAATAGTGATGGGCTGAATGGCCTAATTCTGCTCCTATGTGTTATGGTCTTTAGGACATGTCGTGTATTTGATGCTATGTGCCTGTGGTGTTACTGCAAGTAAGTTTTTCATTGTTTCTGTGCATGCATATACTAGCGCAAATCTCAATATACTTGACTTTGACTTTACATTGGCAGTTGTTATCAAGGTATTAGTATTAATAATGGCTAACTATTTTCACATGTACTGAGATACAGTGAAAAGCTGCTGTTCACTGCAACAATAGCTACAGTATTTTATGCCTTTGGCAACTTCCAGGTAGGAACTGAAGAGATCTACTACACCTTCAAGTTGCGTAATGAAAATCACTGAGGATCTCTATTCACAGAGAAAGATAAATATGTCTGCTCCCTCTTGCCAGAGATTATGTGCAACAATCAGCAGGTTGAGCAGCATCTGTTGGAAGGAAAGGAATAGTCAATACTGGGATGAAGCACAGGGTCCAGATTCCATCACCTGCAATTTCTTCTGTCTCCAGAGAATTTGTGTTGCTTGTCAGGATTGCAGACTTCCTCAGCCAGTAATCATATTAAAAAGGGCACATCTTAAATAAACACAGTAGATTCCGCAGATGCTGGAAATCTTGAGCAGCCTTTACCAGAAGCACTCCCTAATCCATCTGTTATGAAAGTGCAGCTTCTTACTTCCATTGGCACACCCTGACCTGCTGACCATTTCACAACTTTTACACGTTCCTTTGTTTAAATCCTCTCTTTAACATTATTCATTACCCATGATCTCATTATGGAGGCACACGCTGTGTTTACCACCAAGGTAAGTGTGGCCACACCTTATCGAAAAAATTCCGGTAAAAATTATTTCTTCCCCTCTTCCCTCTTCCTTCATTCCCCACTCTGATATTTTACCTCTTCTCACCTGCCTATTACTTCCCGCTGGGTCCCCTCCTCCTTCCCTTTATCTTACGGCACTCTCCTCTCCTATCATATTCCTCCTTCTCCAGCCCTTGACCTTTCACACCCACCCGGCTTACCTATCACCTCCCAGCTGGCCTCCTTCCCCTCCCCTCCACCTATTTATTCTGGCGTCTTCCTCCTTCCTTCTCAGTCCTGCAGAAGAGTCTCAGCCCAAAACGTCAACTGCTTGTTCATTTCCATAGATGCTACCTGACCTCCTGAGTTCCTCCAGTATTTTATGTGTTACCTTATCAAAAATATTTCCTTACTACAATCTATCGCTCCTCAACATTCTCTGTATCTTAAGACCAGCTTGTTTTCTGTTCTTCCCAGTTCTGGTCAAGTGGATCCGATTTGAAGTGTTAATTCTGTTTCTCTTTCCGCAGATGCTGCCTGATCTGCTGAGTGTTTCCAGTAGTTTAGAATTTCAACTTCTGCTGTTTTTTTGATTAACAGGAGCGCAGTCCTAGTCAACTGCACAAAGACTGGGGAATGGGGTGGAAGAGTGTGAGAGAAAGTTGCTGAAGGATCGATTGCAGTGCAGCAGGACACAGGCCACTGGGCTCATCATCCTCCGTCCCAGCTCAGCCTGATCTTATTTTCCTCAGAGTCAGTGCATCTTTTTCTCGGATTATATACTCCAATGCCTGATTAATCACCTAGTACATTTTCTTTCAACTTCAACATTCCCAGAAAAACCACTGATGTGTGACAATGGTGTGTGTAATCTTGTTTAGTGCTCCGCTACCAATCATGATAATGTCACTTCTTGGTAGTTTACTGTGCCATCTGTATTTGCATCATTTGGGATGACATAGATCATGACTCAGACGCACCGTGCGTAAGCCATGTTGTTGCTTGATGTGCGACGAACCAGACTTGGGTCGGTGTAGTGAGATAATGACTCCATTGTCTGTTCTGCATCAGAGGAGGCCTAAACTTCTTGGCCCAATTTTTTTCTTTCATCTTCATAACAGCCTTTTATTCAATTTATCTGTTAGGATTAAATGGCTGAACCCTTTAAGGAATTCTGAATTTACCTGCTCACAGTTCTGTGCTAAAGAACTTGGATCTTGGCAGTTTCTGTCAGGGAACATGTAGATCCACTGTGCTTCACATTTCAGAGTGGAAGTTGTACTTAACATCTTTTTTTGTGAACTTCACATTTGGGGGGGGGGGGTGTAGTTCATTGGACCTTAGTATTAAAATTCAATGTTAGCTACATCTACATTCTGGATAATGGCGATGATTCTACCGGAAACATTCAGTTAAATTACACTCTTGTAATTACTCTAACTGGCAGGCATGTAATCTTATTTGTAATTTGTTATTATTTTATTGGTTCAGTGAGATGTGAGATTCTAATGTTATAAGTAAAATCTGAAGTAACTGAACCTTCGCATATGCAAAGTCACTCTCCTTGTCAGACATATATCATATTAAGATTAAAATACCAGTCATGTTTTGGGTATAGAGGATCTTTATTATCTAGAAAATTTTAATTGGAGTTCAATAGGTTGTTTTATTTTTCCAAGAATGAAAATACACCTGCAGGAAATTATCTTTGGTGATTCTTGGAATTACCATCATTACTGAATTTTCCAGATTCACTAGGCAATGATATATAACAGTAGAAATTTAAATTTCCATCTTTTCATGTCCAGAAAATATATTCACAAATGGAAACTGTAATGAAGTTTGTGGAATCTATTCTAGTGCATTTTGTCCGGACTTCTCCCTCTATTTTCTTTCCTGATTGTTTTGAAGAAAAATGGAGGATAAGTATCCAATTGCACTCTTGTCCAATCCCCTCCCTCATCTTGTCCCACATGAGATCTAAAGAGCTGTACTAGTTTATTGTTGCGGCACTGAAAGGCACTCTGTCCTTGCCTACAGTATGTGTTGGTGATTTCAATGCTGAAGCCAAGCTGCTCACGGGGACAAGAATCTGCATGATCTGTTCTCTAGGCAATCTGCCAGCTCAGGCTAAAGCATGCTAAAACTTTATCATTGTGCTTATCAGTCTAGCCTTGGCCTAAGCAGCTTAGTCAGCTAAAGAGGGGGTCGGGGTATTATGTAGACACATTAAACTATATCAAAACACTCTAAGAATTAAAATGCATCAACTACAATTGGTGAACATATTTGGAACACTACTGCTTTGTGGAAACTTTGCCAAAATTATATATATATATATATAGAGAGAGAGAGAGAGAGAGAGGGAGAGAGAGAGAGAGAGAGAGAGAGAGAGAGTAATATTCATATATGATAATTTTGCCATTACACATTGAGTTGAAGAAACAATTATACCAGCTGAAAAATCACGAATTGCTAGCATGGTTTCAAAATGCTTATCCATGAATGGCTAAATGAATACACCATGGTTGTCATAGACTTTATTAAAACAGTTGTAGATAAGTATGTCCCAACAAAATTATTCCATTTTTCCCAACCAGAGGCCCTAGATGAACCATGAGATCCACAATCTGCTGGGTGCCAGATCAGAGCATTCAAGTCTGGCCACCAAGAATATCACAAGGTCCAGATATGAGTCACGAATAAAACGGCAATTCCAGACTAAACTTGAATCAACAAAAGATGGTCAACAGTTGTGGCAGAGCTTGAATAATATCACCTTTATAAAGTTAAATCGAGAGACATGGGTGACAACAGAGCTTCGCTTCCAGATGAACTCAATGCCTTCTATGCTCACTTTGGTTGTCAAAACGTGGAGAAATAATCACAAACTCCCACAGCCCCTGATAACAATGTAATTTCAGTCTCTGAATCATCTTCAGGAGGGTGTTCCCATGAAAATCATCCAGACCAGACAGGGTATCTGGCCAACAACTAAAAATCTGTGCTGATCAATTGGCTGGAATGTTCACTAAGAACTTTACCCTCTCCCTTCGGCAGTCTGAGGTACCCACCTGCTTCAAGCAGGCTTCAGTTATACCAGTGGCAGAGAAGAACATGATAGCCTGTCTAAATGAGTATCGTCCAGTAGCACTTACATGCACAGTGATGAAGACCTTTGAGAGGTTGCTGATGAGACATATCAACTCCTTCCTGAGAAGAGACTTAGATCCATTCCACCTTGCCAACCAGAGCAATTGGTCACAGCAGGTGCCAACTCATTGGCTCTTCTCTCAACTCTGGAACTGGTGGACAGCAAAGGTGTATAGAGCACAATGCTCTTTATTGACTATAGCTCAGCATTCAATACCATTATCCCCTCAAAACTAATCAGTAAGCTTCAAGACCTGAGCCTCAATACCTCTGTGTGCAACTGATTTCCTCACCTCCAGACCCCAGTCAGGTTGGATTGGCAACAATATCTGCTCCACAATCTCCATCAGCACAAGTACAACACAAGGCTGAGTGCTTAGCCCTCTGCTCTACTTACTTTATGCGTACGACTGTATGGCTAAGCACAGCTCCAATGTCATATTCAAGTTTGCGACGACACCATGGTCATGGGCCGAATCAAAAATGGTGACAAATCAGCAGATAAGAGGGAGATTAAAAATCTGGTAAGTGGTGTCACAATAACAACCTCTCACTCAGCATCTGCACGTCCAAGGAGTTGGTTATTGACTTGAATGGAAAATACTACAAAAAGTAGTGGATACAGCCCGGATCATCATGGATAAAGATGTCCATACCATTGAGCACATCTACATGAAAGTGTTATTGCAGGAAGGCAACATCCATCATCAGAAAACTCCACCACCTAAAGCATGGATTATTTATTATTATAATAAGAGCTGTCTATTATTATTAATTCTTCATTTTTGTATTTGGACAGTTTGTTGTCTTTTGCACACTGGTTGAATGCCCAAGTTGGTGCGGTCTTTCATTGATTCTATTGTGGTTAAGGTTCTATTATGGATTTATTGATTATGCATACAAGAAAATGAATCTCAAGGTTGTATATAGTGACATATATGTTCTTTGATAATAAATTTACTTTGAACCTTGAACTTTAAAGCATACAACAAACACTAACATGAACTGAACAATCAATTGATTCATGTCATCATTTTTTTTAACAAGTAGATCACCCCCTTAGTTTCTTCTGATAGGAATGTGGTGCAAATATTTAATTGATGACTCAAAATTTTAGCTGTTTCTAAGAACCAACAAAATGACAGCTCCTTTTCACTTTACCTTATCTATTACTTCCTGCTTCTGACCAAAAAACAGTTCAGCCTCTAAGCATCATTCTGTTGCTCCTTCTCCACTGTGGTCAGTCGTGGGTCAAATCTTCCCATGCATTTGGAAAGATGTTACATCTTTCAATAAGACATCCAGAAAACAGATGAAGCATGTTTTTTGTCCTCTTGGTAATTTTTGCTGTGCTAGAGCTTGGGGCACAATGGCATTCTAGGGGTCTGATGGTGGACATGTACGTTCTGTGGTTTGCCGATTGGAGCTCACTTGGTATAATTCAAGCCTTAGTACTGAGAAGGTTAGCTGAGAGAAGACACTTACATTGCTTCAATTATCCTGCCAGTAGACTTGAAGGATTTTGCGGGATTACCAATATATAAATTCTGCAAAGTTCAGGGAACACAACCAAACCTATGACTTTAAGCTCTTTAAGATCAGAATGCTGTCAGGATGTTGCTTCTCCTGAACTATTTTTTTTCTAGTGGATTGTGCTGTACAACATCTATTGTCAAAATCTCCAGAGAAAATTAAATCCTGTTAACTACTCCAGCTTGACTCAACTCCTGCTGGTAGCATATCACCAGTCCATTCCCCAGCAACAGTCCTACTTTAAGTTAGCTCTGTTTGTTTGCCTTGTCCTAGCCCAAACATACTTTCTGCCTTGACCCAACCTGAGCTCAGCAGGCTTCCTTGACCCAATCTGTATTTTTTTTCTTGCTGGCCCTTTTTCTGAACTGACTAGCAGTGAACAACCTGATTCCTACCCACAACCAACAAGAAATAACCTGACCCACTGTTGCATGTTTCTCACACATCCTGAAAGAATGAGGAGCAGGGAGGTCAAGCACTCTCACTCGAAGAGTAAGCGATGGACATATAAATCTCCTTACATTAGCTTAATGTACAATAATTGTTAAAATGTTGGAAAATTGACATTCAGTTTCTGCACAGTGAGGTTCCTCAAGCAGGTACAATGAGATAAATAAATAATAGACTAAAATGCAATCTCACATGATTCATTTCAATGCAATGTGATTGAAAATCTATACTGGATAGAGTAAAAACTGATCTGAATGATTTCTGAGTTGATTTGCCTCACTCTATAAGTTCAGTTGGCCATTTACTAATCTTCTCGGGCTTCCAGCCGGGTGCAGGTATAAATTGTAACCAACGTTTTGATGACACACTCTGCCATTTTCCTCAATACTTGTGCCTGGCTGTGGCTGGAAGCCCGAGAAAAGTTTCTTCATCATGTACGGCAGGAAAACACTAGATCCTTTTTCAATTACTAACCTGTTTGTGTGTGCAAAGATATTGCAGCCTCAGGTTCATATTTATTAATTGGCCTTTTGGAGTTCTTCAGCAGATGCTGGTGCATATCGTCCCAATATCATTGTGGGATGCCAGAACGGGAATCCACCAAGTCACAAACTTATCCAATCCTTAAAGTATTCAACCCTTTAACCAACACAACATTAACCTCCTCAACTACACCTCTGCCATCACTCGACATCCAAATTTCCTGTATCAGGTCATTCACCATCTTGATGGCCAATGGCTATAGAAGCCCTGATAACCATGACACTCCATTGGCTCAAAGCCCTGACTCTCAAAAGGCAATCTTCCAATAACCAAAATCCTTTGGTGTGTCAAGGCCCAACCCTCAATGCCTTGATTTTCCAATGGATCTGAGAATTCAATATGCTGATACCCTTCCCCCCAGCCCTTATTCTCCATCTGCTGATTTCACCTTACCCCAGTTCCCAAAGTTGCAATAGATAATGCAATAACTCCCCCATCCTCATTCCACCATCTAAATCAAACCTCCATGGTTCACCCTTATCCTGAATCTTGTTTCAATGCCTGCAAATAAAAATGTATAATGTTGGTTCAGTGGCACACAAGACTGCAGTGGGCCAATTACCTAAACATATGCAACATGTCTATTAAGATGCAATGCAAGTTTCACACCTATTTCTGTGACTTTGGGCAGGAGGTTATCCTCTGCTTTGCTTCAAAATTACATCACAAAACTGGAGAGTGCAGATGAGTATCTTAAGTTCCACTAAAAACAGAATAATTGAATCATTGCTATGTCAAAATGACTGATGTTCAACTTGTATAGTAACAGGGCTTCATTCTTCATCTTTCATAATGACATTAAAAAGTCCATTCAGCCTGGACTCCAAGTCTATGCATCCAATCCCATTCTCCTACTTAACATTGCTGTAACCTACTGTCTTATAAATGCCCTTTGTGATTCTCCTAGCACCTGTCACTAAGGGTGGTTTATAACAGCCAATTAACCTGACAAACAACATCTCTTCAAGACCTGGATGGAAACTGGAACACCCAGAGCAAACTCATGAATTCACACGGAGAAGGTGCAAACTCCACACACAGTCAGCACCACAGCTCAGGACCAAGCCTGGATGACTTTGGCTTTTGAACTACCTGTCGTGCCAGGATGCACCTGTTATAAACTCTTACGAAAGTATTTTGAGCAAGACTTTCAACCTTGGCAGGTTATAAAATAAGTGAATCACCAGCCTGCTATATACTCTACCTTTGACATCTGTTATGGCTGTTGTATTTTACAAAAATAACAAGTTGCACCTTTAATATTGTAAAACAAATCCAGGCAAAATGTCCTAAGGTTCTTCATAAAGAATGCTATTAATAAAAAAAACTTTGACATTGAGCCATTTCAGCTGACAAAAAGCATCATCAAAGAGGTAATAGTTAAGATATATCTAAAAGGAGGACACTAGAGTTTAGATCCTTGGCAGCTGAAGTCACAACACCAGTGGTGATGCAATTATAAATGAGAAAGCTCTCAAGAGGACAGAATTGGAAGAGCACTTTTATCTCAGAAGCTTCTAGCACATGTGGAGATAGCCGTATATCACTTGAACATCAACTGCTTATTTTGTACCCAACCAACGAAGAACATTTTGTCCTGTAGTATTTTTTTTTACCTAGGTTACAACACTAAGTAAAAATAAAATGTGCATTCAAATAAATAATTCAATTAGGCTTTTTTTAAACTTGATTTATAATTTTAATTCCCCAAGAGATAGTATTTTTTTGCCTTTCAAGGGCATAAAAGCTAAAACAATAGATGGTTCATATACATTGTAGATGCTTTAGCATCTGAAAAGGGAGAATGAAGGTTAACTGTTCGGGTGTAGACCCTTGTCTGAACTGTGTAAAACATTTCCTGACCTGAATACATTCTCCCTGTTAAAAAAAGACAATTTGTTCAATACTATTTGCTTTTATAGGTTTCAGCGACATTAGCTGCGGGCCATTTGTCATTAGATTTTTTTCCCTCCCCACGACCTTTTATTCATTTGCAAGCAAGTTAATTTGTCGCTGCATAATCAGTTAGGAGTGGAATGGAATTGCTGCGGGGGCTGGGACATGCTGTGGATTTCTTTTCCATAGCTCAATAGAAAGGCACTCAATTAAAGCATCCTCGGGAACTGCCCGCGTAAAACAAGCATCACTGTCCTGCCACAAAAAAAGACTCAATGAAATAAGCTGAAAGCAGTTATCGGACTAAAATGGATATTTACGTCATGAGTTGGACAGCAATCTATCATTCTAAAATATCTCACTATTAAAAATATTTTTTATTTCTTGGTTAAAAAGCTAGGATTTTAAAAGCACAATCCATAAAAATACATATATACATTATATATCATATTATGCAGTATTTATAACATATCTGACATATTTACATATACAGTGTATGCATGTGTATGTGTATTACAATTAAAATGAAGTTAGCAGACTATGTTCAAGTATAATGGGCATCTTCATTCTGAAGAGCAAATTGGTAAACGGGTTTATTATGGTCATATGTGCTGAGGTAGAGAGAGAAACGTCTTGCATACCACTCATACAGATCAATTCATTGCTATAGTATATTGAGGTAGTACAAAGGAAAAAATAACAGAGTACAGAATCAAATGATACGGTTCCAGTTACAGAGAGTGTCGTAAAAGTAGATAATAAGGTGTAAGTTAGGTTGTGAGGTCTGAGTCTGCTCTTTTCATACAAGGGAACCACTCAATAGTCCTATAACGGAAGGATAGAAGCTGAATTTGAGCTGGGTTTTGCATGTTTTCAGACTTTGGTACCTTCTGCCTGAGTGATGAGAGAATGTCCAGGGTGGGCTGTTGTTGTTGTTGAGTGCAGTTGAGTTGCCATGGTCTCATGGCGACCCCATGTATAGTGTAGTTGTCTATAGGATTTTTGTGGAAGTAGATTGCCAGGCCTCTCTTCAGCACGGATCCTGCTGCTGCCCAGGTTGAGACTCCACAGGATTCGAACCCAGGACTAGTCAAGTGTTGATGCTAGGGTCTTTGATTTTGACTTTACCAAGGCAGGGAGAAATCATACACAGAGAGGCCATGGAGGTGAGAGTGGTTTTCCTGATATGCCGAGCTGTGGCCACAACTCTCTACAGTTTTTGAGGTCATAGGCAGAGCATACCAAACAGTGATACATCAATATAGAATGCTTACTATGGTGTATCAATAAAATAAATTGGTGAGGGTCTGAGGGAACATGCCAAATTTCTTCATCTTTCTGTGGAAGCAGAGGGGCCGATATCAATAATTTTAGTTTATTATGCAGTGAAGGTTTTGGAAACTGCTTTCCTGAGTTACCTTGTTGCAAGGCTGTTTTATGACATTTCACATATGCCAGAATACTTTGATTTCTGAGCTGATTTCTCAGAAGAAATCAAGTTATCAGTAAATGTGCAAACATAATGGGCATCTTCATTCTGAAAAGCAGATTGGTACATTGGTTTATTATGGTTACATGTTCCATCATTAAGAGAGAATTTATTTGATCCATTTATGAAATACAGTACTGCGCAAAAGTCTTAGGCACACATATCTATATATAGCTAGGGTGCCTAAGACTTTTGCACAGTACTGTAGTAATTTTATGTACTGCCACTGTACTGCTACCACCAAAAAAAACAAATTTCATGACATATGTGAATAATGATAAATCTGATTCTGATATGGGTCTCTATTGTGAACTGACAGTGGATCGGGGGCAGGAAGAGAGCAATCATGGTTGGAAAAAGGGGATGGGAGAGGGGAGGGAGCAGGAAGCACCAGGGAGACATTCTGTAATGATCAGTAAACCAATTGTTTGGAATCAAATTATCTTGCCTGCTGTCTCAGGGCTAGGAATGTCTGCACCAGCGTCACCCTCCACCAGGCACTCCTTCTCTGCTACTTGCCCCACACCCCTGCTGGATCTCTCCACCCGCACTATTCTAGCATCTTTTGTTCCCGCCATATTCACAAACTTGCTCCCCACTCCATGTTGACAAATATAGTATTGTGTAAAAGTCTTAAGCACTCTAGCTGCATACAATATATGTGCCTAAAACTATTGCACACAACAGTAATTTCTCATTGAACCTCCTGACCAATGTAAGTTGTTTAAGTTCTGCTCTAGACCTATTGAAATGAATGCTAGCATTGCACTTGCCTTCCTCAACACAGGCTCAACCTGCAAATGAACCTTTAGGGAATCATGCAAACGGACTCCCAAGTCCATCTGCACCTCAATTTTTTTGTATTTTCTCTCCATTTAGAAAATTTTGTTACTTCTACCAAATGTATGACCATACACTTCCCGACATTGTATTCCATCTGCCATTTCTTTGCCCGTTCTCCCAATTTGTCCTTCTGTAGCTTCTCTACTTCCTCAAATATACCTGCAGCTCCACCTATCTTCATATCATCCGCAAATTTTGCAGCAAAGCCATCAATTTCATCCTCCAAATGATTGACATATAGCATAAAAAGAATCAGTCCCAATACAGACCCCTGTGGAACACCACTATTCACCTGGCAGCCAGTCAGAAAAGCCTTCCTTTATTCCCACTCTTTGCCTCATGCCTATCAATCACAGTTTTATTCATGCTAAAATCTTTCCTGTGATACCATGAGCTTATAACTTGTTAAGCAGCCTCATGTGTGGAAACCTGTCACAGGCCTTCTGAAAAACCCAAGTACGCCAACATCAACCAATTCTCCTTTGTCTATTCTACTTGTTATTTCCTCAAAGAATTCCAACAGGTGTGTCTGGTAAGATTTTCCCTTCACGAAACCATGCTGACTATGGCCTATCTTATCATGTGCCTTCAAGTACACTGAGATCTTATCTTTAATATTCGACTCCAACATCTTCCCAACTACTGAGGTTGGATGAACTGGCCTATAGTTTCCTTTCTTCTGCCTCCCTTCCTTCTTTAAGAGTAGAGTGAAATTTACAATTTTCCAGTTTTCCAGAACCATTCCAGAGTCTTGTGATTCTTGAAGGATCATTACTAATGCCTCCACAAACTCCTCAGCAATCTCTTTCCAAACTTTAAAATTTAAAGAAGAAAAGGAAGAAACTTTTGCTTTTCTTTCCTTTCCTTTCTCTGAGTGAAGCCTTGAAGAGCTAAAGACTTAAGATCACCACTCTGACTACGTCCACTCAGATGATAGCCACTGCGGTTGCCCCTTCCTTCCTCTAATTGGCTCTTAGTAATTAATCCCAAATGCCGAATTGGCTGCTGGTTAAAGCTCTATTACAAAGCCATGAACTGCTCCTGCCTTTTATTCTCAGGCGGTGGGCCTGTTTGAAGTCCCCTCCTCTCCAAATTTCCAATGTCCGGATATGTAGTACAGTCGGACCTCCATATCCGCGGGTTCTCCATCCACGGATTCAATCAACTGCGGATCGAAGATATTCGGGAAAAAAAATTACAGTAAGTTCCAAAAAGCAAAACTTGAACTTGCTTTGCCGAGCACCACGCTGAATCCATGCGAGTGAAGCGATGCATAGACATACCCTGCTGTAGCCTCCTGCCATTTCACTGATCCTCAGTCTCTCTCCAGCACTTGTTCTTTGAGCATCGCTCGACTCACGTCTCGTTCGTTCATTGCTTGTGAGCGAGAGGAAGGCAGTTAGGGCTAGTGAGGGATGGCTGTCTAGCTATATAAAGCGCTACAGCCTCAAGAACGTAAAGATCACGGGAGAATCGGCATCGGCTGATGTCAAGGCAGCATCAGCATTCCCAGAAGAGCTACGATGGTTGCGTCTGTACTGACCATGTACAGACTTTTTTTCTTGTCATTATTCCCTAAACAATACAGTATAACAACTATTTACATAGCATTTACATTGTATTAGGTTTATAAGTAATCTAGAGATGATTTAAAGTATACTGGAGGGTGTTCGTAGGTTATATGCAAATACTGCGCCATTTTATATAAGGGAGTTGAGCATCCACGGATTTTGGTATCCACAGGGGGTCCTGGAACCAATCCCCCGCGGATACCGAGGGACGACTGTACACCGGACTGGTTTAATTTATAAACAATTTTGAATATACCATGGATTTTATGAGGTTATTTACAAGCAATTTTTACAAGTCTATGAGGGATTTAGAACAACAGCTGTATTTATGCTGCGAAATTAATTTAGAGAAAACATGTTAGATCAGCATTATCAGATAAAAATAACAAAACGTAAAAAGTATAATGAGTGACAAATGAAGAGCTGGAGGATGGAGTGAAGTTTAAGGAGGGTCTTAGCCAAAATGAGGTGGAATGAGATATGAACAATGCTAAAACTTAGAATCTAGAGAGTGGCAGTGGCCAAAATTCATGCTAAAGGATTCTGAAATCAAGTCTAATCAATCAAATTTCAAATATAAATCAATACTGCCAAATGAAACAACATTCTTCTCAGGATTTAACATCCAAGACAACCACCCACAGCTACACTGCATGCCACACTCGTGCACCAACCCTGCAGCAGGCTGCAACATGGTCTGCTCTTGCGACACCCAGGCCAGCTACTCCAATCAACGAGCAGCTCACTGATGGGGCAGACCTATGGCACCCAATGCTCTTACAGCCCAGCTCTTGCGACCGTTAAAAAGACATTTAACAAAGTTAAAGAAACACCTTTGATTGGCCCCCAAGAGGCTGCTGCATCCAAACACACCGCCATCTTACTGGAAGTATAAATGCACAAGGGACCAAAACTGAAGGGACACAGAGCTGCAGAGTACTATTGATCAGGGCTTGGCTTCACAGATTGTAAAGGAGGAGGACAGAAGGGGTCTAAATGACAGTATGAGCTCTGTAAGATAATTACAGACTAGCTTCACAAACGGTAATGAGAGTGCAGAATTTGTCATGGAAGAAAATGCAGGCACCTTGATCTTTGATGCGTTGATGTTTACAAAGAATGGTGAATGGAAGGTCAGTCAAAGAATTATTGGAATAATGATGAATTGTGAATCCTTTGATGACTGAAGCCACTGTCTACAAATGCTGTCACAAATTCCATTTCCTGGCCACTGGTTCCTTCCCTTTCCATCAGTTTGGAACAAAACCCAAAGCAGTGGAGGAGCTCACTGGGTCAGGCTACATGAATGAAGGCAAATAGGTGGTGAACATCCTGGGTCGCGACTCCTCACCTGATTGGTCTTGACCCAAAACGTTGAATGTTCATTTCCCACCACAAATGCTGCCTGACCAGTTGCATTGCATTACAACCTATGTGTCATACTTGACACCAAAATGAGATTCACAACACATATCTGGACTGTTGTTAAGACCTCTGAAAAATTCCCTGATTGTAGCCCTGACTTTGTTCAAATGTTACTGAAATCCTCACCTGTCCCTGGTCTCGCCTTGATCATTGCAGTTTCTTATTGGTTGGCCTCTGTCATTCCGATCTCTTTGTTTTTATTTTATTTATTTAGCAATACAACACGGAGCAGGCCCCTCTGGCCCTCGGAGCCACGCCACCCCAGCAGCCCACAACCCTGATTAACCTGAACCTAATCACCAGACAACTTGCAATGACAAATTAACCTACTGCGGTACACCTTTGGACTGTGGGAGAAATGGTGCATCTGGGGAAAACCCACACATTCCACTGGGAGCATGTACAGATACTCCTTACAAAATGGCACCAGAATTGAATTCTGAATGCTGGAACACGCCGAACTGCAAAGGTGTCGCATTAACTGCTGTGAAACCGTACCACCCTCTATTTCTCATAATCTCTTCCATAGCCTTTTTCGTGTGTCTGGACAGTACATGTCAGTGGTTGACCCTTGAGAAGGTCATAGCTAAGTTCTTTGTCTGTACAAGCATACTTTAGTGAAAGGAACATTGGATGTTGATCAGAAGTTGGAAACCTGACTAATTTTTCCAGTCCCTGCTAAAGCTAAGCTTAAAGTCTGCACCACTGATCTTCTGACAGAAGCTAGCTCAGCACAGATCAGAGGTCCAACCGCAGACTTCCTCATCTGCAGTTTATGTTATTTATGAGCATCTTAATAAAAATAATTTTAGAAGTTTCTGTTATTTCTTATGTGTGTCTTGCTTCATTTCAGCACCTGGGCACATTTATCTCAGTTTTATTAACTTTTCTGGCTTTCCATTGACTCAAACAGCACGCTGTGCAACCTCCACATTCTACTCCTTCCCAGCAGCTGTTAAATGCCAAGAGAATATTATTCATCTGCTGCAGTGTTCCAACGTGCAACTTTGCCTTTCTTCCTCCATTATCAAAAACCAAAAACATTCAAAAATAAAAATGTACAAAATCTCCCCCCTTCTTGCTATCCCGCAATCCCCATCCCCACCTTTCTTCATCTCCCATTAGATTCAGGTTTAAAACACAAACATGGCCTGGTATTTCCTGCACAGAAAGCTATTTACGTCCATCATGCTCACTAGTAATGCATCATTGGGCCAATCAATTTCAAGATCTACGTCCCTGTGTTGCCTTTAAGGCATTTGTTTGGTTTATTATATTTTCTCTTTAGTAATTCGTTTGTTATCATTTTCTAGTTAAAGTTAAGATTGTTTAAAGTAGATTCGTTGTCTGTGATATATCGCGGCATGTGATGATGTCACACCCGGTTTAGCCACGTCTTGTGGGAAAATACCAATTTGGAAAAACGGGAAGGAGAGGGCTTGTGTGTGCAGGATCAGCGCGAGAAAAGTTTTCTTTCTACGCACTAGAAACATTAGAGAAGCAACGCCGTAAGTTCATGAGATAATCGATATGTTGAATTAAAAATGTTAACGCTGATTCTGTTAAAAGTAATAACGGTTGATAAAGTTTATGTTTTTTGTTATTTAAAGAGTTGCGGATAGTTTGTGTTGAAGTGTATTTAAAGCCAGTCGATGGTGTAGATAGATTCTGACTGTATGTTGCACTTTAATGTAATATAGTTGTTGTAGTTTTACTTTTGCAAGTATTTATGATGTAAATGTGATGTCAAGAAGGAAACAAATACTGTATATATTTTGTATTGTTTTATCAACAGTTTTCACCATACGTTAATGTGGAAGAGTGAACGGTAAACGGTTAATCTTACTGGGACCGCCTCATTGATTGGTTTATGCTTGGTGTTTAGTTCAGAGTTCTTTTACACCTGTGCGAGAACACTACAGTCCCTATCCCCAAATCTCCATTTTGATTCACTATAAGTTATTTAAATAGATCACTCTCTATACAGTACTCCATGGCTAGATTACATCTGTGTCCCCTCTAATTCTTTAGTATAGGAAAACACTTCAACCACAAAAACTCTCTTCACACCACGACTTCAGGATTGTTTAGAACACTTCCAAATGTTTATTATTATACAGTACTATGCAACAGTCTTAGGCACATATATGTAACTAGGGTACCTAAAATTTTTGCACAGTACTGTATTTGTAAACATGGAGTGGAGAACAATCTTGTAAATTTGGTGGGAGCAAAAGATGTTGGGAATGGTGAGAGTGGAGGGCTGCAGGAGGGGTGTCTGACAGTGGTACAGGTGGCAGAGAAGGAACGCCAGGCGCAGGGATGTGTTAGTGTGGGTGCAGGTACACCCAGCCCTGAGGAACCCAAGGTAATTTGGTTCCAAACAATCAGTTTATTGATCATTACAGAATATCTGTCTGGTGCTTCCCACTCGGTCCCCTCTTCCTTCCACTTTTCCCAACCATAATTCCCCTCTCCCTGCTCCCTTCCACTCTCAGATCACAAATAGAGACCCATAGCAGAATCAGGTTATCATCACTCACATGTGTTCTGAAGTTTGTTTTTTCTTTGTAGCAGCTATATAGTGCAACACATAAAACTACTACAGAACTGTGCAAAAGTCTTAGGCACCCTAGCAAAATATATATGTGCTCAAGAATTTTGCACAGTACTGTATGTCTGATTGACTGTGCTTTTAAACATTTATTTCCCTGCAAATCCCTTCCTCAGGAGATTTGGTACATCATCAAAGACTATTCATATAGACCTTGCCCACCCTACATGTAATGCAGAAATATTTCTGTACTTCAGGATTATGAGTCAAATAACACTTGTTATGGTCAAATCATAGAAAAATATTTCATCATTCAATCAAAGAGCATCAACTTGGAAAAAGAGAGAGAAATTGAAGACAATAAAATCTTTACTGCGCTCAAGAGAAATAACTTTTAAAAGTTTGCACTTCCTAGGCAGAACCTCCAAGATCAAGGATAGCTTGATTACTTTTACATCTTAATGTACGAAATAGATGGAGCTGTTTTTCTGTAGAAAGTTTATTTCTTCCCAAGCCTGATGTTAGTATATTTTTCTAAGTGTGCTGTTTGCAGACTCAAAATCAGCTTTATTATCATTGTCACGCATTCAGTAGCCATGCTACAAGCCTGTATACTCGCTCATTAATGCAAATATCAAATCCGCCAATCATCTGGCAGCAACTCAATGCATAAAAGCACACGGACCAAGAGATTCAGGCTTTGTTCAAGCCAAACAACAGAAAAGGGAAGAAATGTGCTTTAAATGTGATCAAGTTGTAATAAGAAATATTAAGAAAAAGTAGTAAGAGCATAAAGCGAGGTGGTGTTCATGGGTTCTTGGTCCATTCAGAAGTCTGATGGTGGAAAGGAAAAAAATGTTCCTAAATCATTGAGTGGGTCTTTAGCTCTTCTACCTCCTCTCTGATGGTAGGAGTGAGATGACACTTGGTTTGAATGCCCACACCTGTCTTATCTATCTCCCAGAATGACCAGATAAATCAATAGCTTGCACTTTGCTCAACCGCCATAGGAACCACTTTGGTCCAAAATTGAAGTTGAAAGCAAATTCCTCATCTCCATTTCAAACAAGTTCTTCATCTCCAGATATGAAACTCCTCAGCTTTACACTTTTGGTATGATACTCTTTCATTTTCAATTGTAGTTCTGAATTTTATGTAGGGAATAAAGTTGACCTCAATTTCCTTGCTCTGTGGGATTTGTCCGCTGCATTGTAATGCAGTATATGGATAGAAACTGAAACACTTTGACTTCAGTGCTACCTCGTTGCATTTTCTTGATTTCTTCTTTGAAGGGTCACTCTGTTAACCATTTTGATGTAGGAAGAACAGAGTCGATTTCACATCCTTCATGTCACTCAGTTTTGCAAAATCCTCAAATTCCACATGTGAATCAACTTGCATTGTCCGATAGAAACATGTTAGGTAAGCAATGAATATTTGGTGTTGATAATGTCTCAGAAGGCAATGGTGAGGTGTTTACAAGTGATATAAATCAGCTGGTTGACTGGTGTTGCAACAACACCATCGCACTCAATGTCAGTAAGACCAAAGAATTGATTGTGGATTTCAGGAAAGAAAAGTCGGGAGAGCACACACCTGTCGTCATTGAGAGGTCAGTGGTGGAAAAGGTGAGCAGCTTCAAGTTCTTGGGTGCTAACAGCCTGGGCCCAATACTGCACAAGTGGAAGGTCAACTGAGGAAGATCTGTACCAGCAAGGCGGCTGGACCGGATGCAATATCCCCACGATTACTGAGGGCCTGTGCGACTGAGCTGGGAGAACCACTACAGAGCATCTTCAACATGAGCCTGGAGCAGAGAAGAGTACCCAGACAGTGGAAAACATCCTGTATTGTCCCGGTACCGAAGAAACCACAACCAAAGGAGTTGAATGACTTCAGACCTGTTGCCTTGACGTTGCACGTGATGAAGACCATGGAGCGGCTGATAATACAGAATCTGAGGCCACAAACCAGGCATGCCCGAGATCCTCTTCAGTTTGCGTATAAGGAGAAGGTGGGAGTGGAGGATGCTATCACGTATTTGCTGCACAAATCCCTCTCTCACCTGGATGGGGTCAGTGGTGCTGTGAGGATTACATTCCTGGACTTCTCTAGTGCCTTTAACACCATCCAGCCCAAGATCTTAAAGCACAAACTAACGGAGATGGGAGTAGACTCTCACATGGTGGATTGGATAGTGGACTACTTGACAGATAGACCTCAGTATGTGCGGTTGGGAGACTGTAGGTCTGACACGGTGGTCAGCAGCACAGGAACGCCGCAGGGGACCGTGCTCTCTCCGGTCCTGTTCACCCTGTACACATCAGACTTCCAATATAACTCGGAGTCCTGCCATGTGCAGAAGTTCGCTGATGACATGGCCATAGTGGGGTGTGTCAGAAATGGACAGGAGGAAGAGTATAGGAAACTGATACAGGACTTTGTGATATGGTGCAACTCAAACTACCTGCGTCTCAATATCACCAAGACCAAGGAGATGGTGGTGGACTTTAGGAGATCTAGGCCTCATATGGAGCCAGTGATCATTAATGGAGAATGTGTGGAGCAGGTTAAGACCTACAAGTATCTGGGAGTACAGTTAGACAAGAAGCTAGACTGGACTGCCAACACAGATGCCTTGTGCAGGAAGGCACAGAGTCGACTGTACTTCCTTAGAAGGTTGGCGTCATTCAATGTTTGTAGTGAGATGCTGAAGATGTTCTATAGGTCAGTTGTGGAGAGCGCCCTCTTCTTTGTGGTGGTGTGTTGGGGAGGCAGCATTAAGAAGAGGGACACCTCACATCTTAATAAGCTGGTAAGGAAGGCGGGCTCTGTCGTGGGCAAAGTACTGGAGAGTATAACATCGGTAGCAGAGCGAAGGGCGCTGAGTAGGCTACGGTCAATTATGGAAAACCCTGAACATCCTCTACATAGCACCATCCAGAGACAGAGAAGCAGTTTCAGCGACAGGTTGCTATCGATGCAATGCTCCTCAGACAGGATGAAGAGATCAATACTCCCCAATGCCATTCGGCTTTACAATTCAACCGCCAGGAGTAAGATATGTTAAAGTGCCGGGGTTAGGACTCAATGTATTTAAGTAAACTACTTAAGAACTTTTTAAAAGCTATTATTAATGCTTTTTGAGAGAGTGATTTTAGATGCATATCATATTTTTACTGAGTTAAGTATTGTATGTAATTAGTTTTGCTACAATAAGTGTATGGGACATTGGAAAAAATGTTGAATTTCCCCATGGGGATGAATAAAGTATCTATCTATCTATCTATCTGATCCAATCATGAAGAAGGCATGCCAGCAGCTCTACTTCGTTAGAAGTTTGAGGAGATTCGGTCTATCATCAAAGACTCTTGCAGATTTCAATAGTTGCCTGGTGGAGACAATTCTGATGGGTTGCAGTACAGCCTGGTATGAAGGTTCCATGCACAGGACTGCAGGAGGCTGTCGCCATCATAATCATGTGCTGTGTTGTATGAAGTGGTCTCAAGACCATGATTGTTCTTGGCAATTTTTTCTGCAGAAGTGGTTTGCCTTGCTTTCTTCTGGGCAGTTTTGTTACAAACAGATGATTCTTTTTTCTCTCTCTCTCTTTGTAGGCCTCCCTTTCATGCCAACTCAAAGTTTGAAGGAATGCACAGACTTTGCACAGTACTAGAAAGCAAGGTGTCCAGTGAATCCATTTTTCAGCATTTGACTACGTGTTCCTGCTGCAGCAGTTACCAGTGACACCAGAACAAGACCCGGAGTATCTGCATTTCCCATCTTTAAAACCAATTTTTTAATTTTCCCATCTTTAAAAGGTCAAAGCTCCTCTTGGAACTTTTTGGGAAACCACTTAAGGCTCTGGCTTCATTTCTGGAACAGGGAAATCAGGACTTTGTGATGTGGTAAATAATGAAGTGGCAACCATAAGTGGTATACTTATGGAACCATTACACTACAAATATGGTGAGCAAAATTCCTTTATCCGACTAAGGGTAATTGTTTTACAACTGCTCTCAGAGTCTATAAATAAACCCATTGGGTTTTAGAGCCATCTCAAAGGTTCAAATGTCAAATTTAATGTCAGAGAAATATATACAATATACATCCTGAAATGCTTTTTCTTCACAAACATCCACAAAAACAGAGAAGTGCCCCAAAGAATGAACGACAGTTAACATAAGAACCCCAAAGACCCCCTCCCGCGCGTAAACGGCAGCAAGCAATGATCCCCCTCCCCCCACCAGCAAAAAAAAGCAAGCATTGGTACCATCACTGAGCCCAAGCGTGTGCTAAGCAGTAGCAAATACACAGACCAAAGTTACCCCAAAGGCTTTGCATTTCATCTGACATTCGACAAACCACAGGTTCTCTCTCTCCCTGGCAAGGGAGAGGGAGGTGTCCCCCATTTTCACAGCGAGTGGGAGACATAACAACAACCCGCTGGTTTACAATGTTAAAAGTCCATGTTGTCACTTTTTTCGAGGTCTGTGTCTGAAGATCGGGTCTTCAGACCCACAGCAAATGATCTTCCGGCCACCCCGATGACACACGAGTCTCCTGCCATGACACTGACCCTCGATCCGCCCATCTCCAGAGCCCCAAGATCTCAGGCTTCCAAACACGATCGAAACTCTCAGGCCAAACCCTTGGCATATAGAATAACGGCCGGTCGTGGAACCTCGAGAATGGGTCCCATTCCCACAACGAACCGAAGCCTGCGTGTAACTCCAGGTCAGGGTCTTCAAAAGAACCCTGAAAGGGAAAAATGAAGATATTAAAGGCAGAAATAGAGCTGTTTCCAAAGGTGCAAGCAAAGGAGTCACCCTTAGGTGCCATTATCCCTCCTAAGCTCCTCCTCCTTCATTTGATGGGAAAATAATTTCAAACAAGAGGAAATCTGCAGATGCTGGAAATCCAACAACACACACAAAATGCTGGAGGAATTCAGCAGGCCAGGCAGCATCTATGGAAAAGAGTACCGTCGACGTTTCGTGCCAAGACCCTTCAGCGGGACTGGAGTAAAAAGAATGAGCAGTAGAGTTAAAAGGTGGGGGGTGGGGAGGAAAAATAATTTCAAAGGGTATTAGCCCGAAACGTTGACTGTTCATTTCCACAGATGCTGCCCGACCTGCTGAGTTCCTCCAGCTTGTTGTACGTGTTGCTTTGACCCCAGCATCTGCAGAGTATTTTTGTTTAGAAAAAATAATTTGTTGGGTTGCACAAAGGCTTTTTCATATCTTTTTCACAGTAATTGCTGAAATAAAATTAAGACTGTTGCCAGATTTAACAGGAATTTCTATCAACAGTTTAGCAGTCATGACTTCAACTTAATTATTTGGGTTGGAAGAAGAGAAGTATTGGTAATAACTTTTACCAGAGAGAGACTGATAATTGAGTGAAAAATGCAGAGCAGTTTCAGAAGCTTGAGATAAGTAGCAAAGAATTATAGGAAGCAGCAGAGATGGCTGAGATAGTGATCAGTCTTGATGAGAAGTTCACTAAAAACTTGGATTTGCCGTTTGAGGTGAACAATATGAGGCAGCGATTAGTGTTAAGAAGTAACTGAGGAACAAAGTATTATCAAGGTTACTCTGGCCTTTTACCTGTTCTCATCTGCCTAACACCTCCCCGGGTCCCTTCTTCCTTCCTTTTTTCCCTATGGTCCACTCTCCTCTCCTATCAGTTTCCTTCCTCTCCAGGCCTTTACCTTTCCTATCAACCTGGCTTCATCTATTGTCTTCTACCTATCCTCCTTCCCTTCGTCCCAGCTTTTTATTCTGGTGTCTTCCCCCTTTCATTCCAGTCCTGAAGAAGTGTCTCAGCCCGAAATGTTGACTGTTTATTCATTTCCATAGATGCTTCCTGACTTACTGAGTTCATCCAGCATTTTATGTGTGTTGCTTTGGATTTCCAGCATCTGCAGAATTTTTCATGGTTATCATTGTCCTATGCAGTGATACTGGAGTACCAGGCAGCATTAGTAGAAACAACAAAGTTCTACAGAACTTGATGCATTACATCCAGAACAGATGATTGTTATCCTGTATATGCACTAATATGTGGCTTTAGACGTTACTCAAAGAAATGACAGGGATGTGTGACAGTGAAAGTTCCAAAGAAAACAACCATTTTGAGAGCATTTTGAACAATTCTTCTTTGTTCCATTATGAGTGGATGAACAAAGGAAGTTCAAAGGTTAGATAGTTATGAATTAGAGCATGCAGTCATAAAAAATGGCAAGAATTCAGAAAGGAAATTTCAGGCCACAGAAAGATGTCAATGGACTAATTAAATGTGCTCAAAAGTTCCAAGTGTTTTTAAATCTAGAGGTCTATCAGGTGAAGATTCTGGGGAGGAGAAAAGGGATACAACAGATACCTGAAACATTAGGATACTATGAAGTCCACAAATTCCTTAAGGACAAAATTGACAAAGGTGTTAAGAAGGTATGGAGAATAGTTATTAAAATCTTGCCGGGCTGGAGGTTTATAGTTATGAGGAGGACAGATCAAACTAGGATTGTTTCCTTTAAAGCAAAGAAAAATGAAGGGAGGTGTATTTATATAGATAGGATCTATTTGGCATGACAAAGAGATCTGTAACTTGGAGAGTGGAGGTGGAGGGGAGGGGTCATTGACAAAATCTTTGATAAAAGGATGAGAGAGGAGTTGAGGAAAGAATTATTTGACTCAATAAGTACCAAGGGTCCAGAACTGTTACCTAGAAAGGATGGTGAAGACAGAATTCTTTACCATATTTTAGAAAATACCTGGATGAGCACTTGAAGAGTCTTAAACTCAGGGCCACAGACTAAGCTCGGAAAATGGATTAACTTAAGTTTCATTTTTAGCCAGCATGGAGACAATAGGTCAAACGGTTTCCTTCTAAAAGCTATAAGCTCCTACTTTAAAGGGAAAAGATCCTCAGGAAGTGAGACAGAATTTGGGAGAAGTACAAGAGCAATGTGTGAGTATATGATGATAACCATAATGGAATTGAGAAGCCACAGGAGATTCTGGGAATGGCTGTATAAATTAGTAGAAGGCTTTACATGGAAGAAATCCATTTAATGATTTCAATATTATTCACACAACCACACTCTTTAGAAATACATTGGAGTTTTTTTAAAGCTGATCTTCATTTAGTATTTAAAAGTTTCAAGATCAATGCTTAATTCATTAGAAGTGGCTTTATTTATGAATTTTAGCACCCTCCCTCTTGAACTATATCTATTGTGCCTGAATGAAATCAGTTCTCTCATTTATTGCAAGAATATGAAACAAAGTTAATATAGTAAATAATAAGAATGGTGGAGTGGGATAAATCACACCTCAATGAAGCATGAAATGTCAGTGCATAGATAGAATTCTAAATGTAAACAAGTTGCTTATGTTTTATTATCATTCACAATTATGATAATTTAATAATATTCTACTCTACCAATCACAAAATAAGTGTAGTTGAGTATAAATGCACAAGTGGGAAATTGAGTAGAAATATCATAATGTTTTTTGTTTGGGGGGATAAAAAGAAATTCAGGAAAACTTGCTAAATTACTGATGTATGGAGATTTGCTAATACTGTATGTACAATGCCATTTTTCTCAATAAAACAGTGATTAATAATAGTAGCATCAGGGCAAAGCAAGCATTAACCATAGTCTAGTGAGTAAAAACTCGGGCTCTAAAGTAAATTTTCCATAGAAATGCCTCTTCCTGGTTTCAGACAAGTGTCTTGGAGCAAGATTATACCCCAATCATATTTCTTAATGATGTCTTTATTATTCTGACTTATGTACAAATGTGCAAATGATTTTAAATTATAGTTATACAAAATTTAAAAATGAAGTGAAATTAGAATCAAAATCCGAATCAGGTTTAATATCATTAGCATATATCATGAAATTCATTGTTTTGCGGCAGCATCCCATGGCAATAAATAATTAAAAACTATAAATTACAATAAGAAATATATTTTAACATTTTTAATGAAATAAGTAGCTCAAAAAGAGAACAAAAAAAACGTGGTAGTATGCGTTGTCCATTCAGAAATCTGACAGTGGAGTGGATGAAGCTCTTCCTAAAGCACTGAGTGTGTGTCTTCAGGCTCGTGTACTTCCTCTTTGATGGTAGCAATGAGAAGAGGCGTGTCCTAGGTTATGTGGGTCCTTAATCATGGATGCCACCTTTTTTGATGCATTGCCTTTTGAAGATGCTGTGAGGCTGGTGGCCATGATGGAGTTAGCTGTGTTTGCAAACTTTCTGCAGTTTTTTCCGATCCTGTGCAGTGGCCCCTCCGTACCAGACAGTGATGCAACCAGTTAGAATGCTCTCCATGGTACATCTGTAGAAATTTGCAGTCTTTTGTGTTATATGAAGTCTCCACAAACTCCTGGTGAAACGTAGCCACTGTCATGCCTCCATTGTAATTGCATCAATATGCTGGGCCCACCTAGATCTTCAGAGATGTTGCCACCCAGAAACTTGAAGCTGCTCACTGTTTCCAATGTTGTTTCCTCAATGAGGACTGGTGTGTGTTCCCTAATCTTCTCCTTCTTAAAGTCTACAATCAATTCCATAGTCTTCCTTGACATCAAGGTTGTTGTTACAACACCACTCAACCAGCTGATCTATCTCACTACTATACGCTTCCCTATAACCATCTGAAATTCTGCCAATAATAGTTGAGTCATCAGAAAATTTATAGATGATACGTGAGCTGTGCCTACCCACACTGTCATGGGTATAGAGAGAAAAGAGCAGTGGGCTAAGCACGCATCCTTAAAGTGTGCCGGTATTGATTTTTTGCAAGATGGAGGTGCTATTTATGATCTGCGCTGACTGTGGTCTCCCAGTGAGGAAATCAAGAATCCAGTTGCAGAGGGAGGTACAGAGCCCCAGGTTTTGGAGCTTATTGATTAGTACTGATGGAATGATGGTGTTGAACACTGACTGAGCTGTAGTCAACAAACAGCAGACTGACATAAGTATTGCTATTGTCCAGGTGATGCAAGGCTGAGTGCAGAGTCAGTGGGGTTGCATCCGCTGTAGATCTAGTGAGGCAATAGACAAACTGCAGCAGGCCTAAGTCTTTGCTCAGGCAGGATTTGAATCTGGACATGACCAACCTCTCTATGAATACGTATCAGAATCAGAATCGGGTTTAATATCACCGGCATGTGACATGAAATTTGTTAACTTCGTGGCAGCAGTTCAATGCAATACATAATATAGAAGAAAAAATAAGATAATAATAAGAATAATAATTAATAAATAAATCTTATTCAGTATACTTTATACAGTGTGCTAAAATACTGAATAGACTAAAATCGTGCAAAAAACAGAAATACTATATATTTAAAAAAAAGTGAGGTAGTGTCCAAGGGTTCAATGCCCATTTAGGAATCGGATGGCAGATGAGAAGAAACTGTTCCTGAATCGTTGAGTATGTGCCTTCAGGCTTCTGTACTTCCTTCCTGATGGTAACAGTGAGAAAAGGACATGGCCTGGGTTCTAGAGATCCTTAATAATGGACGCTGCCTTTCTGAGACACAGCTCCTTGAAGATGTCCTGGGTACTTTGTAGGCTAGTACCCAAGATGGAGCTGACTAAATTTACAACCCTCTGCAACTTCTTTCGGTCCTGTGCAGTAGACCCTCCATACCAGACAGTGATGCAGCCTGTCAGAATGCTTGAAACTTGCCAGAAACTTGAAACTGCTCACTCTCTCCACTTCTGATTCCTCAATGAGGATTGGTATGTGTTCCTTTGTCTTACCCTTCTGGAAGTCCACAGTCAGTTCTTTCGTCATACTGATGTTGAGTGCCAGGTTGTTACTGCAGCACCACTCCACTATTTGGCATATCTCACTCCTGTACACCCTCTCATCACCATCTGAGATTCTACCAACAATGGTTGTATCGTCAGCAAATTTATAGGTGGTATTTGAGCCATGCGTAGCCACACAGTAGATGTGAGTGCAACTGGGCATAGTTATTGAGGCAGCTCACCCTGCTCTTCTTGGGCACTGGTATGATTGTCACCCTTTTAAAGGAGATGGGAACCTCTGATTGAAGCAGTGAGAGATTGAAAATGTCCTTGAACACTCCCGACAGTTGGTTGGCACAGGTTTTCTCTGTCCTACCAGTTAGAACATCAGGGCCTGATGCCTTGTGAGGGTGCATCCTCTCAAAAGATGTGCTGACGTCGGCCGCTGAGTCACAGATTACAGGGTCACCAGATGCTGCAGGGGTTCGCATAGGTGTGGTTTTATTCTCCCCTTTCAAAGTTTGCATAAATAGCGTTGAGCTTATCTGGAAGTGAAGCAACAGAGTCATTCACAATGTTAGATTTACCTTGTAGGGAGTAATGGCCTGCAAACCCTGCCAGAGCTGATGTTTATCCAATTATATCTCTAACTTCAATCAGAATTGGTTTTTTTTTCACTCATAGAATAGCCTTACATAGATTGATCCTGGACTTCTTGTAGAGTTCTGGATCACTATCCTTGAACACCACAGATCTAACCCTCAGCAGACTACAAATCCCCTGGTTCATCCACAACTGAGTATTTGAGTATTTGAGTATCCTCTTGTTGAAACAATTGGTATCACTGAAACAGCTTGTCTGAGTTTGCCTATAATATTATGTATCTCAAATTTTACAATTGTGACAACACTTCAGAAGTACTTCTTTGGGTGGGAAGCCTCTTCAGAAGTTTTTTAAAAATGTAAGCCTTTGTTTCTTCAGTGTTTTGAGTCCAAGGGGAGTCAGATGCCCTCATCAACAAGGCAGGTACCACAGGCATCTTAATCTCCAAAGTCTGTCCTCTCCGGGAATTGAAGCCAAGTTTCTAGATGCTACTTCATAGAACTTGATGGGAAACTACAGACCCACTTTAAAAATTCTATTTCACCTTAATGATTTTTATAAAGATATTTGAAATATGGATGCAGGCTGACGACATGGTGAAGGAATCTCCAAAAGTATGTCAACCAGACATGGGGAATAAAAAAGTTTTTAGAATCCCAAAGTAAATCTTTACACAAAATCCATATAATCTCTGAGGAATTAAATAGACAAGTAATCTTCCACTAGAACCCTTGACAAGGCAAATTGATTTCTACAAATTTAAATGGATGGAAAATGACTTGCATTTATATAGCATCTTTCAGAACCTCTGGAAATCCCAAAGCAATTCAGAGCAAATTATGTCCTTCTGATGTGCAGTTAGTTTTGGAATGTAAGAAACCTAGCAGCTAATATTCAGCCCTGTGTACTTTTACAATCTACAGTGCAGTAATCACTGTTTTAAATAATGATGTCTGAACAAAATGTGGGATAAATGTTTTGTGACTTCTTCAGACAAGTGCTCTGGTTTTATTTTCATCTGAGGGAGCAGCAGGATCTTGGTATAATGTTTCATCTGAGAGATAGTACCTCTGTCAATGCAGAGCATTGTAACGTAGCATTTTTCTGGATGTCAGGCTACTGCTAGAGGTAATGTAAAAGCTGATTTGAATGACAATATGAAGAGTGATTTACCGATCTACTTATGTAGATGTTAGAAATGTGGCGATATACTCAAGCAAGGAAGGCATGCACCACAATGCCCCAACAATTCTCATTCAGGAATCACAACAATGGAAGGACAAACTCGGTGAATACCCTGTCATAATTCTGTAGTTAAATGTTTTTAATGGTTGGATGTCTCTGTTGCTGATAGATAAATAAACTTTGTGTTTAGTGGCTCCTGACATGGGATAATGAATGAGAGTACATTTAGGTAAAAAATACTCTAGCTGCCTGTAATTTTCAGTTCATTAATTTTTGAAGGATCACACACTGCTAGAGGTGATGTTTGCCTTGCAGGAGTTCTGTGCAAAGATTTGATTCTGACCCTTCCTGCATCTGTATGCTTCTAAAACATTGCTACACACCACTTTCATACAGTTTTCCAAGAGTCATCCAATTAGAGCAAACCTGTACTGTGAAACAAAGTTAAAAAGGTGCAATAAAAGTTGTGAAAAGAGAAATGTGCTTATGTCACACTCGTGACAGGACTATGTTAGCACATAGCCAGAGTTCCTTAGTACAGCAGGGGTTGTCAAAAGAAGTGAAGCTCGAGAGAATTACATTGTTTAATACTCCAAAAGCCTGTCCCACATACAGAATTCTGCTTGTCGTAGGTGTGCTTATTTGTCTGAGCTGTGGCTGCTTTAAGTGATCTTGGCTCCATAGGAAAAGAAAACTCCCCAGCCTTGTCAGTGTCAGATATAGTACAGTTTAGAGCATGTGGGTGGTCAAGATAAACATGCCACAAAATGTATGGACCCACTCAGACCACTTTAAGGTGCCAACCATCGGTTCTGCAACAAGAAGCAGGTTATAAATGCAACTTCAGCCAAAGTTCTTGAAACACCAACAAATTAAGAGGAATTTACCCAAGAATTTAAGACAAAACTGAGCAAGAATTTATGCATTCAGGATATCCTGCAGATCCAGCAAGAGAAGAGGATTGTTATGATCTGAAGTATTTCCAGCCATTGATTTCATCCCTATTTCTGGAAACTTAACCAGCCTTTTTACAAACTTGGTATCATGACCTCATATTCATTAAACAGCCTGTTCTCACTTATGTAATATTGCCTCACTCACTCGGTCGCTGTCTCAGCCTACCTTCTGTTGAAATCTTCTGCCACTGGCCTAGATTATTCCAGTACACGACTGGCTCAGCTTCCTTTTCCTATGTTCTGTAAATCTGAGGTCAATTCTTTTGTTCCTCTTCTAATGAAGAAAAGAAAGATTAGCTTAACTTGTCATACATGCTTACTGAAACATCAAAGCATACAGTGAAATGTGTTGTTTGCATCAAAGACCAACACAGTCAGAGGATGTGCTGGGAGCAGCCTTAACATCTTTTTGGAATGTTTGAGGAAACCGGAGCACCCAGAGGAGACCAATGGGGAGAATATACAAACTCCTTACAAAGAGCAGCAGGAACTGATCTCCCATCAGTGATTGCTACACTACCATGCTACAATGAATAATGTATAGCAAATCCTGGTCATCCAATATCCCATTTAAACAACAGCCCAATTTTAAAAGTCTCATCTTGTTGTGTTGTCTTGTTCACTTCTGTCCCTGTGATTTCCTTTCATTCATAGCATACCATCATACCTACACTTCTCCAGTTTTCCAATTCTGACTTCCTTGGCCTTTAGTATAATCTCTCTTACGCTGCGGCCAGCTGGCCTAACCTGTGAAATTCCTTCCCAAAACTTCTCTTCCTTTCTTTCCTCTGTTAAGATGTCCTTTAAAACTAAGTTTTAAAAACTGCTATCTGCTCTAGTATCACCTGACGTAGAAGGTATTAAATATTTAGTTTATGTTCCTGCAAATTTTGGAAAAATAGGTTTCAACTCAAGAGTAAGTTTGCATGCCAAGTTTTTGTAGAACGTTACAGCACAGTGCAGGACCTTCAGCCCATGATGTTCCGCTGACCTTTTCACTACTAGGTTATTGTTCATGGATCACAAAAGGTTGGTTTGCAGGTGCAGCAGGCTATCAAGAAGGCAAATGGAATGTTGGCCTTCATTGCTAATGGGATTGAATTTAAGAGCAGGGTACTGGTGAGGCCGCACCTGGAGTATTGCGTGCAGTTCAGGTCTCCATACTTGAGGAAGATATAGCTTTGGAGGCAGTGTAGAGGAGGTTCACCAGGTTGATTCCAGAGATGAGGGGGTTAGACTTTGAGGAGAGGTTGAGTTGCCTGGGACTGTATTCCCTGGAATTCAGAAGAATGAGAGGAGATCTTATAGAATATTATAAAATTATGATAGGATAGATAAGACAGAGGCAGGAAAGTTGTTTCCACCTGTAGGTGAGACTAGAACTAGGGGACATAACATCAAAATTTAGGGGAGTAGATTTAGGATGGAGATGAGGAGGAACTGCTTTTCCCAGAGAGTGGTAAATCTGTGGAATTCTCTGCCCAATGATGCAGTGGAGGCTACCTCAGTAAATACATTTAAGACAAGGTTAGATAGATCTTTACATAGTGGGGGAATTAAGGGTTATGGGGAAAAGGCAGATGGATGGAGATGAGTCCATGGCCAGATCAACCATGATATTATTGAATGGTGGAGCAGGCTTGACAGACCGAATGGCCTACTCCTGCTCCTATTTCTTATGCTCTTATGTTCTTAAAAGCATTAGGTCAATCTAACCCTTCTCTCCCACAAAGCGTTCCATTTTTCTATCATCAGGCAGAATAGTTTTTAATATCACCATGTAACCATCAGGTGTGAATCTCAAGATTCTACTTTGAATCAGAATGCACTTAAAAATATACACACAACAGAAATAGGATTAGGATTAGCCATTAAGCTCCTCTCCCCATGCCTGCTGCAATGTTCAATAAGATTGCCTAAGATCACTTGGTCTTTCAAAATTTCTGATTTATTATCACCTCAAAGATTCCTGCTCTTTCTAACTCATTTACTGATGCACTTGCAGACTTATCATTTTAATTACCACACCTTTGCACTCTTGCATATTGTTTGATAACTTCCCTGAAAAACACCTTTGTTTATTTTTTGGCTTGTCAAGTACATTATATAAATGAAAGCTTTTGGTACTTGTGCCTTGTAGGTAATATTTAAATATATGTCCTAATGAAGATCATGCAACCAAATGTCAACAGCATCAAATTTCCAGTCCCTACATGTGTCCCACAAACAAGCAACCACAGATTCTAATGCCTCCCAAGAAGCCAGATACTTGTGGCTTCCTATCTTAATGGCTCCATCAGTTGCAAATCCTCGTATGGTTTTCATTAATGAGTTTGACAGTGGAGCAGTGGATGACGCATGGCATGAATAAGCAGGAGCAGATGCAGGTAGATGGAGTGGTGCAGAGATATTGTTGCTTACAGCAGAGCTTGCAGCTTTCCATTGCTGAGCTAAAGATTAACACCTCACAAATCCTATATAGTTATGATCTAAATAGCCCCATTTTATATAACCATTTGAGGTATTCTCCAAGTTTTGTCAGTGACTCACGAGGAGTCCACTATCAATATCAATGCAGCTGTGAATTGCAGCTTCACAAAACTCACTTTTCAATAAATCTTCAGGCCTCAATCTCCAAATATTGTCTAATATTGTGTTAGGTAAATCAAAATATCTTGTGAGAAGGAAGGAACAAGATTGATTGTTATCAGCTCCCACATGCCTTCCCTCAGTTCCTTGCTAAATAGTCTGCTGGTTTTCTGTATTACTAGGTTAGAGCGGAGTTTACTTCCTTAACTGTTCATTTAAAAACTGCCCTTTCCTCCCAGAAAGCATACCTAATGCCAGTTGTATCTCCTTCTCACTTCTACAAAGGCTGTAATTCATGCCTTCGTCACATTGAGTCTTGACTTTTTCTGTGTCTTTGGATGTGGCCTTTGCACTTCCACTCATGATTCTAAATTTGTTGATCAGAATCTTGCTAAACCTCATTAACTCCGTGAGGCTCTTTGAATCCATTTAACAATAATTGACCTCCATGATTTTGTCCGATTTAATGTATATTTAAGAGCTTTGGGAATTTGTACTGAGATAAGGAAGGCATATAAATGCAAGATGTTGTTGCCTTTGTTAAGGTGTAATATTGATGTAAGATATTATTATTGGCTGCTTCATCCAATAGGTCCCAGAGGGGTCATACCCCCTTTTTTTTGCTTAGACCCTGGTCTACTCCTTTATTGCTGTCTGTTTTGCTTCCAGTTCTTTCAAACTTCCTCTATTCTTCTTCCTCCCTATTTTTGAAAGAATTGCAAAAATATTTCAATCAGGTTGTTTGTTTGGTCACTAACTCCCTTTTACCTCCTCTCCCCAACACAGTGCATACACTATTTGGTTAAATGCACTTCAAGACACTCAGATTATTTGCCTCAGAATTAATACAAACTTTTCTCTACTCCATTTGAATTAGGGTTGATATACATTGACAAATTCAAATCGTAACTTATTGTCAAACATCTTACAATATATTTCAGAAATCATATAATCAAGCATTGTAGGATGAAGAAAGCTACTGAATAATTAATTTAGTTAAAATACAATGGTATAAAGCCCCTATTATTTACTTTACCACTTAGCAGATTAAAATGTTTCAGTGAAAGGGAATTAATTTTCAAATACTGTTCACACCAGTCTACATCAAACTAATACATCTTTTTCTTTGCACATACATATACCATATTCTTTATATCAGTATAAGCGGATCTTGCTAACTGAGATAGGTCTATTGATTGAAACACACACAAAATGCTAGAGGAACTCAGCAGGTCAGGCAGCATCTATAGAAATAAATAAATGGTCAACATTTTGGACTGAGCCCCTTCTTCAGGACTGAAAATGAAGGGGGAAGACTGCAGAATAAAAAGGTGGAGGGAGGGGAAGGAGGATAACTCAAAGGTGATAGGAAAGGCCAGGTGGGTTGGAAAGATAAAGGGCTGGAGAAGAAGGAGATGGATTGTTTGTATTGGTGCTGTGAATAACAGAGTTGAGAGAAGGAGACTGTGAATCTGTAATGAAGTTTTCTGCCAAGTTTAGAACTGCAGTACAGAGAAATAACTGCTTCAGAAAACTTGCTATTTTTCAATGAGTAGTGGAATGTGAAGGAAGTAGATGATAAGGCAGAGAGAATAAAAAGCATTAGACTAATGTATGACTGGTGTAATGGGTAGCTAATGGTCAATGTGGACTTAGTGGGCTGGAATATCTGTTTCTGTGTTTTATCTCTCTATGACTTTTGGAAGTTTAATTGTTCTGGGCTATGTTTATCACTGGCAATTCTTCACCCATATTTGTTCCAGAATGGAGGATACATCAAGTGTCTGGAGTCACCCATAGACCAGATTTGGTAAGGCTGGCACTTTCCCTTCTCTCATATCTTTTAATAACATTTGGGTAATATTATGGTTACATTACTGACATTAGTTTCCTTGGTCCAGTCACGTAGATGCTATGGCAAAGAAAGGACACCAGCAACTCTACTTCCTCAGGAAGCTTAATGAAATTTGGCAGGCCCTCACTGACCTTCATCAGTTTTTATAGATGCGCCTTAGAATGTATTTGTATGACTGCTTCTTAGCTTGATACTGCAACTCCTCTGCCCAAGCCTGGAAGAAATTAGCAGAGAGCTATGAACACAGTTCAGTTCTTCATGAAAACCAGCCTACTCTGTCCACTGTTCTCACTGCCTTGGAAGAACAGTCAGAATCCCCACCTTGGTCATCTTGTTTCTCTAGCCTTCCATCAGGCAGAAAATACAAAAGCATGAAACTCACACCACCTGGTTCAAGGACAGCTTCTATCCTGCTGTTATAAAAACCATTGAACAGACTTTTATGATGAAGATGAACGGCTGACTTCACAAATCTACCTTGTCATAGCCATTACATTTTATTGTCTACCTGCACTGCACTTTCTGTGTAACTGTAACACTATATTCTGCATGTTTTTATTGCTTTTCACTTGTACCACCGTGATGTACTTTTGATTTGAAATTACATTTAAAGACGGTTTGCAAAACTAAGTTTTACACTGTACCTCAGCGCATGTGACAATAATAAAGCAATTCCAGTACACACGAGGAAATCTGCAGATGCTGGAAATTCAAACAACAACACACACAAAATGCTGGTGGAACACAGCAGGCCAGGCAGCATCTATAGGGAGAAGCACTGTCGACGTTTCGGGCCGAGACCCTTCGTCAGGACTAACCGAAAGGAAAGATAGTAAGAGATTTGAAAGTAGTGGGGGGAGGGGGAAATGCGAAATGATAGGAGAAGACCGGAGGGGGTGGGATGAAGCTAAGAGCTGGAAAGGTGATTGGCGAAAGTGATACAGAGCTGGAGAAGGGAAAGGATCATGGGACGGGAGAAAGAAAGGAGGGGGGGAGCACCAGAGGGAGATGGAGAACAGACAAACAACTAAATATGTCAGGGATGGGGTAAGAAGGGGAGGAGGGGCATTAACGGAAGTTAGAGAAGTCAATGTTCATGCCATCAGGTAGGAGGCTACCCAGCCGGTATATAAGGTGTTGTTCCTCCAACCTGAGTTTGGATTCATTTTGACAATAGAGGAGGCCATGGATAGACATATCAGAATGGGAATGGGACGTGGAATTAAAATGTGTGGCCATTGAGAGATCCTGCTTTTTCTGGCGGACCGGGCGTAGGTGTTTTCAGTACATTGTGCTTTCAATTTACATTCCTCCATTGCCATGGAATTCAAAGCAATGTCCCAAAATCAATGGTCTAGCAATCTGGTTAACTTTCCGGTGAACATACAAAACTAATTTTTTTTTAGCAACACACAAAGTGGATGCAAGAGCTCAATGGGCCAGGCAGCCGACTTGAAACATCAATTGTCCATTTCCCTCCATAGATGCTGCCTGACCTGCTGATTTCCTCCAGCTCCGCTGTGTGTCGCTCCAGATTTCCAGCAGTTGTAGTTTCTTTTATCTCCTCTTTTGCCTTTATTCCCCTATGTTTTATAAAATGCCCTGCAATTTTTGTTGCTTGAAAGGTGACACTATATTTGAAAATTGTTCATCCTCCTCTGGTAATACACTTGTGCAGAGAATTACGTGTGTTAACTTACTATCTTTCCATTTCCAAAGCCCATGATTGCTTACCCAAATGGGCCTTTAGGAGAAAAGTTCCAGATTAAGAGCGAAAAATCATCAAATGTTATTGATATGACAAGTTAAGAAGTTTGGGTGGATAATGCTGAGGACTATTTTCTGTCTATGTGCTGAAACATTACTGAAACAAAGTAAAGTCAATTCTGTTGTGTATTTGGCTGCACTGTAGTGTTCATGGACAAGCCAAATAGCGGAAGTGGGAAAAGTAACACAGGCAAGGAAAGTATAGGTAAGAAAAATATTGGGTGGAATGCACCAGGCAGTGTGTCAATGAGTTCATACAGCAATTACAGGGCAACATGCGTTAACAATTTAAAATGTGGGTTGGATGTGATCTGGCAGGAAGAAACGTGGGGTTCAAATACCATTTACACTGGTTTGTTTCAAATCAACAGACTTCAAGCTTGTTAAATTAGCTTTGCAATCCGCCTGATCTTTCTCAAAGCCAAGCTCTGAATTTGCCTGTTGCTAACATTTCCAGGAACAAAAATGAAATGACGTTTAAAAAAAAAACAATTGAAAAAATTAAAATTATCCCAGGAAAATATCATTTCTACTATTAAATGCTTACATTATTCTGGAGTGACATGTATTAAAGCAGTGATTCATAAAATTAGACAGGTTTTTATACTTTTATTTACATGTTTAGAAGACAGCACTGTATAATAAAAACACTTCTGGTTGCATCTGTCAATGACAATTTATGAGAACGGAAGGGATTTTTTGTTTCAATTACATTGAACCTATTGACAAAGCCAGCAAGATGTGCTCAATGTAGGTGTCACTGGGGACGTCAGATTACTGTGTCACCCTGCTGGTGCATAAATCTGGTTTTTGAACTTGGTCCAGTGCATTTACTTGGAATCTCAACCACTGTAGGAAGCAAAATACAGATATGCAAATGTAGACTTTTGAATATGAATCAGGAAAGAATGATATTTGGGCCTAAAACTAATATATATTGGCTTGGATACTTTGGTTCAAAGACTACAGCCCCAGTGCAAATGCTGGTACAATGAATGACTTCAAACTCAAAGGAGGGGGCAGGGAGCCAGGACTTCATTTCTTTCTCTGGCAGGTGCGGTGAAGCTGACTAAAACCAAAGAGACAAATGAGAACATATGATGAGTTACAGGCTAGTTTATGAACCAAATTCTCTATAGAGAGGGGGCCCAGAATCTGGCACAAGCTATCGTTGAAACTATTTATGAATTAAAGAAAATGGCTGCTTGTAAAATAAAATAATATTAATGAATAAGGAGTGTGAGCAACTAAGAACAAAGATTAGACTGGAGACTTATATGGAGGAAAGAAAGGAATGGAATTGTAATTTCTTTTAAACTACAGCATCCTTTGGTTCAATAATCTTTCATATTATTGCTGTAAACTTCCACATATATCGTGACATGTAAATATCCTGTGAGGAAATATGTTAAAGGATCAATAAGAATTTGCTATCTATCCAGAATGAACATCGTTGAACATGATTTATAGACACACGAGTGAATCTGCAGATGCTGGAAATAAATAAAAACACAAAATGCTGGCAGAACTCAGCAGGCCAGACAGCATCTATGGGAGGAGGGAGTGACGACGTTTCGGGCCGAAACCCTCATCAGGAGTGAAGTAACATGGGATGGTAGAGAGGGGATAAGAAGTGGGGGGAGGGATGAAGTAGAGAGCTGGGAAGTGATAGGCTGGAGGGAAATGGGCTAGGGGAAAGGTGGAGAATCATGGGAAATTAAAGAGAAAGAAAGGTAGGGCTGGGGGAGATTATAGTGAGGGGGGAAAAAAGAGAGAGAAAGAGAACCAGACTAAAATAATAGATAGGGATGGGGGTAGGCAGGGGTATCAATGGAGGTCTGTGAGTTGAATGTTCATGCCGGCAGGTAGGAGGCTACCTAGGCGGGAGATAAGGTATTGCTCCATCAACCTGTGTGTGGCCTCAATTTTAGTGATCCTCCGAATGTCCAAATCGGGAGGCTTGGAAACGAATCCTGAAGTCCGTTGGAGTTAGTTGGTTTCAGAGACACGCACCAAGGAAGGATATGTGACTAATTTTAGTGATCCTCCGAAGGTCCAAATCGGGAGGCTTGCAAACTATCTCTGGAGACAGCCTATCCACCGAAGTCTACTACAAACCTACTAACTCCCACAGCTACCTAGACTATTCCTCCTCCCACCCTGTCTCCTGCAAAAATGCTATCCCTTTCTCTCAATTCCTCCGCCTCCGCCGCATCTGCTCTCAGGATGAGGCCTTTCATTCTAGGACAAAGGAGATGTCTTCCTTTTTTAAAGAAAGGGGCTTCCCTTCATCCACTATCAACTCTGCCCTCCATCGCGTCTCCCGTATTTCACGCACCTCTGCCCTCACCCCATCCCCCCGCCAGCCCACCAGGGATAGAGATCCCCCTGGTCCTCACCTATCACCCTACTAGCCTACAGATCCAACGTATAATCCTCCGTAACTTCCGCCACCTCCTACGTGATCCCACCACCAACCACATCTTCCCCTCCCCCCCACTCTCGGCTTTCCGCAGGGATCGCTCCCTACGTGACTCCCTTGTCCATTCATCCCCCCCCCCCCCATCCCTCCCCACGGACCTCCCTCCAGGCACTCATCCCTGCAAAAGGAAGAAGTGCTACACCTGCCCCCACACTTCTTCCCTCACCACCATCCCAGGCCCCAGACAGTCCTTTCAGGTGAGGCACCACTTCACCTGTGAGTCAACTGGGGTGATATACTGTATCCAGTGCTCCTGATGTGGCCATTTCTACATTGGGGAGACCCGCCGCAGACTGGGAGACCGTTTCGCCGAACACCGGCGCTCGGTCCTCCAGCAGTGGCGGGATCTCCCTGTGGCCACACACTTCAATTCCACAGACCACCCCCACTCCGACATGTCTGTCCATAGCCTCCTCTACCGTCAAGATGAGGACGCGCGCAGGTCGATGGAGCAATATCTTATCTCCCGCCTAGGTAGCCTCCTACCTGCCGGCATGAACATTCAACTCACAGACCTCCGTTGATACCCCTGCCCCCCTTACCCCCACCCCTATCTATTATTTTAGTCTGGTTCTCTTTCTCTCTCTTTCTTCCCCCCTCACTATAACCTCCCCCCAGCCCTACCTTTCTTTCTCTTTTATTTCCCATAATTCTCCACCTTTCCCCTAGCCCATTTTCCTCCAGCCTATCACTTCCTAGCTCTCTACTTCATCCCTTCCCCCACTTCTTATCCCCCCTCGACCATCCCATGTTACTTCACTCCTGATGAAGGGTTTTGGCCCGAAACGTCGTCACTACCTCCTCCCATAGATGCTCTCTGGCCTGTTGAGTTCTGCCAGCATTTTGTGTTTTTATTTTGAACATGATTTATCTTCATTTACTGTATATGTGAAGCATTAAACAAACAAGAATATGGTTATATCACTCTGTTATTTTGTGGTATATTATTTAAAATGTGTTAATGTTATATTTGAAAAGAATTGTACTGAGCAAATATAGTCTAGTCTAAGCGAATGGCATCTTATTTTCTGGGTCATGGAAACTAAAATTTACTGATTAATGTACTTCACAAATGATCGTTTTATTGCTTTATTTTCTTATTATCATAAAGTGACCTATGCCTTTCTCTCAAATCATTATTGTCTCTATTCATAGTCAAACAGGGAAAAGAGCTACGCCTGTATGATGTATAAGATAACTTTGTAATGAAGTAATTATGTTTTACACCACAGGTTGCATTTCATTGGCTAGACAAATATCACATTTTCAAATTAAAACCGAAAGCTTCAGATGTTCTCTTTTGCGAATGTTTTGTTTTAGGAAACAAGAAAGGACCAGCGTTAAAACCACTCTGGATGTGGTTTTTCCGGACATCAGTGAGGTTATTGTGAAAGCTTTGTTGCTCCCCATCCCCCACTCCATCGTCCTTTGTAGTAAAAACTCAGTGGAAGGAAATGATCGCTGTTTACGGCCGTGCGCTCAAAATAAAACACAATCAACACGTCCAAACAGAAACATTGTTATCAACCGCACACATAGGGCAAAAAAAAACTATTACGAAACAGAGACTATGACCACTGCAGAATGTGCTGATGACACCGTGTGAGTTTGCACAGTTCAGCTAATCGCTAGCTGCCGTTTGGTTGCAGACACTGAGGGCGATCGTATGTTTGTGTAAGTCCACACTCGCCGTATCCTGGCCACCGATTTCTTTTGATATGCAAAAGCAACATTGATTATTGCGCATTCGCCTTCAGCAGGCTTCCCGCATGATCTGTACTCGAGCAAACGTTTGCTCTGAAAATATTGTCTCTGATGTGTTATCTTACAAATCGGGTGGGGAAGGCACGAAGGGCAAGGGCAAATAGCGAAGAGGGAAGAACAAGCGCGCGCACACAAACAATGTTGTCAGAAAAACACCATATGACATCGGTTCACTTTCCACAAAAGCACCAACATTACACACCACAGCTAGCTTACATTCTGCTGAGACGCAGACAACACACCATCCACCAGACAGCCACTTAACTCATTACTCAGGTGATTGAAAACGTTCATACTTGATTCTCGGCATACTGAATTTATAGATTTAAATCAGGGTATCCTTTGTGCTCTGTGATAGAATAGGCACCCAAGCAGGGTACCAAAAAAGGAGTAGCCACAATGGGATTGATCCCACTAGCAGTGAAAGGAGGGAGGTATTCTAAAAGAAACACGAGCAAAAAGATTTACATACATCAATAAACACATAGACATTTACAAAGACATGCACCAAATATAAATGCAAATACATCTTAGTCGAATCCACCAATACACATGAAAGTCATCAGCCAGATAGAGGAACAGAAACGTACACCACAAAAATGATACAGCACTGACACCCGTGCAAAAGTAAAAAAAAATGCATATACATATCAGGCACAAATATGATAAATGATGCATGCACAAAATAAATACCACAGCTCATACATCATTCAGAGACATAACAGGCACACATTTTCTATATGTATACACAAGGGAAGAAGTAACCTCCACAAATGTAAGCAGGCGTATTCACCATCCATACATGGACACACTTAATAAACATTGGCCCAAAGAAAGAAATATTGATAGAAATAAATAATCTGAAAGTAGTTCAGGCAACTTTATTTTAAGGGATCGCGTAGATTGTTTCTAACACTATAAGCTCTGCTGAATGGCACACCGACTTGGCCCACGAGATAACGCTTAACCTCTTTTTAAATTTCAATATCTTTTCTCACCAAAAACTATCTAAAATAATACAAATTAAAGAGATATTTCCTATGGACTCGGTTTCAAGGACTCATCGCATGCTCTCCATATTTATTGTTTTTTTTCTTTTTTCTCTTTTCGTATTTGCACACTGTTTTTTTTTCAGATTAGCTGCCCGTCCTTTTGGGGTGCGGTCTTTCATTAATTGATTCTATTGTGTTTCTTGTAATTGCTGTGATTGTCTGCAAGAAAGTGCATCTCAGGGTTGTATATGGTGACATATATGTACTTCGATAATCAATCTACTTTGAACCTAGACTTTGCTGTTCAATGCACACAGTTCCTCCTCTTTACAACTACTGCACATTTAAATTCGGAATGCCAAAGTGCTAAGAGTTGTAATTTAGGGTCAACAAAAAATGCCATAGAGGGAAATAGTCCCATTACAAAGTAAAATGTATGCTCCCAGGCATTGTGGACTCAAACTAGTTCCAATGAGTAGTCATTTCATAATGTGTTTACTTATAATAAATAGTGACTCGTAATTGTGATGTTCAACATTTAAAACTAAAATATTCAGGAAAAATTGGGTGATGCATTGTTTTCATTGTGGCATTAGAGTGGAGGGCAGTTAATCAAAACATCATTGGTAATTATAAACACAAGATACTCTGCAGATGCTTGAAATTCAAAGTTACACACACAAAATACCGGAGGAATTCAGCGGGTCGGGCAGCATCTGTTGGAGAGGAATAAACAACCGATGTTTCCAGCCGAGATCCTTCATCAGGATCATCTGTAATCTGGATTTTCTGGATGAATAAGGGAAATAACCAAAAATGATTTGGGGAAAGTCAGTTTGCTGTAGCTTTAAAAAGGTGTGATTATATACCATCTTGATGGAGGATGCATTTATTATGAATTTAAATACCATGACCTAAATCTTCCGGATGAATAGAGAAACAGATTCAAATGTCTGCTGCTTTGTATTAAAGTGTTTTGGGCTTAATCATTGTAACCCTTTGTTTTATGCAGTGGTTGGCGGACTAAATACTTGGAACTGGTTCAGCTGGGTGCCTGGTTCAAGCTCTGCTGGCTGCCGCAGGCTGTGACGAGAGAAGGGTGAAAGTAGCTGTTTTTTCTGGCTGTGTTGGCTAAACGCTCTACTGCTGGGAGTTGAACGCTCCAGTGCTGGCTCTGCTGGAAGCTCCTTTCACACACACAGACTAACTTGACTCTTGTGCTGCAAGCTCAGCTCTCTCTCTCTCTCTCTCTCTCTCTCTCGCACACACAGATGCGAAAATGCACAGCCAATGGCTGGGCTGAGTTTCATAAAAGCTGCGCTCTGAGTGGCTGCAGGGCGAATGGCTGTGAAACAAAGGAGCAGGGAGAGAGAGAGAGAGAGAGAGAGAGAGAGAGAAATGCACAGCAAATACATATACACATACACTGTGCGGACAAGTCAGTACAACCCAGCCAAACAGTGAGGACAAGCCAGTGCACCCAGTTAAACACATAGGCATACTGAGGGCTAGGCAAAGCACCCAACCAAACACACCGATAGTCACACAGGCACGAGGGAGAGCAAGCCAAGCAAAATACACCGCCACAGAAGGACACAGGCAGTCACACCAGTGCAAGATCTGATTTAAAAACAAACCAAAAAAAAATGCATTTCATTTCACACGAAGACCAGGGCAAAATCGAACCAGTACTGATCGTAAGTATATTATACAATAATCTTTGATAAAGTTTTATCAATCACACCAGAGATCGCATTTTGGCAAGAGAATTCTCTTTTCATTTTACTCACCCTCCAGAGTTTTTATTTTTGAATAAGATTGAGCTATGATGGAATAGAAATTAGTTTTGATTCACTTTGCTGATTTAAAAGTTATATCCCGTGCTATTTCCCTATTTATTTTACGATCACGATTAAAATAGTGAAATAAATAAAAAAAAATCTTCGATTTTCGTGTTTGGTTCCTCGGGAAATTAATCGTGCTAACTTGAGCCTGTAAATAGCGACAAGTTTTGCTGAAGTTGACTTTAATAAGCAGTTACGACTGTCGATCATGAACGCTTCCCCCTCCCGTTTTATTGCTGATATGAAAGGGGCACGCAGCGCTTTCTAAAGATTTGTGCTTATTCTGACCGTCGATAACAGCCCCCTAAGAGATTTTTTTTCGCCCCTATTCAAAACTGCAGACCCCCCCTCTTTTTTTCCTCTAAGGCAAGATCAGTTTTCTGATACGCTTGTCACCGATTTTTGTTCTCACGTCAAGCTACAGGGAATCTTGGATTCACGTGATTGAAGCTCGAACTGTAACAAAATAGCTGCTTTTAGATGGTTGGTTGTTGCAACCTCCCCCTTCAAATCCATCAACAATTCATTACAGCTTTTAGCTCTAAACGCCAGCTAATTAAACTGTGTAGCTCCTAATCCGAGTACAAGATGACAGAAAATGGTAAGCAGACAATCGTCAACATTTGCAGCAAACCGGTCCTAGTTGTATAAGATATTTTCCCCCATTCCTCCTCCACTCCCTCTCCCTTCCCCCATCCCTCAGGTCCTTGCTTTGTTGTATTTGAAACTGTCGATTATGAAATTACCACTTGATTGACTGGCGTCGTTTCCCTCGCTTAATTTGTGTGTTTGACACTGTTTTGAGAGACGATGGTGCCACGTCCGGACAGAATGTGTAATCCAGTCCAGGTTTCTGCTATTTTTTTCCCTTCACTAATTTATCCCAGGGTTAGCATATTCTGTCTTGTTTCAACCGGACGCCTGTAGATTTTTTTTCCCTTTTTTTTCTTCCCCCTCTCTCTTTATGGCATAATTATTTACTGATCACGAAAGTGTGCGGTTAAAATGGAATCTGAAGTTTAAAAACTTTTTAATGTTTTTTTTGGATCCGTGCACAATTCTTGCAATTAAATTTATATTCCCATGCAGTTTTTATGCTGTTAGTCTCGACGCGTGTGTGGACTTTTAAGATATATTTCGTTTGCTGGGAAAAAGGGAAGAATCCGTTCTGTGTGCCAGGAGAAAGAGGAGGAGGGGAAAGAAGTGAAACATTTATTTGGCGAGGAGGTGGAAAACGTTTCTTCTATTTCGTGTTACTCATATATGAGCATAAGTTGTACAGGATGTATGATGTATGGCGAAATGTTGCAGATTTGCGTGTGGAGGGGTGGGGGCTACTAATGCGGGGAAGAGATGTTTAAATGAATGATTTAAAGGTAAGAGTTGCAGCTACCCATGATGCATGCTCTTCAGACTTTGAATGGCTACACTGATCTTTGTCAAATAACCTCATTTGCGGTCACTGGGGCCACCTTGGTGCAGAGCTGATGGAGCGCGAACGAGTGGTGATACATTTCAGCAATTTTTAAACGCGTCTCTTTTGCACTATGATAACTTCCTCATATGTTAGTTTTTCGCAAGGAAGATTTCAGCTCCGAGTTTTGCTATTGCTGTCGACTACCATTTGGGTCGGTATGAAATTACAAAGGTCAACAGGGGAAATGCGACTCGAAAGATCTACATTTTTTTAGAAAAGCATGTAATTGGATTTTTTAAAATTAAAATATTGGAAAGTTCAAACCAGACCTACATGCAGAAGGATTTTTTAATAGAAGAAAAATGTTGGTCGTACCCAACAACCGATTTATTAGTCTTATCTTTTTACAGGAAGTAATTTATTCGTGTATGTGGATCGTGTGACTCGAAAGTAAGGGGAATATAGATATAAATATATAAAATAAACATTTGAAAGGGGTGAAACACGTGGCGGAGAAGCGAATGTCCTCCCAGATCCAAAGCAGTGAAGTTCATCCAATTTTTATCCAAGAGATCTCATCTTCAGGATGTCAGTGAACAGTTCCATTGCTACTGGTAAATGTGTTGATTCAAACGCGGTTGATACTTACGACAGTGGCGATGACTGGGAAATTGGAGTGGGAAATCTGATCATCGATTTGGAGGCCGATTTGGAGAAAGACAGGCAGAAATTGGAAATGAATAATTCGAGCAGCAATAACAACACCATTGCAACCAACACCACCAAGGACTGCGGGGGTTTGGCTCCAAGTGGTGCTAGTGCAGCAGCAGCTGCAGCCCTTTCCGATAGCCTCAAATTCACCTCCTCTTCCGTCCAGCCTCCCCAAGGAAATTCCCACAAGGAGACTGGCAAATCCAAAGTGAAAAGAAGCAAAACTTCCAAGGATGCTAATAAATCTCTCTCCTCTGCCTCACTGTATGGGATTCCTGAAATTAGCAGTGCTGGCAAGAGGCAGGAAGTTCAAGGGCGCCCTGGAGAGGTTTCTGGCATGAATTCAGCCCTAGGTCAAACAGTTAGCAGCAGCAACAACAGTGGTTGCAATAATATTAATAATAACAATAACTGCAACAACACAATTGGCAATTGCACTAAAAACAAAGAAGAGAAACCGGGCAAGGGCTCGGGCAGGGGAGGCTCTAAACGGGATAAAGAGGGTGGCAGATCTCGCAAGGATAACACTAAACACGATGTGGGGGTGCACTCGGTACCGGGCCAGCCCCCCATGTCGGTAGCGGGCTCAGCCGCCGCGCACCTCTTTAATTTCGGCCCCAAGGGCGGCAGCAGCTCCCTGCAGTGCGGCGGAGGCGTCGGAGAGCCCTCGCCCCGGGTCCAGGACATCAAAACTACTCTGGAGCCGGGGATCCTCAGCAGCCCTATCGTGGCCAAGAAAGAGGATGCAGAAAATGACGGAGACGCTGCCCGACCCATCAAGAAACTGAAAACCGAAAAGGTAACTCATAATTTACTTCTCTCTGTCGTGTTTGTTGGTGAATTCTTTGCATTTAAAACACAATTTTTGTGGATGTAAATGATGTATGGTGATGAATAATGCAAGAGGAATGATAATGCTTGCCTTTTACATATATCTGCTATAATTTGAACGCACCTCAGTAATAAACTGCGGATGACGACAGTATGAAAAGGGTTTGTGGCTATATTTCTTAATTGTTGACAACTGTCTTAACACGAATTATGACCATTACTTTGCGTCGGTTTATCCAACATTGCTTCAGAGCTCTCTCCGAATAAATGAGTAAACCACATTTTCGCTCGTTTTTGTGAAATAGCAGGCTGGTGTTACGATCATAACACACAAACAATGGAGTAAGATCCGCAGCTGGAGAGAAATGAGGTTATTGTGATCACTGCTGTTTGCCTAAAGGGTGGGGGAGGTGCTTTGTAATCAAATAGCACACTAAACGCCTTCATAAAGGCTGCACCAGGCTTGTCTTTTATGAATGCAGGGTTGGCCGAATGGTGCCTTATATTTTATTAACATCAGTGCGGGCACGGTGATCTCTGTTTTGTAGATTCAGTGTGAAAGGGAAGTTTGCCCTTGCCTTGCATTGTTGGTGTGTAACCAGGCTTCTGGTATGTTGATAATTATCCAAAGACTGTGGAGTTTCTCAGGAGGCTCGGAGCTATTGTTTGTTGGATAATTATGAGGTCAGAGGAATTATGCCATTTTAAGAAGCTGACTGATTATTGTTGATGCCGGTTTGTGAAACAATGTCTGTGCCATTCCTGAAACAAAATCCTAACAATTCCTTATTTCTGATAAGATATACAAAATGTTTAAACCAGTGTTCAGAACTGCTTTTTGATGTGGTGCTTAGCGAAGGTTGTCTGCTCTACTTAAGTTTTGGTAAAAAAAATTGAATAATTTAGTCCTTTCAGAGTAATTACTTCCTTTTAATATAGTTTGCTGAGCAGCTTGTGATCTACTTTTCAACGTTTCCCTTCCCATTCAACTCAATAAATTGATTCCCTGTGATGGAAGTGGTCAGTTGAGTTGGAGAGGATTTTGTCTCAGTGCATAATAGAGTAAAGTGAATTCCCAGCTTGTTGAGGTGGTGACCTTTGAATTTCTGCTGATACTATTGTTGGAAACTTTAGACAGCAACAAGACTGGCTGGTGTGGAAGACAGTATTTTATTTGATTAATTTTATTGCCGGGGAAACAGTTCAAGGAGACATTGAGATGTTAATAAAGATTTAAACAGCAAGGTGCAGAGGCTAATGTTCATAGTCTATTAGTCACGAGAAGGGTATCTAAACAGATTTAGAATTAAAAAGAAGATTGGCAAACTGTTTGACATGTTTGACAATCCTCCAATCAAATTGTTTTACCGTGGTTTCCAACAGTAAGCAAATTGGGAACAGTTTTAATCTCCTTTAAATATCAAGATAACTTGTTCTAATCTGTCCTACACAATGGCTGTGGTTAAGGTTTCAGGACCACTTGATTGGATTCACAGGCTGTATATGCAATGCAAAAAGACATTGCTGCCTGCACCTCTAAGCTTATTTTTAATCTTTCAGCCAAATGTTCAGATTCAACAGTTTTGTTTAGCAGACAGCCTGTACACTTTCAAATCTTAGAAGCAGGTGTCATGGCAACAGAGATTAGACTGGTGTGGTTTTACTACTCCGATTTCTTCCTTATTTATACCTCAAATAGTCTCTTGGGGCAACTATTTCAATGTGTCTATTTCTCAAAAACAATCGAGAATATGTGTGTTTATGTGCTTGTACAAAAGCTGTGCCTGCTGATAATCAGTGGGTCATAGAGAAAAATGTCCACTATGGTACTGCTGCTTGCTTGTCTTGATTCTTCCCAGATATAATTGACAAGCAGACTCTATTCATTCTAGCACAGCCTGTTTTCCTGTTGACTGCTCCAGAGATCATTCAGACTTAAACCTTCAGCATACACAGCATATGGCTTGAAGGAAATGAATTGATACCTGATATGGAACCCATGATATTAATGTATACACTAGTGTCTTGCACTTGTTATTTATTTGAAAGGTGAAGGCACTTTCTGTTAAACAGGCTGTGAAATATTTATATAGTTGTCTGGTTTAAATGAGGTTGAAGACAAATGTGTCCAGCTGTACTTGTTTGAGTAGCAGGATGCTAAAGGTGTAAGTTAAATCCTCAAGAGTGGTAGTCATTGTTTAATCTCTGCAGTGTGTTTGCAGTTTTACTCTTGATGTGGGCATTCTATTTGTTTGGTGCAGTTAATCATATAAAAACTTGGTAAATTAGATCCTATTAAAGCCAATTGTTTTTCAGACTCTGTTTTTTCCCTGTCTTTAAAACAGAGAACCGCAAGTATGTTGTAAAACTTGCCACTCCCTGCATGCATGGTTCGGGTAAAATGCAGCCTATAATTTGAGTTTGTGCTATTTCTATGTAGCCCATTTTTTGTGGTTTATCTGTTACTAACATGTCTGACTTATGGAGACTTAGCAAGCTGACAAATAACCACTCCTAGGAGTTTGCAAAAGCCTTCCAGTGTAGGATTACCAAACAAAGGCTTGTTAGCACCCAATCCATCACTAATATCAAATAAGATTTTGATTTATTTTGTCCAATAAGTGAATCAGAATTGTGTATGATTGGATTGAGTTGAGGTATTAATAACATAGCCAATTGGATTCAATGGTTTATCTTGTAAATTGCTATTAATTGATTTAACTGGTATGTTGCAGGACTAGAAAGTATAATATGCACTGGCAACCCTATTCATTGCTTGTTATGTTTCTTGCTGGGCTATTGCAGAGAACATGCTGCTGATATAGGACTGAAGAGCCCTCATCAGACCTGTTAATATCCCAGGGAAGAATTTGTCACCTTTTCAAAATGATGCAGTGATAAATTTCACAGCTGAGAATTGGGTCCACAAACCATTTGATGGATCATTAATGCTAGCAACTATTTTCAGTCGCAACAGACCAATAAATAGAAAGGAATTGCACCGAAAATGAGTAGCAGGCAGAACCACATTTTCTGCTGGGTCTTTTGTGCTTGTTTTTGGTCATGCTGACGATCTGAATGGAAACATCCACATACCTTCCTGTTCTTTGTACTTGCTTGTCTGTTACAGTCTATGGTAAAAGACTGTAAGTGGTGAGCAGTCATTAAAGAGGAAAACAAAGGGCAGATTTGTATGAGTGTGAGCAGTTTAAAAAGCTGACTCAAACTCTGCAAAATGAGTTTTGGCTGGTGAATGGCACCACAAACTAGCACGAGTCCCGGCAGAACAAAAAACTCTTCAGTCTCCTTAATGCTTTGTAACTTTTAATAGTGTGACCAGAGCCCTTTCAAAGTCAACGAATGAGCTGCTGCCCTTTGACTGCTGAGAACTTTCTGGACGAACTTGTAATGACCTCCCAGGAACTGTGAGACTAGAATTCCTATTGATTTTTTTTTAACCAATAACGAATTGAATTACTAATCTCATTTGTAAGGCCATATAGTTCTAAAGGCCACTAAAATTCTTTCTTGAATTATATTTAATGCGCGTACCTTGAAAAGGACGTCAAGACAATATAATCAATTACTAAAGTTTTCGTAAAGCTATTTTACTTGTTTAGTATTTGTGTCTTAATGTTTATTTACAAAAATTTTAATGAAGTCATTTTCGGGATCTGGGCATTGTTAGCAAGGCCAGTTCCTACTGGGAGTCCCTGAGGTGCTTCCTTGACGCCCTGAGGCCCTTTTGGTGAAGCTAGTCCACAGTCCTGTTCAGATAGAGTTCCAGATTTTCAGTGTGACAGTAATGAAGGACTAGTGATCTATTTCCAAGAAAGGATGGTGTGTGACTTGGTGGGGTGTTGTTCTCTACTATCCTTGTCTTTCTTGGTAATAGAACTCACAGGCAAGTGAGGTGCTGTCTTGACATGTAACAGTAGATGTTACCACACTGCAACCACTGTGCACTGGTGGCAGAGGGTATGATGCTTAGAATGCTAGATGGTTTGATTAAGGGAGTGCTCTGAACTGGGTGCTGTTGAGGTTCTAGGGGGTCACTGATGCTGGAGAGAAAATTTTATCAGACTCCTGATTTGTGCCGTGTAAACAGAGGAAAGGTCTGGATTGTTGGGAGGGGAGTCACTTTTGCAGGATACCCAGCCTATGACCTGATCTTATAGTCGTGGCCGGTCCTCTTTGAGTTTCTGGTCAACAACAAGCCATAGGAATATCTATGTTAGCCAGTGCTCTTGGCTCTGGAGTCCTTTGGGATGTCCTGAAGTAGTTAAGTAATACAAATGCAAGTTAATCAAAATTATGACTCTAAGAGTTCTGAACAGAATGTAGGAGAAAGCCAATAATCATATTGGTAGTAACACACACACATCATATTGATAACCTGCAGGACAAAAAGAAAAGGTGCTTTTTAAACATGATTGACTTTATGAACATTGGAATGCAAATACTGCGACTGCGGAACCATTGGGTTTGGTAAAGGATTTCCTTGTATAAAGTTAACATGTTAAAGGGAACACCAATATGATAGCTAGTGAGCATTTGGCACATTGTACGCGAGTGTGTGTATTTACATCCCAGAGTACACAACAGCAATTAGGAGATGCAGAAACAGTTAGGCTTCTTGTGGAGATTTGTTAATGGAATATTGTGCTGCACATATCTTTTACCCAGGGATAAACCATTATTTATGTTGACAAAATCTTAAATTCATTTAACTTAGTCGATGAATTATTCTCAGATTTGTTAAAACATCCAAGCTGGAGAAAGCCATTTGGCTCCACAATTGTCCTTTTCCACGCAAATATATGACAGTACCTTAACTTCATTTACAGTTACGCCCCTTTATTTTACACCTCTTCAGACTATCACCAACCCAAGAAAACTTTTATTTGTGAGAAATATGTTGTATTTATCAAAAGTAATTCTAAAATTAAACTGAAAAGCAACCAGACTGGAGATGCTTTGTAGGAATGACAGATGAATGTTTTGTGCTTGCCACCTTCATCAGAATGCTGACTAGTCTGTTTTCTCCAGAAGTGCTGACTGACCTGCTGAGTATCCCCTGCATTATATCTTCCTGTTTAAAATTAAATTGTTTTGACTAGTAAAATGAGGTGCTTTATGTGGTTACCTTAATCATCTACAGTAACCATACAGTAAGTCAGGCAAAAATCTTGCTTCTGGTCGGAGTGTGTATAAATAGCACTTCACTTCAGCATCTCCACACCCCCTTTCCCTCAATGAAATTAGTTTTTTTTGGCTGTAGACCCTGAGCAATGGATAGCAATCACAGTTCTTTGTTCGAGGTCTTTTTATTGAGGCTAATGACTGGTCTTGTGCCGCTTAGAGATAAATGACATTATCTCTGAGTGGTCTGACAGGAAACAGACATGTTAATAGTGAAGCTGCAGGGAGGATCTTCCCTGTTCCTTGCAAAAGAAAAGCCAGGACCTCTAGTTGTGATCATTAAGACATAATGCATTCCTGCTTTTCCCATGTGGGTCAAGATAATTAGAAGCATAATGGTGTGTTTTCATATGGATGTCAAACCACAGCAATGACATTCTTAATTCTAATTTATTGTGGATCATTTTTGGAAACCTCTTTTTTTCCTGTAGGATGGATCAGTTTGAAAAGGATATTGCAGGTCAGTTAGTCATCCTCACACTTCTGTTTTTATCAAACTGCACAAGTAATTCTGTTGAAGAGCCCAAGTTGACACCCACTCTCAGTACAATAACTGTAGTTACACCCAGAAGAATTATTTGATCTGTAAGGTTTGGAATTTCCTGTGTTATTTTATAGCAGATTCTTTGTGTAATGATTTATTTTTCATGACTTACACTTACAGATTAACTTGTGTCCATTTTCATGCTGAGTGTATTTGCTGTCAGTAGAAGCTGTAACTTAAATGTTGCAGAAGGTAGCCCTGATGCAGTTTTAGTTGAAAACAGGATCTGAAATGAAGCGAGATAGGAAATCCATCTGTGTAATCAAACCTTGTAGTCATCTAAGCATAAAGCTCGTCCTTGAGCTTAGATAAACCCTGTCAAACACGAATTTTCCAATCCCTATAGAAAGCCGAAGGCTGAGACTATCTTTCAGTACTGAGCTTAACTCCATAAGTAAAATAAAAGCTGTCAAGTTTTCAAGTACGGGAATGGTAATCTATTAAAATGTCAAAGCTAACTGTTCACTATCATTTAACTGTATTAAGTTAACATAATACATGATTTATAGTGTTTCAGTTTGTCAATGGACAAGTTCTGTGTTTCCCAAAAACATGATGGAATTGCTAGAGGTCTTCAGAAATGAATGCAGTGACTGGCTTCTTTTCTTAAATCAGCCTTTCTTCTACAGTGGGACTGTGTGGGGGATAAAAACACCAGAATGAAGGAAGCACTGTGCGTGTGCTTTTGACCAGCTGAAATGCATGAATTCTATTTTTAAAGAAACCTCAAATTAAGCATTGTGAAAAATGTGCCCAAAAAAGCGTATTCGGTAGGTTAAATAGATGCTTGAACCAGCATTTTAATTCAGCAGCTTGGAACATTAACTGGGACGAGATCCTCAAATTGGATAACCTTTGTTAGTGAAGAACAGAAGATCAGGCCAAGCGATAATTTGCCACTAAAGGGTATTAAAGGAGAAGGACAGCAGTAATACCAAAGGCTGCTTTGTGCCTGTGATGGTTTTTAGTACAGTGTGTCTGTTGCTTTTTTTCCCCTTTAATCCAAACTAAATGGTCTTGGCAAGTTGAACAAAGCCTTTGCATTTAAATGAAGGGTTGTAAAACTATTCAGACATTAATGCATGGATTAAACGTGGATTGGCTGACAATAGGACTGTTTGTATCATTTTTGAGAGCTGAAAGCAGATTTGTGAGGGGAGGGGTGATGCATTTCTCCAGGGTCACATGTCAGGATTGCCGTTTCATTTGGATGTCAGAAGTAGAATAAGGTTTATAAACCTATTTATTTTTAAAACTAAATTATGTCCATTTGTTTTGATTAAATTATGCTCTTTTTCTGGAACTGGTCAAATTTTATATGCGTATTTAGAATAGAAACCTTGTGTTCTACCAAAAACCTATAATAAAAGTAATAAAATTCATAACGAAGCTATGTTAATCACTAGAAACAAAAGTAGAGAATGTATTTCACTCAGGCATTCATTTCACCATTGCAAAATAAAAATAATATCTTGACATTCTTAATTTGCTTTTTCTGTAAGAAATGGAGGGCTTAGTGGCCCCTTAGTAATCTGGCATGTGAATCTTCCTGCTTTGTCTTCTTCCTGCCATTTCCATGACTATTTAATGGTGTCATGAGTGCACGTGAATCCTTGCTACATATCGGGGTATGGTTAAGAACTCTGCTTAACTTCCTAAAAGCATGAAATCTAAATTAACTGTCTTCTACCATTGAATGGCTTGCTTTCCCATCAATGATTTGTTCTTTGTAAAATAGCCTTTTCAAGCAATTAAACCCTTTCAAATGTAGCAGCATTAGGAGAGGCTGATTTGGAATAAAATATTGTCGTAACATACTGGATAGTGCCTTCCTTGTCTTCATTGTGGTATAAAGGGAGGTGTTTCTTCAAAGATAACAGGTTTGCCTCGTAAACATCTTGATAGCTGTAATTTTTCTAATTTGACTCCTCTAATTGAAGCAGATGGGCTTGCACTGGTTTAGCTTTATTAAAGGGTGTATTTCATTTTTTTCAACCTTCTCCTGAAGCTTTCACATATGGTGCACTTAGCACTGAATATTGACTAAGTGGATTTGCATTGACAGGTGAAGCATTTCATTAAATCCTTATGTAGGCCACTGCTTTCAGGGTAAAGGCAGGGAGTGTGTGAAGTGAGGGTACCTCTGATGTTGTAGTTAAGACTCTCCGCATCACACTGTATATTTTCAAAGTGTGTTTGTTATTTCTTGTCACTGCCCCTCTACGATGCCCAAACCCGACAGAGCATCTTATATTTCAATCCACAGCATTTCCCAGTTACTGCATCAGAACTCAGCCCTGCTGGAATTTGTCCTCTCATTCTTTCACCATATTTCTGAAGAGATCATCCGGCTCTTTGTGCACATTCTGCATCCTGCTGCTTGGCTAGTTGTCTGAATTTATATTTGTTGTCGAAATCCTAAACCAACCTTTCCCATGATGCTGTAGCAGATGCCAGACAGCGGAGTATAAAACAAACAGCTGTTTCCATTACACCGTTGCTATATTATCCTACACAATCTGTTTCCTCTGTAAGAACCTTCCTTGCTGACATTAGCATTCTTTCCTGCCTCTCTGTCTTTGTAACTTGGGGAATGTCAGTGTATTTTTAATCTTGATAGCAACCCTTCTTTGATTAATAGTCTTCATGCATTTATTTCAAATAAACAACTCCGGCCTCTCGTCTTGACTTCCAATGTAAATTCCTTCTTCGTCCCACACCTCTAGCTTTGGGACAATTTTGCCTTTGTAAAGAGCAATGTCAAAAGTCTTCTGAAAAGCCTGCTTGGTTTTTATCTTTGCACCCTTGATCGTTGCTTACCAGTCTTCTGTTTTAAAGTAATAGATTATTAATGGGCAAAGAAAATTGTCTCACTGGAATAAATTAATTGCATTCTAGACAGCAAAATCTTGGAGAAAATTCTAATAGTCTTCATAACAATTGAAGGGAAAAATAATCAGAGAATTGTATATAACTTTGCTTTAAAAAACTAGTTCTAGAAGGTGAGCTCATGTCACAGTAGAAATAAATCCTATTTTCTGTTTCTGTCTTCTATGAAATAGTGTGCAGATACTTGATTGAGGAACGAGAGCAGCAATATGCGGTGGTCAAACATAAATGGAATTAAAACAGAAGCAGATAACCCAGCAGGTCAGGCTCATCAGAGAGGTCCCTGACCCAAATTGTTGACGCTGTTTTGTCTTCCCACAGATGTGGCTTAATCTGCTGAGTATTTCCTGCATTTTCTGTTTTATTTGTTTTAGATTTCCAGCATCTGCAGTTTTTCAGAAGTGAAATTTAAAATGTTTTGTCTTAAACACAAGAGATTCTGCAGATGCTAGAAATCCGGAGCAACACACACAGGAGGAACTCAGCAGGTCAGGCAGCATCAATGGAAATGAATAAACAGTCTATGTTTGGGGCTGAGACCCTTCATCAAGACCGGCTTTGTAAATCTAGAGTTTGTCTTTCCTGTTTTAAAAATCAGCCATTGTATCTTTGTAGCTGAGTACTGATTCCTTTCTAATGCAAATACAATCCATCCTTTACCTGCAACATCTGTACTCCATTCCTAATTTTATGGAACTAAAACATCAAAGATGAGATCCCAAATATTGCATCAACTCCTGCTAAAAGGTGAAAGCTCAGTTGGTGTACAGTACAAAATATTGACCCTGCAAGTTCCTGAGCTTCAGAGATAAAAGCCAAAGACATCAATTTTGATAAAATTAAAGACTATGTTGTGCAATTGATGTTCCAAGGTTGTACTTGGAAAGTCAGATTGGACACTGAATGCTCATCAGGAGGTAAATGGCGACATGTTCCTTTTTAATAAAAATATTCAAACAAAACATAGTTATTATTGGTCTGTAATGAGAGAAGTCATGTGTGATTAGTGTAGCATTTTTAATTCCAATCCCAGGGCATTTCAATTGCCTCTGGGCCTTTAACGCTGTCAGTTGCCTACTTCCCAAAGCATTTTCTTTACTGTCAATGGTGTTGCCGTCTTTAAGCTCTGCTGTTGTACGAATATGTAAACGTCTAAAGTGTACCTCTGGGTGACGGGAGGTATAGGTAGGGGATGGTGTGTTGGCTTGGAAACTTTTATTTCTAAGTGTAACATTTATATCCATGTGAAATAAGAGTTTTGTATTGTGCTCCTGCAATTTGCAGTATACATACAGTATTTGGTTTGTTGATGCACCTCTGAACAACAGCGTTTTGGTTAGTTTAATGCTGCACAGCTCCAGTGACATGGGTTCAATTCCGCCTCTGTCTGAAAGGAGTTTGTACGCCATGACTGCGTGTGTTTCCTCTGGGTTCTCCAGCTTCTCCCACATTCCAAGACGTACGGGTTCGTAAGTTGTGGGCATGCTATGTTAGTACCCGGAGCAGGAGCACGCATTTGGACTGTATTGGTTGTTGTGGTCGTTGATGCGAACGACGCATTTTACTGTATGTTTCAACATATATGTGACAAATAGAGCTAATCTCTTTAAAAGATCAAAGTCTGGAATCTTTGGAGTCATTAGATTCCTATTGACATCAAAGGGAAGATAAAAGGTCCTTTTGATATCACTTCCCTAAAATTGTACCTTGGACATCAGTAGGTCTTAGGCCATCTGACTTGATACAAGTTGAACTGGCCAGACCTGCTTGGGACTCGGGCTTTAGTGTATTGTAGGGAGGCCCATGGACGTGTCTCATGGAATAGAGAACTAAGGATTTAACTTCTAAGACAATCTCACAAGGGTGAGGACGACTTGCGTCTATGACTGTTCCATGGGTTATAAATTGGCTTATTGGAATTGGTTTATTATTGTCACATGTACTGAGGTACAGTGGAAAAACTTGTCTTGCGTACTGTTCATGTAGATCAAATGATTACATGGTACAAGGTAAAACAATAACAGATTGAGGTCGTTGCGTGAGTGGGCGCTCTTTCTGCCATTTGCATGGGGCTTCTGAAGTCATCCTGACTGTGCTCCCATGAGCTGGTTACCTTACTATACTTTTACAAGGAAGTTTTGAGAAGTGTTTCCTCTGCCCACCTGTAATTTGCTGGTGTAGTAAGATCGTGGAATACAATGTCTGCATTAGAGGACAGCAGAATTCTAAAGGGCTCAATTTTATGACTGTTAAGTGTAAGGCCATTCTTTTCCGGCATGCTTCCGTGAATGAGTTAATGAAACCTGCAGCTGGCACTGAAAACATGCACGTAGCTTGCCATTGTCTGTACATTGTAGTTTGATGACTTAAGTTGGAGAGACTTTGGTCCTGCTGACTAGTTAAGTTGAGCAATTTATTTTTCAACACAAAATGCTGGAGGAACTCAGCAGATCAGGCAGCATCTATGGAAATGAATAAAGCAGTCAGCGTTTTGGACTGAGACCCTTTATCAAGACTCAGTTTCTGTTTGTCCTCTTGGGGATGGATTACAGCATTGTAGCAAGTTTGAGGATAATGTTGGGGGTGACAATGCAGCCTTGCTTGACACCAGTCTTCACTAAGGTGGAGTCAGTTGTGAACCCAGTAGTTAAGATCATATAACAATATAACAATTACAGCACGGAAACAGGCCATCTCGGCCCTTCTAGTCCGTGCCGAATGCTTACTCTCACCTAGTCCCACCGACCTGCATTCAGCCCATAACCCTCCATTCCTTTCCTGTCCATATACCTATCCAATTTTTTTTTAAATGGCAAAATCAAACCTGCCTCTACTACTTCTATTGGAAGCTCACTACACACAGCTACCACTCTCTGAGTAAAGAAGTTCCCCCTCGTGTTACCCCTAAAATTTTGCCCCTTAACTCTCAATTCATGTCCTCTTGTTTGAATCTCCTCTACTCTCAATGGAAAAAGCCTATCCACGTCAACTCTATCTATCCCCCTCATAATTTTAAATACCTCTATCAAGTCCCCCCTCAACCTTTTCTATACTCCAAAGAATAAAGACCTAACTTGTTCAACTTTTCTCTGTGTAACTTAGGTGCTGAAACCCAGGTAACATTCTAGTAAATCTCCTCTGTACTCTCTCTGATTTGCATGTTGCCATAGAGTAAACATGAGATGGCAGCTTCCGCGGACAGTTAAATTTAAAAAGGGTGGTGGTCACAGTTCTCTTCGACGTAACGGAATCAAAATCTTTTGTTGATTATATTGTTGATTGCTGTATATATTGGTTACTGCTCCCTGCATTCCTCTTGAAGGTGACGTGTGGTAAAGTTGTGTTCACCATGCCTTTAAATGAAAAGGGTGTGATAGACTCCTGCTTATTAGTTACCTACGAATTTTGAACATTTTTGCTGATAACAGTCTATATATAGTTAGAAAGCTGGGCGCCATGGATATCTGTACCTTTGTCTTAGCCCACTTGAGATAATATCACGAAGGAATGAAAGTCTTGGCCAAAAATTCTTTGGAGAATGATGCATTCAATAATCAACACAATTGTGGTCATTACGTTGATGCAGTTATTATCGCATTGTTGTATGTAGTTGAAATTCAGTTATTACAGTTTTAACCACACTTAATATTGGTAGAGGCAGTGAGTTTGTTGTTTGGCTTAGAGCCAGCAGGAAGAAAAATGTATGACTGGTTTAAATGTCGAACAAATCATTTATTTATAGAGAGTAGGTGACATTTGTTAGCCAAATGTTGGCTAGGGGTATCAGGCGAAAGAATTAGATGCTGTAGGCCAGAAATGAAGTAGCATTTTCTTATTCCTCCACCCCTTAGTGAAACAAGAGGTAAAATGCATTCTTAATAGGGAAAGGCAACTCTGCTGAGCACAATAAGTGCCTTTAACAGACAGAAGATGGGGGATGGGCAGTGGCAGACTGTCAGAAATTTGACAAGGCAAACTGCTTCCAGCTATTGGGCACCAGTTGTTGGTAGAGTAGTTTTACAACCACTGTGGGCAGCATGGTGGGGAGAGAAGGGGGTGGGGGAAGGGAGCGAGAGAAAAGCATTTCATTAAATCAAAGCAAAATCCTTAAGATTTGAACTTTGTGTGAGTGGGAAAAATATTACCTAGTGTGCTGTAAGTCTGCCATTGTTTCTGCATCCTAATTAATTAGTGACCCGTGTTAATGGGTAGCGAGAATCTGAAGCGATTAATTTGCTGTTGCTTGGCATTTTGTGAAATGTTGGGCTGGTGTTCCGAGGGATCATTTGTCAGGTGGGCAGTTACTAAGATTGTTAATGACACGCAAAGGCACAAGAAATGAAAGGTAAATTCTGAAATCACATGGATGTGCATTAAAAGCTAGACTTTACTGCCATGTTAAGCAATTTGGTCTTACATCACTGTTTCCCAATTTATTTACTGATTGGGGTGGAGTGGTATTTCATTGGCAATGTGGAAGCTGAACTGCAGCCATCTATCTCCCGCTTGATGTTGCTCACACAAACTCTTGCTCTAAATTTTCTTACGCACAGTGTCACCTGTGCAATTTTGCATTTTCTAATTGGTTTCACTTGTCTTAGGTTGCCATAAATCAATGGCTTACTTACTATGTAAACATTAATTTGTGTTCTGAAATACTACTGCAATTATCAAACTGCTAGTACAGTGCTCTCACTTTAATGTTTTTATTCAAAAATCCCAAAGGCAAAGTCTCATTGTTACTTTGCCATTGTTGATGGTCAAATGACTGGTATTTTAACCTTAGCTGTTATGGACAATTTGAATGCTGTGTCTGTAAACAATTCTTCTTTCAACGTACCCTTCAATGCTGTGTAGAATGTTCTTCTTGTGTTTGGGTTTCCAGGTGCTGTTATTCATTTTAAACAAGATTGTTGCCAGTTCAAGAGATCTGACAACAAATTAAACTGTGCTGATGACACAGCTGTGAGACCAGATTCCACCATTACAAGGTTCAGCTCGACAATGGAGACCTGCATGTCATTCTTTGAGACCAAAGCTTATCCATCCATGCAAGCAGGAATTTCTGAGGCCAGAGGCCTCAGAGATTGTTTCAGTGCCTAGATCCTACAATCATAAACACAGGAAATTCAGCAAATGCTGGAAATCCAAAGCAACCCACAAAATGCTGGAAGAACTCAGCAGGTCAGGCAGAAGCTAGAAGGAGAGTTAGAGGGTCATGGGTGAAGTCTGGTGGGTGGGAAAGGTTAAGGTATGGAAAGGAAGAAATCTGATAGGAGAGGAGAATGGACGATGGGAGAAAGGGAAGGATGGGCACCAGAGGGAGGTGATAGGTAGGTGACAAGAGGTAAGAGGCCAGAGTGGGGAATAGAAGAAGAGGGGAGGGGGTGAGGGAATTTGTTTACTGGAAGGAGAAATCAATATTCATGCCATCAGGTTGGAGGCTACCCAGGCAGAATATAAGGTGTTGCTCCTCCATCTTGATGGTGGCCTCATTGTGGCACAAGAGGAAGCCATGGTGCATTATGCAATGTTTGTGCTTGCCCATTGGATTTAGTGATGGCTGTATAGCTGGGATCTTAATTTGTGTTATGTTACTTCTACTCATGTTGAATTCTGGAGTTCAATTCCGGCATCCTCCGTAAGGAGTTTGTGTACATCCTCCCCTTGTAATGCTTGGGTTTTCTTTGGGTGCTCCGACAGTCAAAAGATGTACCAGTTACTAGGTTAATTGGTCTTTGTAAATTGTCTTGTGATCAAGTTAGGATGAAAGAGGGGTGTCGGGTAGCTGGAGCAGAGGGGCCGATTTGTGCTGTATCTCTGTATAAATAAGAAATAAGATAAAGCATAGAATCACATTTGGGAATTCCTTGGCTTTCTCATTCACTCTGCTTTTTGTACCCTACTATCGAAAATTGATTATGATGTTTAAAATGGCACAAGCTGTTGTCAAAGTAACTGGATGAGTCAAAGAGTTTCACAAAGAGCAAACTCCCAGTTATTTTTTCTCTTTTGTTGTCAGTGTAAGAATGGTTGTGAGTGACAGGATTAACGGGATATTACGCCACTGGATCAAGTTTTATGATTGACCCTACCTTGGACATTGGTAGGATCCCCAGACTTGGGTTTGGGGGAAGAGGGCATTTGCTTCCACCAAGACGTGTACTGTTGGAGTGAAGATGTAAGAGAGACTGCTGGAAACCTGCATCAACACACAGAAGACTAGAGGAACTCAGTGAGTCAGGTGTCATCAATGGAGGGAAGTGGACAGTCGATGTTTTGGGGTCGCAGCTAGTCATCGGGACTGGCTGACAGGCCTCGATCCGAAACCCTGACTGTCATTTCCCGCCGTAGAAAGTGCCTGACCTGTTGAGTTCTTCCAGCATTCCGCGTGCTACTGCTTGAATTGAACTCCCAGTCCTAGATGAAACCTGCCCATCCTCAACAGATCTAGAAATCTGGACACTCTGCCCTTGATTCATTAAGAACTCAACACCTATCATTATCTGGAGTTTTGTCACAGCCCCTGAGACCATCTCTAATTTTATTTTAAAGTGCCTGCACCAAACCAGATATGTTGAAAAAAAGATTGATCTGCCACTTGGCAAAATCTGTCAATTGTAACCGTGCAAAACTTGCATTTGGGCATTTTACTTAGCAACATGCACGAGAGGCAGTGAAACAATGATAACAAGCATGAAACAATTAAATAGCTTAGATCTGCTTAAAAAATGCGCCCCATGATATATTGGTAAAGCAGATCAATTGAAAATGTCTCTAGTTTCTTGTCACGAACATTTATCCAGTCTGTCTGTCCCCTCCCCCCACCAAACCCAAGTAACGCAGAATAAAGGCAAGTAACTTTATATGTTATTTTAGTGCGCACAGAAAAGGCCATAAAGGGATCAGGAAGAGAGGGTTTGGTGGCTTTGTTGACCTTTGAAGCTGAAACAGGGTGGCGGAGTTTGCTTTAAATAAAATCCCACTGAAGAAATATGATTCATTTCTAAACAATCTTCCAGGAAATGTCCCAAATACTGTATTAACTCAACACAGATATTGAAAGTGGTATTATTAATCACAAAGTGGGCTGAATCAAATGTTGGAAGACTTGCTGGCTGACTGCCAGGAACAAATAGAACAATTAGACACCACACTGCATCCTCAATAATGTAGATACTCAGTGTTTGGAGTATAGTATTAAAAAAATGAGAACAAATATTTGCAACGTTATCACAAGTTTAAATATCCCTGAGTTCAAAAGGCAGTAGTGTTATGAGAGACCTTGTGATCAGCGGTTATAGCGCATTACCAAGGACAACAGAGCTTAGTTTTTTTTAATGTTAATGAACTCTGGACCCCATGGTGTACTTTTCCCTGATGTGGGTGGCTGTGTTTCCTAGAAGTATTATCTTTTAGAATACATGAAAAATGCTGGAAACACTCAGTTGGGCAGGGAGTATATTGAGAGAGAAACAGAACTTGTGCATCAGGTTCATGACCATTCCTCAGAACTGGGGTAAGTTAGAAATCAACCATGTTCTCAGTTGTGGAGAGAACGGGGAGGGACAGGGTGAGAAGAAAAGTGGCAGAAAAAGGAGTGGGCCTTGAGCAGAACTGAAACATTGGTGGTTTGTAGAGGAATTGCATATAGGAATTAAAGATACCCCTTTGGCTCAGGGGCTTCAGTTCTCATTCCAGGCCAACACCGACCTTGTTTAATTTGGGCGGGTATTTTACCATCATTTCTTTCAATGTCCGTACAGAGAGGGGAAGTCACTTGAGGCTTCCATGATGAATGAGACTTCCCCTCTCAAGCCCCACACGAGACACCATAAGGATTAGGTTCAATTGTGAAGCCTTCCTGTTCCAATAGCTGCTCTGGCATCGCAAATAATGCATGAGCACTTGAGAAGCACGGTCTGTAACCCTTGTAGCCCTGCAGGAATCTGGAGGTTTGATAAGTGGGGGGAAATTTCGTGTAGTGTGGTGGCAGCTTGCTTTCTTTCTTCCGTGAACTAACTTTACAAAAACTTTTTTTTAAAATTCAGAATAAGCTACACTTTCATTCCGCACTTCAGTTGGGTGACATTTATATCAGTTTCTTTTGTGGCATGAGTGAGGCTTTTGCCGCATCTCCATAGCTTACAGGAAACATGAAACTGGTTGGACTAATTATGCCCAAGTACAGGTGCCGGTGAAAGACATTATTGTTCTTGATTCATTCCTTTTTCTGACAGTGAGCTTACTTGAAGGTTTTATGCTTGAACCCATTCACATTTGGAAGAGGGAGAAGAGGGGGGAAAATAGGTTTGTGCTTACTGGCTGTGCAAGCATAATGGGGAGGAATTGAGCTTGTGGTGTGATGCTTGTGACTGTAAATCCTTGGGATGAGCAGCATTTGCTTTCTCAGCTTACCAACAACGTCTGTGACTAATTGAGTGAATGTGAAGATTGCATCCATATGTTAATTACAGATACAGGAGCCATCTACTAGGCACGGACTAAACGACACTGCCGCTCACATTTTTACCTGTTTTGAATATTTGCTGGTCTAATCTAATTGAAGCTTGTTCATAGTGAGCAGCCTGGACCCATAGATCATCCTTTGCTTTAGTGACTTATGGATGGAGCTGGAAGAGGAGAGGTAAAGTTCCTCCTTTAATGGAACATTGGGGATTGCCCATTTATTTGTACAATTATTGGTTTGCTAATGAAATTTAGGACTGCTTGATTGGAACATGTCATGTTTCAGAATGGTGTTTTAGTTGTGTGTTATTAATTGCTGAAAGGAAAAGGAAAGAAATAGCTTCCTTATACATAAAATATGAGGATTTGTTTTTGAAATGATTCTGTAGCTACATGCCATAGGAAATAATGCACTCCATTTTATATTGTTTTTTCTTTTAATCCTCCCCCTTTGGCTCGATTTATGCTTTTCTATCTGTAACATTCCAGGCCTCTTAAAATCTCTGCATGTTTAATGCTGACTGATGCCATTGACCTTGTAAATCTGTTGCAATGAATTCAAAACAGGAGGTAACTGTGCAGAGCCGGTTTTTTCAGTCCAGGTCATTAGAGCTGCATTAGTACTAGGATTTAAGGCAGGGAGTGGAGAGAGGGAAAAAAACACAATAATGTGTGCCCTGCTGGGAATTACCGCTGGCATACTGCTTGACAGTAATAGATTTCCAGAGATTTTGATAATACTGTATTCAATAGTTCACATGGAGTTGTCTAGAAGAGCTTTAGTAGATCTGGAGGCTATAATTATTAAAAATAGTCTATTTGCATTTGAAATTATTGTTTCAAACCAACAAAAAATAAAAGACCCCGCCTTTAAACCATCCTCTTGTGTGCATGAAACAAGTAATTCTGTGAGTATGATCCAGCTTCAAGTATAATGGACGCATATCGGTGATAAAAATATCCCTTGAGTATTAAATAATAAAACTTCAGCACTATAATGCATCTAGATCTCAGCACACCCTGTGTGGATTCTGCTATATTTGTACATGGAAGGATTTTACTTTGATGTAATTCCAGTTGTCTTGCAATATTTAAGGCTAATTTTGATAAATTTGGTTGCTTTAGTAACAGAGGAGTGGAAATGAGAAGATATTGAACTGATGCTTTTAAAAGTACCAGGGGCCTAAATACTTGTCAGAACAGCAGGATGAAATTAATTCCAGATTTCTTACTTTCCTAAATGTTACAGTGATCCACAACAGTGCTTTTGAAAAGGTGGCGGCAAGAGACTTTGTATTTGGTGCCAGTTTCTTTCATGGAATAGTTTCATGAAAAAAAAAGACTGGAAGAAATGCTTACATCCATGGCTGAATCAGCCTGACAAGCTCTCACACCGCCCCCTCCTCTTATTAATATTCTTTTTGATGTATGCTTGTAAAACAGAGGATTGCCTGTTAATCTGCTGGATCTCTGGAGCTTTTGGCACTTGCCCATAATTGATGTGTTCACATGACTGCTGCTGGAGTACTAATGATTAGGTTGGTGGCGGTGCTGTAATATCTTTCCGTAAATCAGTGTCAATTTTTTAGAATTCTTTCTACAGAAGGCTTGCTGGTATATTCTGGAGTAATTACAAAATGCCCAAATGCTTTTCTAACACTCAGAACATGGGAATTCAGCAGAATAACTTCCTTGATTTGAGAGAAACATTCAAATCGAGCAAGTTACTGGAGAATTCTGACAATATCTGACTTGCAGGATTAGTAAGGCATAGAGTTGGATCATTTTATAAATAATTACCTTTGTAATGTTTCTGGCATTTAATTAAAAAAATCTTCCACCTCTGAAAAGTCTGACTGCATCTGAGCGCCATGAACACGGATCAGCATTCATCATACAGTCTACTGCAAAAGAAGCTGAAAAAATATGCACAGGAGATTTACATTGTGAACATAAATAGCTGATGGCCAACTGCCTTTGAAAAGAGCTGGCTTGCATATAAGAGTTGGGCACAGTTTTAGTTATGTGTGTAAATATCTTTGCAGAGTAGATAGTACGTTCTTTCTCCCTGCTCTGCTTTCTGTGATGAATTGCCAGAATTCTGATCAGCACACATAAACACCTGGGAATAATCACGCTCGAGTAGCGCTGAAGAAAGCAGAACGTCTGTTTCTGACATATATTTTCCCCACTCTGACAGACTGCCACGTCCGGCTGTTAAGTCTTGTGCACCCACTGTTTTCTATCCCTTTTTCAATGTGCTCCTTCTCTGCCTGAAAAGACTGTGCCTTTAATTCCCATCACAATAGAATGGGCATGAGAGTAGGTTGTGGAGAAGTGTGTGGGGGAGGAAAGCAGTTATTTGATCCCCAAAGCAATTACTTTATAAAATAAAATTGGTATCTTCCTTCTTTTAGTATGATATATGATTTTGTGAGGGCTGAATTGCAGAAGGAAACAGATGGTGTTAGAGCATTGCTTAATGGAAAGAGGCTCATTGGCGTCACATTGTTAGCCTTTTAACACTGAATAAGATTTTGTGTCTCTTGTTTTTATTCTCATTCAGTTTGAATTTTTGCTACGTGCCGAGGAAAAATATATCCTGTAATGTGCTCTGCGGGGCTACATTTGATTACAGTCTTTTGCTTGTGGTAAGATTTGAAATAGGTTTTCAATAAACAACAAAGGGAGGTTTCATCAAAGAATGTGTCTTTCAGTATTAAAGCAGTCACTGTCTTTCCCTGGAGCTTTATGTCTCAGCAGATCTGGCATTGTTAGGGAAGAAGAGATACTATCCTGTTATCAGGGCCTTTTAAAGGTATTACATTACAAAGTACAGGATTGGTATGGTGAGAATGTAATACCTTTTGCCTATCAGCAGTTTCATTCGTGTGAGCCACGTGAATTGGATTCTAGTGATGTGCCCAAATATCCACTGAGCTGTTACCCCACTGTAGTCCTGGCTCTTGAAAAGCTTCCTAATCTGAGTGGGCAAATAGCACAACTACCGGCTGATCCATTAAATAGGATGTCACAATGCTCTTCATTATGTGTTATTCCACGAGATGTTGAAATCTATGACAATGGCACTGGTTTCAGTTCTTTAATGCAAAAATATGATGACTGTGACAGAGGAGTGGAATCATAATGGAAAGCCACATGCTGTGTTATTCTCGCCCAGGTGCAGACTCTTTGCCAGGCAGTCAGTGGCAGAGTTGAAGCTACGTAGCATTACGATTGTGTGCTTATCCTTTAGGTGATTATTGTAAATCATTTGAAAGTATTGAAGCAGTTAGGCTGTGCTTAGCTTGCAATTTGGTGCATGTGTTGCAGCTGATTCAAACGCATAACAAGTAAATCATTCTTGTCTGTGTGCATTTCCTAAGGCTTGTTAAGATGTGCAGGGCAAGTACAAAAGGATAGTCTAACCATTACCTACAAAGCTCTGACTAACAAAATGACCAGAAAAACGAACGCCTTGTGTGGCAGGTTTGTTCAGAGCATTAGTTTATGATGATCACCCAACATAGTTATCCCCTCCTCCAGATTACAGCATGCCCTTGTAACTTCCTCTGCCCTCTTATGCAGAAACCACATGGAGCAATATTAATTTTTACCCATTGAACTTTCTCCGGGATGATTAATGCTTTGCACATGCTCATTAATGTGTGACATTTTGTAGAATATCCTTTTCTTTGTTGAAGGATAATGGATTATTTCTGATAGCTCCTATCAATATATTGCGCATTCTTTCCAAAGGCATTCTTAAATGGCATTTGTTGTATTATTAAGGGCTTAAACAACATAATGCTTGACCGGAGGTATTCACTCGTAATGAAATTAAACTGAAGGTTGAATGAGATTTCAGATTTTGTTTTTTTACCAAAAATTGTTATGGGAAGGATATTGAGATTTAATTTATTTCCAAGGACAGTGAAGGTTGTAACATTTTCCTCTTTTTTTGTTTTGTTTTGCAGGTTGATCCTTTGTTCACTGTGCCTGCCCCTCCGCCCCCGATCTCTGTGAGCATGCCACCTCAGATTCTGCCTTCCTACTTTCCTCCTTCATCTAGCATTGCTGCACCAGTTGAGCAGCTGTTAGTAAGGACTCGTTCAATGGGAATAAATACTTGTGAGGTTGGAGTAGTGACTGAGCCAGAATGCCTTGGACCGTGTGAGCCAGGAACCAGTGTAAACCTGGAAGGGATTGTGTGGCATGAAACGGAGGAAGGTAAACGCTTAAGCAAATATTTATAAACGTGTGTGTGTGTATATATATATATCATTTGGGTAAAAATATGAATTGCTATGTTTAGTTACCCCTATGAGGTTTGAGAGACATTTGGAACAAATAAATGATGGATCCATTCAAAGAAAAACTAAATAAAGCACAATAGAATCAGAATTACGCTGAGAAAGTTAGACTGATGTGAAGTACGATACTAGATGAGGAAAAGTTTTCCCCAATTCAACATTATCGTGACTGAAGTAATTTTCTTAGTCCCTCTGCAATTTCGTGATGCATTTCCAATTCTGCAATTGTCCAGGTAGACCCAGTGTTTCTATTTGTTCTTACCCAGCTGAATTTGTATCTCTGTCCCTCACTTCAGTTGCCCACGTCTGGACCTGTTTTGTTTCTGGTTTTACAGTCATATCTGAACCCATGTTGAGCACAGACCTTCTGCCCATATCATCTTTTAAAACCTCTTCCACATTTGCCAGACTTCCTTTTGTCGAGAGCTGAAACACACATCCATATTCGCAGTCCCAAACCTATTCCAGGCCAACTGCGTTAAGGTTGTGTGAGGACTTGTCTTCCTGACAGGGTCACCTTAGCAAGTTGATTTTCATTTGCCAACATCTGATTGCACCACCAGCACAACACTAGAGCAGAGAGAGTCCTTGCATAAAAAACGTGAACCAGTTTCTCTTTCCACAGTTGCCGTCTGGCCTTCTGAGTGCTTTTAGTATTTTCTGTTCTCATTGACCAGATGAAACACAAAACCTGCATCAGATGCAGAGCCTACAGTGTTTAAGGACCATAACTAAACAAGGCTGTCAACTCTTGACATTTATCATTCAAGTATTTTTGGTGGCTTTGAGTAACTGAGAATTTGAACACCTGTGGGGTCAGGGAAGGTTAAAATTCAGTTTGTCTGAAGTCTTGTTCCTCCCCTTTGCAGTTAGGGTTTCAGGCTGAGATGGAGCAGTTTTATTTGTTTACATTGAAAGTCGCTGTTAACCATTGAGGTTCCCTTTGGTTTTAGTTGAAATAGTAATTTTTGTTGCTGCCAGTTGGGAAATGAATGTTCCAGTTCTCCCCAATAGGTTTCAATTGGAATACAATGGGAAAAGATTGCTATCAGCACTACATGTTTTCTAATTACTTATGTTTCCTGTTTTCTTAATGAGCTTGAAGAGTTAATATTCATAGAACATACTCCTGGTCATTCACTCTTGATTTAATGCTTGATTTTCTTTCAGCACTTACTCTTCGTGTAACTAATAGATAGAAGTTTTCCTTTTAACCAGGCAATGACTAATGCTAAAAATAGCTGGGGGCTTTTATGAATTCAATACAAAATGTGGTGAAGTGTATGGAATAACTAGGCTCCTAGAAATGACTGCCCTCCAGCACCAGAATGTGTGGCTGTTTGTGATGCAGTAAGAGAGCCTGTGGTGACCTTAATAGAGTTATTCATGGTGAATCAAATACCCTTCTGACCCAATGAATATTTTATGCCTGAACGGAACAAATAGTTCAGGAAAAAATAATTCTTGTTTATTGCTGTATTTCTACCTAATTTTGTTATGTTTTTCTCCCAGTAGGCAGCAATTGAGAATACTTTCTCATAAAATATTTGCCGAATCCCCTTTGCACACACAAGACTGAATTGAAAACCATTGAAATTAGTGGACAAATCATAATAATCATGGACAATGTTCCCTATTTTTAACAAATGATGACATTACATACTTAGCTAATTAAAAATTGCAAGCATGAGGTCTGTTCTATTATCCAATAGATAGCAGTGATTTAAAAAAATGTAAAACTAGATGTTTAGGATTCAGTTGCAAAATAAAGATGTTCTTAGCTTTGTTTTTATTCGGAAAAAATAGGGCCAGGAGACTGAAGGCAAAACAAAATCACATTTAATATAACAGTTACAAAATTGGTGCATATTTCTATAGACCCATTCTGTTTTTACCTCTTCTCCCCTTCTTTAGAATAGAATGGAATGCCTCTCTGGGATTGGTGAAGATGTTGCTAACCCTCTTGATTATTTATAAGTGGCCATTCGCTTTCCTTTGTGCTAATGGCCCTGAGTATTTGCTCATAAAAAGTGCAGTGTAGGCAGAAGAAAAGGGTGCCAAGTTTTATCCTGTTAACAGTGGAACAGAAAAAAGTCCTGCATTTTAAATGAAAAGATGATCACTTCTTTCCTAACAGCAGCAAAGCAGAGCTTATTATTATGTGAGAGTTCCAATCATCAGAAGTGATAATTTGAAGGCTGGTTGAGACTATTGCCTAAGGGGTGAATTGCTAAGAGAGCCAGAACAATGGACATGTAGAACCAGCTGAATGAAAGGCAATTCTTTCTGCAGTGCTGTCTGGTAAACTATTTGCACACAGCAGAAAGGAAACAAATGGGCTACTAAGCTCCTGAAGATGGCTAATATCTGGCGTGACAAATTGCCTCAGGAGACCATTACGTAAGCTGTCAGAGCTTTTCTGGCTGTGATTATCTAGCATGAATAGAGAGGAAAGGCAGGATTTTCAAAGGCATTTATAAAAAATAAAGGAAGAAAGATCAGGGGCTTACTGTAGGGGCGAACTATCCGCAGCACAGACATACCTGACTACAGCAAAGGATCTTTTATGGCATGCTAAGGTTTGCAATCCCCATTAATGGATTTAATTGGGTCGAAGACGGAGCCCCAGTGTGTTAATGGAATGAGAATTTAGTCTGTGCTTTACCATATATAAAACAGCTTTAAACTGTAATAAATTAGTTGTGTATGTTAAACTCTTTTGCTGCTACCATTTAAGCTGCTTATCAGACTTAAATGTATAAAACTTAGGAGAAAGATACAGGGGTCGGAGGTCAGTGTGATGAGGTTAGAGGGAGGTTGAATTTTCTTTCAGTCGCAGTGTTGATACTATTTGAATCTGTTTGGTTTTCTGACTCTAAAGTCAATAGACCAGCTCACGTTTCTGCCCAGGTCAGTTGACCAAAAGTGTAGTTGTGCTCATCATTGCCTGAGGATAATGGTCAAGGTTTAACTGTAACATGCAAATAGGAGCTCCGGAGAGCAGCCAGTTGCTGGCGTCCGGAGAGCAGCCAGTTAGGCTGATTGGAAACAGTAGCTTGTGGATTTTCATGAAGAGTACAACTTCCTCCACAATCACAACCCCTTACCACTGGGGCAAGGAATGTTACCTCATGTAGATGCATAACATAATAGTTCTATTTTTACAACAAACATCACATGAAAGAAGAGGAAAGCAAAATTGAAAGGGCAGGGGTGGTAAATAGTGTGACCATCTCTTGCTGCAAACGCTCGTTTTTTTTCAGCTTGAAAAGAATGATAAAAGCTCAGTCGGGGGTGGGGGAGGAGGGAAACAAGAGAGGCTCTAGTCTGAAAATAGATTCAGAATCGCAAAAGCCCAAAATTAAATAGGCAGATTAGGGTGCTAAGTGCTGAAAGATGAGACTGCTGGCCTGTTGTGAAGAATAGTAAATGGGCATGGAAAGATGTAGGGGGAATTTGCTGCTGAAATTATAGCTCAAGAGTTTCTCACTGGCAGTTGAACTAACAGAACCCTGTCTTGAATAATTTATGGCTGATGTCTGAATTGGTTTACAAATGCTGTGATATTATTATAGCTTCACACTGTGGAACGTATCTGGTTATGCTGATGGCACAGGAAGCCAAGATGTCAAAAGGCAGAGGTCAAAAACAGAAAACCTGGCGTCTTTATAACAACAACACAAAAAAATCATTCTGCAGTCTGCTCCCTTACAGATGCAAGAAACCCTCCTGGGAGCCCCAGCCAAATTTGCTTTGAAATGTAGATAAAATAACAGGCAGTTAATGGCCCCTGCCTAGGGAAGGCCAGTTAGAAAGAGGCAACACAAGGTCATTGAAAGCCTCAGTGTCATTTGCCAGCTTGATTTCAGAAGGAAAGTGTCGATTGGCTGATTTGCTGGAAGGCAAGTTGATGTTCAGTTTACAAGTACAAAATTCTTCAATTTTTCTTTTTATTCTTAATTTAAGAATTTGAGATATAATCTATGGCCATCAGTATGAAAGATGACTTGCTATTGATCACTGGTGGGCCTACTTTTCTAAATTGTAGCAAAGTCACATCCAGCTACTGATGTTATGATTTCAGGAACAGCATATGTGTCTAAATCCTCTGTTCAATACTTTTGCTAAGTGGCCACATAATTGGTTGTGAAAAGAGAGGTGGATGGATATCTAAGTTGTACGCAGCTTTTTTTCTTTTCCGTTATGCTTATTGTGGTTCTTTTATGCTGCATCGGATCCAGAGTCACAGTCATTTTGCTCTACTTTGCACCCACATACTGAGGAAAGATAATTAACTATTTTGAATCTTGAAAGTGGTTATTTTGTACCTTGTGGTTCCTCTTCCCTTGTCCACTTTTCCCTCCCTACCTCAAGCTCCCCTATTTTGAGTAGAGCCACAGGTAAGTATTAGTAACAGCAAAATGATATATGTTGAGTGGGTTAATTGGTTTAATAAAAGCAGTTTGAATATTGCCTCAACCAACCCCTGTCTTCTGCACAAATGACGGTCCACTTCATCGCTCCCCCAGCCCTGTAATCAGTTGAATAGACTGTTGATCGTGGTCAAAGGCCGCAGAGCAGTGTTTCTGATTTGAATTCATGAGTTCAACTCTGCTCATCAGGGATATATGCGCATGTCTGGAGGTGTTAGGGATACCATAATTGTGCCCATCTTCAAGAAAGGGAACTTTGTTTGATTGCTGCAAGTACAGAAGGGCACATTGTACACCACAGGAAAAGACATCAGGATTCTCTTCAACAATCTTCTATTAGTTCCTTCCCAGAGTCACAATATTGGTACACTCATGATTGATGCTGTGAACATGGTCATTGCAACCCAATAAACCCATACATTGAAAGGGTCATGCGAGGACCCAGTCAATGTCACCCCTCCATCTATTTACCCTCTCAAGCTGCTTTTGCCTCACCTCTGGCAGTCTGCAGGCTTTGCATTGTTCTTAATCAGTCACCATGTGGAGGAAGCAAGCCATCCTAAATTCCAATGGGCTTTCTAAGAAGAAGTGTTTCCAGTGATCCTGTGTTTGCGAATGTTCCACAGCATTTTTCATGTGAGGTTTGGTGAGCATTTGGGCTGTCGCCGTCAGCAAATCGATGTTACAGCAATTCCTAAATAAAGTTACTGACTTTGTAACAAGCCACTAGAAGGGTACAGTGTAAAAGAAGCTGGTTTTTCAGTTGAATGTAGTTCATGTTAATTGCTGGTTTGAAGTCCCTGTAATGATCTATAAGCAAACAAACATGAAATGTGGACTATCCAAATAAATGTGAGGTATTACATTTTGGGAGATCAGACCAGGGTAGGATTTCTGCAGTCAAAGGTAGGCTCATCGGCAATGTTATGGAAATGAGGGACCGAAGAGAAAAAGGTGCATAGATCACTGAAAGCGGCGTCACAGGCAGAGGGGTCAATGAAGAACGTGTTTGGCACCATGGCCATCATCAGTCAGGCCACCCAGTATAGAAGTTGGGAAGTTATGTTATAGATATGTAAGACATTAGGAAGGCCACACTTGGACTGTTGATAACTGTTTTGGTCATCCTGTTTTAAGAGACATGCTTGTAAACGGAAAATAATGTGGAAAAGATTTCTCCATGATATTGCCCGGACTTGGACTTGGGGGTGGGGTGTGTGGAGCTGGGTTAAAAGGAGAGGTTGTGTAGATAGGGCTTTATTTGCTGGAGTATGAGATTGAGGGAGTGACCTGCTGGAATTATAAGGTACATAGCAAGGGTGAAAGGTCATAGTCCGTTTCCAGGGGAGGGAGGGCGTCTGAAACAAGAGGGCATAGATTTAAGATCAGAGGCAACAGATTAAAAAATACATCAAAGGCAGTTTTGACGCAAACACTGGTGTGTATTTGGAATGAGCTGCCGGAAACAGTGGTTGAGATGGACTCATTAGCAACATTTAAAAGCTGTTTAGAAAAGCACGTTGATAGGACATGGCTATGAGCCAAATATTGGGCACCACCGTGAGCATGCTGAAGGGCCGGAACCCATGACTCGATGATTCTATACGAAATCACCGATCTGCTGAAAATGTAGCAGCTACAGTCTGCCCATTGTAAATCGTGGCCCTGCATTTGAAAGACGTGAAGAGCTTTCGGGTTGCTAGCAGGACCTCGGAACAATGCATCAAAAGCAAGTAGATGCCTACCGTTGCTGCCCACTCGCTGGCCACCCACCACCTGCCTCATCTGTGATTCCAACATTGTCCTCAGTAGTCACTTCAGAATACACAAAGCGGAAGTGGAAGCAAGTCTTCCCATTTGTGAGTGACTGCCTGAGATAAAGTTGCTGTGAAAAGTTGAAATTTGTGAAATGATTCTTGAAATTTTTAGAGACCTGTTTACTTCAACTCTTGCATTTCTTATCCATTTTGTGCAGGAATTAAGGCATAGGCAAATCAACAGAATTAGCTATAACGCCTATAAATGCAGGAAAGGTAATTTTCCGCAGATCGTTTTGTTCATTAAGAGGTATGCAGATTTTTAAAATGGAGATTTAATAACTTATTTAGGTACACTGAAACACAGTTCTTCAAAAACAGTAAGAGATGCTTATTGTATTGTACTGATACTTGGTTTAGGGATGACGTTCTGGCTGCTGATTTTAAGAGGTGCCAAGGATATTTTGATGTATTCTGTTAAATAGCAGTTCATTGAACAAACCCTTAAACAGGGACTCACAGTATGGTCTGACCATCCCTTGCTCAGCACCACAGCCCACCACTTTGATGCTGGCACTTATTTTTCTGTTAAGCTCTTTCGTCTAATGATTTTGGAATCTGCAGATAAGAGTTCTTAAAAGGCCAAGGATGGAATTTTCTTTTTTCCAAAAAGGTTTATTATTGTCCATCTAATTTTAAGTCATTATTTCCTGTTAACTCCCACAGTACTTTGACGTGTAGTGCACTGAAGCTTGATGGATGTAGAACAATTTGCAAAGGGCGTTGCTTTGTAAACCATGAGTTTTTTTTTACACAAAACACTTAAAAGCTCATTTTCAAATGTAGACGGTGTTTTCCAAAATGCAATCAAAATATATTTTTTTCTAGAACTGATTTTCAGATTAAACTCATTATTTTATGTTATGCTGTCCCTATCTTCCTGTGGGATTTCCTTCATCTCAGTTGCATTTTGCCAAAGTCCATTAATGAAATCAGGGATCAGCTCTACTGAGTTAAATACATTTTCCACAATTGTTCATGCTATCTTTCATAATAATCAATTTAAGACTTTGTGTAAATTACTTAAAAACAATTTGGAAAATAACTTTTATGATCGCTATCACTGGCCACCTGTAATACTGACACAGCAATAAAAAAAGCACACGCACAGGCTAATCTTGGGGTTGAGGTTCTGAATTGCTGAAGAGTACCTTGTAAGACTCTAGTGGTGGTGACACAGGTAGGGACTAAATGGGGTATGTGTGAAGTTTGAGATGTGGGTTCTTTATGCATACACTCAGTGGCCACTTCCAAGTTTCAAAGTCTTGTGTGTTCAGAGATGCACACTTGGTTATTTGAGTTTTTGTTGTCTTCCTGTCAGCTTGAACCCTTTGGCAACGCTCCTATGATCTCTCTCATTAACAAGGCATTTTCACCTACAGAACTGCCACTCACTGGATGTTTTGTGTTTTTTCACACCATTTTCTGTAAACTCTAGAGACTGTTGTGCTTGGAAATCCCCAGCAGAGCAGCAGTTTCTGAGATACTCAGTGATCTGGCACCAACAATCACTCCACTGTCAAAGTCACTTAAGATTACATTTCTTCCCCATTCTGATGTTTGGTCTGAGCAGCACCTGAACTTCTTGATTATGTCTGTATGCTTTGCGTGCATTGATTAGGTATTTGCATTAACAAGCAGGTGTACCTAATAAAGTGGCCACTGAGTATAGACTCAGGTGCCACCTTAAATGTTCCTCTCTGCATTCAGTGGTTCCATGAATCAGTGAGGATGTTGCGTTTTGTCAAGGAGTCTTTGAGAAGATCCTTAAAATGTTTTCACTGTCCTGGAAAATGCTTGTCGTCATTCAAGCAAATGTATGTATGTGACAATCAACTGGACTTTGACTCAGTTTTGACATTGACGAAGTCCACCCTTTGAACTAGAGTCTGAATGACATCGCGGCAACCTGACCTTATCTGCATATATGCAATCCCTAGTAGTAATTACTTGTTCAAAGCAAATTTTATTATCAAAGTGCATATATCTCACCATGTTCAACCCTGAGATTCATTTTCTTGTGGGCAACAACCATAACCGCGTCAAAGAAAGAACCCCCAACTAGGGCATTCAACCAGAGTGCAGAAGACAACAAACCGTGCAAATACAAAAATAAATAATAATGATAGATAAATGTCAAAAACATGAGATGAAGAGTCCATGAAAGTGAGTCCACTGGTTGTGGGAGCATTTCAGTGATGAGGCAAGTGAAGTTGAGTGAATTTATCCCCTTTGGTTCAAGAGCTTGGTGTTCCTGAATCTGTTGGTGTGAGACTTGTGGCTTCTGTACCTTCTTAATTGAAACATTTAAGAGAAATAATAGAACTTAATAAATGGGGTATTTCCCCTGCTAATGACAGTAGTTCAGGACAAAAGAAGATTGTTGAGATCAAGATTAGCTTTACTTTTGATGCTGGTCTGGGCTTTAGTGATTTGGGGTGGCCTGCAGATAATGAACACTGAGTTGAACTGAATATACCTTTTGATTTTGTGTTATCGCTCGTTTTATTTTGGTTTTGTTGTGGTTTGCATGATTTGTTTTTTTTTTGTGCCTGGCGCAGGGAGGGTGCTCATGCTTATTTTCCTTTTAAAAGGTTCCATGGTTCTTCTTAACTGTCCATGGTGAGGATGAATCTCAGAGTTGTATATTGCGCACATACTTTGATAATAAATGTACCTTGAATCTTTGAATTTGTTGCATGCATTTCTAAGCATCGAAACACACAGCATCTTTTGTGTCCTTGTCGGCAGAGTGCTGGGGGCAGTCTGCAAGTGCTGCCACATAGCAGGCCTGCAGTTTACTAATCCGAACCCATGTCTGATTGGAGTGTGGGAGGTAATGGAGCACCCAGAGGAAATGCACGTAGTCATGGGGAGAACCTACAAACTTCTTACAGACAGTGGCTGGAATCAAAACCCCAATAAATGACCCCTGGCACTGTAAAGCAATTGTGCTACCATGCTGCCTGTATACTAAACATATGGAACCACCAGTGCTCAGAAGTGGTAAAGGCTACAGAATGTGTTCAGCACGGTCCATCACAGGCAAAGCCCTCCCTGCCATTGAATACGTGGAGTGCTGCCACAAAAAAGCAGCATCTCCACCACCCACTGCTCCCTCTTCTCGCTACTACTATCAGGCAGGAGGTACAGAAGCCTGAGGTCCTACTCTCACCAGGCTCAAGAACAGTTTTTATCCTACAACCATCAGGCTTCTAAACTGGCATGAATAAATTTCATTTACCACTACTCTCTAAACTGATTCTACAAACTACAGACTCACTTTCAAGTACTCTTCACAACTCGTATTCTTAGTATTTAATGGCTTGTCTTGGTATTTGTCAGCCTTGGTTTATGTATAATTTTTCATATAAATCTTATGTAAATTTCCCCGTAAATGCTTGCAAGAAAATGAATCTTGAGGTAACATATAGTTAACATATATGTACATTGATAATAAATTTACTTTGAACTTTGAAATAGATGGAACATTTGCTCTGATGTTATCATTGAACATTCAAAGTCTCTTAGGTAGTGAGGGATCAAGAGGCTCCCAGAAGCACACGTGTGGATTTATCCTAAGAGATATTGAGAAGATTGTGTATCACCCTATCCTTTTGAGTCATCTAAGTTGCCAGATTTGAATGTTTATCATCAAAGGAGAATGTAGCATGCATGGCTGAGTTTAGTGGACTTTATCCTGTATTAAACCATTTTAGTAGAATAGGAGTGAGCACATGAATGTATTGTTGCTGTGGGGGAGGATAACAGTAAGGTTTTGAGGCTGCTGTACCAGTCTAGACAAGAAAGTGACAGGAAATGAGCTACAGAAAATGTTTTGGTATCCCTGAGGCAGATTCTTTGAGAACTGCTGTCTTCTCACAGTTCGAGTGAAGTCTTTTGTGAAAGCAAGCTCCTTCTGCACGGACAGCTTGAAGCTGGCAAAGCTGATAATTTGTTTTCAGTTTTACAGAGGGCTTTAAAAGGCTTTGCGTGATTGAGCCTGCTTCTTCCACTGACCACTCTGGAACCCATTGATCTTGAATCGTATGCAGAATGTTTTCAGCTTCCTGTAAGAAAAACTCACCATGGATTGTCTCCATGCCCCTTTTAGTCAGGTTCATTGTCAACTAACTGAGTGTTAACAGGACTTCTTTACCAGGGATTACAGTTTGGTTGGGAGAGGGACACCTGATAGTCCGAGGTGGGCCTCTCGTCCATTTCAATCTTTGAAGCCTGTGCACCTTTTGAGCTAGTGCAAAGCAGACGTGTGAAGATGAGGAGTTGATAGATAAATATGATGAAAAGTGAGAAGAATCACTTCATACAGAAACCAAAAGCGGTTCACAGCAGGGGCATTGTGCAGGATGAAGACTCTGATGGGTTTCTTCCTTCATGGATAAAATAAGCAATTATTTCACTATTAATAAAATGAGTTCATACAAAGGGAGGGCAGCGCTGTTGAACAACTTGAGTTCCTGCTGTTGTGGCTGGTTTCCCCGAGTGACGCTGGCTCCTGTGCTGGCTTGTGCCTTCCTGCTGTTTTTTGTTGGTTTTACTGCTTCCTGGACTCACAGACGTGTGTGAATGATCTGTTCTAATGTCTACATGCGGGGTGATCGTTCCCTAGTATTCGTGTGCTCTGTTCCTTAGCTTGTTGTTTTTTTGCAGCTGTTGTGCTGGCTGAGCCTGATCCATAGATACAGGCAAATAGTGGCTTTACTTTAACTCGTAAGTGACAATAGGGGATGGGTAGTGATTTTTGGCAGCTTAAGCAGTAATACACCATGCAGCCTGTGTCTTTGAGGAAGAACACACGCAGTTCAACAAAGAATGTCAGAACACAAGTTGAATATTAGAAGCTTGTACACGTATGTATTCCATTTTCTGTTGAAGGCAGTGCAGAGCGCTATCTGTGAGGAGCTTGTACATTCTCCCCGTGACCGCGTGGGCTTCCTCTGGGTGCTTTGGTTCCTTTCCACAGCCGAAAGATGTACCAGGCATTGTAAGTTGTCCCACGATTAGGCTAAGGTTAAATCAGGGGTTGGTGGGTGGGGCGGCTCGAAGGGCCAGAAGGGCCTTCTCCATTCTCTGTCTCAGTAAATAAGTAAGATTACTGTTTGTTGTCATTTTGCAGGAATTCGCAGTACCTTCCTTTGATGAAACCTTGCCTTGTGATCAGGATTTTTCTTTATTTGCCTGAGAGCTGTAAATGTCACTGACAATGCTGGCCTTTCTTGTCCATCCCAAATTGTTTCTGAACTGAGAAGACAGTTAAAGATCATTAAATACGTGATAGTTCTCAATCTGCTCTGGTAACCAGTTCAGTGGTCATCTATCTGAAGCTAATTTGCCTTTCTAGAATTCTGGGGGTTTGGTGTTACACTTTGTGTGAATGAGGGTTATTGGACCCAGGATCAATCTGGACTGAGCATGGCAGCAATTACCGACTAGGATTCGATTCCCGCCGCTCTCTGTAAGGAGTTTGTACGTTCTCTGTGCTGTGTTGTTGTAGGAAGTGTGGTGGCACAGTCTAGTCCAATCCTCACAGATCTGATTTGATGCATTTTTACTGTATCTTTCGATGTACTGTGACAAAGAAAGCTAATCTTTAGATCTTTATCTTTTAAAGTTGAGAGACTATATATTTGCAAGAGATGCTATAGTGTGTGCGGACCTATTGAGAACTCTTGTCATTGATAACAGCATGCAAAGTTGTAGATAACAGTGATACAATAGTTTAGCATTCATTTTGTTTTGAGGCTGGAATCACAGATATCTCAAGTTATGGTATGGGTTCACAATGCTCAGATAGTAGAGGAATTGCATGGCCTGCCCTTGACACCAGCCATGCTTCCAAAGTATTTTCACAACCACACTTATTACACTGCCTTCATCAAGCTCCCATAGCTTGTTGAATGGTGACAGGGAACAACCTGCGTGCTAGAGTTGAAATGGTGGGAATAGCAACAGATCCAGGAATTCCTCTCACTGTCAAGGACAGAACTGTCTGCAAGATGAGGGGAATGAGTTGTATGTTTGCCATTGGTTGGAGAGATTCCAGTGGAATTGGGAAAATATCCTGACCAGCAGTTCTGGTGCAGTTGAAAGTTGTTCCCTTTTGACCGTTTTCCCCAAGCTAAAGACTCCAAAGCTGCACTGAGGCTTTAAAAGCCAATGTAAGACTCCTGTTGTAAGTTTTTTAGTAAACCTGTTACCACCTACTGTAAGCTACGGCACAAGCTCTCTTGCAAGCAGCCAGGATAAATTTTGATTGGTCAGCAAGTCAGGTTCTTCTTTCAGTGTGAACAAGGTGACAGGCGGACAGGGATCCATCCCAGTGTCAGGCTGCAACATTACTCCTGGGATCAGTTTACACTATAACTTTTAACAGCTATAAAAAGGAATGCATCACCTCTCTTGCCAATTAAGTTGTTAGTTAAACTCTTTGTATAAATGACACAGTGACTGCCAACTTTCAAAGAGGCATCTGCGATTGGCACAGATGTCATTTAAAATTAAAACCCGACTGCCTCTTTTCGTCAAGTGAGGGATTTTATGCTCAAAGTCTTGTTTCAGCGTGGATGAAGTTCATTAACTTGGTCATAAAAAAAACATAATCTGAACCGAAGAGCATTTTCAGCATTCAGTAACTTAAAGCAGTTGCATTGACAACAACGCAAGAATGTTGGCTGTTTTTATTGCCTGCCAGCAGATTTGCCACCATGTTGCACATGTGAGACAGAGGACTCACTGTGTTACAACAATAGGAGCATTTACCTCAGTAGGGGATAACATCAGGGTCAGTTGGTGAATGAATAAATCAAATTCCCTTCTTTGTTGTTGCCTTTTGGATCAAATTCCAAATTCTGAACATTACCTTTATTTTCTACGTACATGTTTACCTCTGCACGTCATCATCAGTTTTAAAGCTGAGAAAATACTGAGCAAGGTTACCAATATAGTGTAGTGGAAGCATAGAGAGAATTATTTGTTGGTGTAACTTGAGGTTAGTGGGTGGGAATGTTCGGCTCCCTTAGAAACTTAGCTTTAAATTTCTGTGCAAGTATAGTGACAGGATCCCAGGGGTTCTACATGTAGAAGAGTACCACAATTAAGAGGAGAAATCAAGTGAATGGAGCTGAGAATGCTGCAACCTCCATAGAAGTATGCAAGGACTTTGGAATTATATTTGATATTACAGTATATCTGAGTAAGCATTCGGCACGGACTAGAAGGGTCGAGATGGCCTGTTTCCGTGTTGTAATTGTTATATAGTTATATGATTTGGTAGTTAGTTCATGGAGTTCATCTCTTTTTGTCTATTGTGCATTGTCACAAACATATTTTCCTCCTCCCAGTAACAGGCAAATAGAAAGTTAGAATTCAAGGGTTTTTTTTGGTTATATTTTAGGCATGTGTCATCACTGGTAAGGCTAATATTTCTTGCCAAACTGATTTCTCTTGAGACACTATTTAAAAGCTGTTTGCTTTAAGCATGCTGTTGCGTCTGACGGTCGCACAAGTGTGCGCGACTGATGATAGAGCCTGTTTGGCAAGCCTCCTGCCCCAATTAAGCAGCATGGTGTCCCAAATAAATGCAGGGAATCCGGAAAGTTTCTTAATTCGTTTTTGTTCTTTAAGCAAAGAACAAATAAGCGCTGCCCCGATTAACCAATTGTCCAATTAACCAGAATCCACCGTATTTATCATTCAAAACTGATAAAAGCTTCACTATAAGAGTTACCGATAGTTTTTAAATGCAACTTGTAAGACTTCTGAAAATGGTCCCAGCCAGAATTTTGGATAATGATTTTGAAACTGCTATTGCTCTTCACTTCTAGTAATGATGAATAGAATCAAATAGATAATGTTAGATGCTTTGAGAGGGTATATTTAAGGTGGAAGTTGATAGTTTCCTGATTGGTCAGGGCATCAAAGGATATGGTAAGAAGGCAGGTGTATGGGGTTGAGTGGGATCCGGAATCAGCCATGATGGAATGGTGGAGCAGACTCGATGGGCTGAATGGCCTGATTTTGCACCTATGTCTTACGGTCTAAGAGTAGCATTCAGCCAACAGCTAACATGGAGTTAGTTATGAATCCTAGCACGTGGACTGGTCAAGTTCTCTGATGGATTGGCAAGGCATCTCTTTGGAAGATTAGCTTCAAGATGGGCGCTTTTTATTTTTCTTGTTATTTTACGTTTCATCTTTGACTTAGCTTGTTCCCGTGTGTGCCTGATAGGTCACACAAGAATGAGATTAGTCCAGTGGATCCAGTTATCAGGAAGCGAACATTTGGTGAGCAGTGTTCTTTGAATCTAGAGGTCTAGATTGATGCTGGGAAAAGGAGAGATCCAAACTAAGCTTCAAATTTAGAGCAGGGATAAGAAAGAAATTTGCTGGGATAATATAGATCAAAATATTGCTAGTTAACATGAAAAGAACAAAGGATGATCAGATATGGGTTTTACACCTCTTAGCTTGGAGAAATGGTAATGGAACTGATACTACAAATCCTTGGTGGACATCTGAGATTGTGAACATGAAGAAAGATAAATGCAAAATATATGATGCATTTAAGCAAGTACTAAGAGGAGTGGTGGAGATGGAGGTAATCTATAGAAGCAGAATGGCTGTATTACTGATAAGTATTTATTGTCTTTAAAGACTTCTTTAGAAATTTAAAGAGGAAAAAATAAGAGAAGTAAATGTGAACTCCTTATAAACTGTGAGAACAGTGAAATTATATGGGTGAATAATTATTGATAAAGACATTTAACGAATATTTTATGTCTGTCATTGCAAGATGTTGTTAGTTTGCTGTTTGTAAGTCTTTGTGTGTAATTGTTTTTTCATTGATTCTGCTGTATTTCTGTTTTACTGTGAATGCCTGCAAGAAAATTAACCTCAAGGTAGTACATGGTGCCATATGTGTAGGTATTTTGATAATAAATTTACTTCAAACTTTGAAATGAAGAAAACATCTCAGAAATGGTTAATGAACTGATCTAGAGGGAATGAGGAACTGAAAAGAAACCCATTCCTCAACAAAATTGTATTCGAGTCAATCTAAATCCAGTGACTTAATAATGGGAAGCATCCAACCCAGACGGGATGTCTGGCCGAGTACTAAAGACTGGCGCCGATCAACTGGCTGAACCGTTCGCCGATATCTTTAACCTCTTGCTTTAGCTGTCTGAGGTACCTACCTGCTTCAAGCAGGCTTTAATTATACCGGTGCCAAAAAAAGAATGTGGTAACCTGTCTCAATGACTATCGTTCGGTAGCACTTACGCCGACGGTGATGAAGTGCTTTGCGAGGTTGGTGATGAAACATATCAACTCCTGCCTGAGAAGTGATTTGGATCTGCTCCAATTTGCCTACTGTCACAACAGGTCAATAGCAGGTGCCATTTCATTGGCTCTTCACTTAATACTGGAACACCTGGATAGTGAAGATGCATATATCAGAATGTTCTACTACAGCTTGGTGTTAATACTATCACCCTCTCAAAACTAATTAACAACTTCAAGACCTTGGCCTCAGAACCTCCTTGTGCAAATGGATCCTTGATTTCCTCCATGCAGACCCCAGTCAGTTTGGATTGGCAACAACATCTCCCCCACAATCACCATCAGCACAGGTGTACCTCAAGGCTGTGTGCTTAGCCCCCTGCTCTACTCGCTTTATACTTGTGACTGTGAGACTAAGCACAGCCCCAATGCCATAATCAAATTTGCTGATGACTCCGCTGTTGGAGGCCAAATCAAAGGTTGTGGCCAATCGGCATATAGGAGGGAGAATGAAAATCTAGCTGAGTGGTACTACAAGAACAACCACCTCTCATTCAATGTCAGTAAGACCAAGATGCTGATTATTGACTTCAAGGGTAGGAAACTAGAGATCCATGAGTCAGTTCTCATCAGTGGATAGAGGTGGAGAGGGTCAGCGGTTTTAAATTCCTCGGTGCTATCTTTTGAAAGCATCTGAACTGGGTCCAACACGTAAGTGCCATTACAAAGAATGCACGGCAAAACTTCTACTTTCTTAGAAATTTTTGAAAATTCAGCATATCACCTAAACCTTCAGCAAAGTTCTATGGATGTGTGGTGGAGAGCATATTGACTGGTTTCATCATGGCCTGGTATGAAAACATCAATACCCTTGTACCAGAAGCCTACAAGAGTAGTGAATATGGTATGGTCCATCACAGGTAAAGCCCTCCCCATCCCCGCATATCTATATGAAGTGTTGCAGGAAAGCAGTATCCATCATAGGTGACCCCAAGGACAATGTCTATCCTGTTCATGTTCCCTAGTCTTTCAATTTCCTCTTCTATTTCAGCATATTCCTGGTGTTTTTGATTTACTGATTTCTGTATGTTATGTGTATTTGGAATAATTATGTCATTTAAGTAAGTTATTCTTGCTTGTTTATCCTGTAAATTTTATCTGGACAGTTTGTATGGATTGTCGTATCTCTAGTAGTAATAATAATAATCACCATTATTATTTTCTATTTATATTGGCACATTCTATTGTTTTTTTTTACATTTACTGTGAATGCCCACAAGAAAATAAATCTCAGGGTTGTATTTGGTGCAATATATGTTCTCTGATAATAAATGTGCTTTGAACTTTGAACATTGAACCTGTATCACAAAGTATTAGAAGTGGTCACTACAAAGGTATTGTTTGCCATGGTTGTCATCTTCCAAAATTCCACAGATTCCAGAATATTTTCCATCGTTTGGAAGATTGTACTACTTAAGAAAGAGGACAGAGAATATGGTTTAATTCTGCAGACTAATTGGCCTGACGTGCTAAAGAAAATAGCAGGTTCTCTTATTAAGGAATAGATTAATAGATGAGCACTGAGAAAATAATGATGATATTGGGTAGAGTCAGCATGCATTTATTAAAGGGTAATTATGTGCAAGAAATTTAATAAGTTTTGAGATTGTAATCTGAAGAATAAGTGGGTTGTTTTCGGATTGGCTGCTACAGGGATCAGTGTGCAGTATATGCTAACAACTTGGATAAGGTAATCAAGTCAAAAATATCCAAGTTTGTTGGTTGGCCATTTTGGTTGAGAGGATAGAGATTTCAGGATGATATTGAAAGGTGAGATATATGGGCAAAGTGGCTCGATCAAAATAAGGTGGAAAACCAGAAGACCATCCACTTTAGTAGAAAGAATAGAAGGGTGGAGTTGTGGCGACCCACTTTCTGCGCAGGCGAACCGGCTCACAAATAGCCAGCGCGCGGGGGGAGAATTTGATAACGCACCTCTGACGTCATTTCCGCCCGGAGTGGGCGGGCGCTATGGACTAAATGCCAGCGCCGCGAAGTTTGAATAAACTAGTCTCGAAACGATTTACTGACTGCGTGCCGTTATTTCAGCGCTGTGTGTAGCACATCGCTACATTGGTGACCCCGAAGGTCCAACCGGGATTTGGACCAAAGATGACCGACTCTTCATCTGTTCATGCAGTTTTGCTAAAACTGCCGACTTTCTGGATGCTGCGACCACACGTGTGGTTTAGCCAAGCAGAAGCCCAGTTCCAGATTCAGCAGATATCTTCTGATTCCACGCATTACTATCACGTGGTGAGCGCCCTTGACCAGGAGACGGCCACCCAGGTTGCGGATTTCATACTGTCGCCCCCGGAAGAAGGCAAATATGAAGCATTCAAAGTGCTGCTCATTGGGACCTTTGACCTCTCACGGTGTGAGCGGGGTGCCCGCCTGCTTCACCTGGACAGTTTGGGAGGCAGACTGCCGTCAGCATTGATGAACGAGATGCTGGCTCTGGCTGATGGACACAAGCCCAGCCTCATGTTCGAGCAAGTGTTCCTAGAGCAACTGCCCGAGGACATACATCTGCTGCTGGCTGACGCAGATTTCAGCGACCCCCGGAAGGTGGTGGCCTGGGCAGACGTGCTGTGGAAAGCCAAGAGGGAGAGCGTGACATCCGTCGGTCAGATTACCAGGCCACGCGCCCAACAGCAGACCAGACCAGACCCGGCAGGGGGGCGCACACAACACAAAGGCAGGAGTGAGGAGGCCAGTGAACAGTGGTGTTTCTACCACCAGTGGTGGGGCACAAAGGCATGCCGTTGTCACCTGCCCTGCAAGGGCCAGGGCCAGCTGCTGCTAATGACTATGGCGGCTGGCCGCCAGGACAGCCTCTTGTACGTCTGGGACAAACAGTCACTTCTTGGTTGACACCGGAGCGGAAATCAGCACCTTGCCCCCAACGGGGTACGACACCCGCAACAGGAAGCCAGGACCCACCCTGAGGGCTACAAACGGCAGCACGATACGGACCTATGGCACCCGCACAGTGCAGCTGCAGTTCGGCGCCAGCCGGTTCACGTGGGACTTCACGCTGGCCGCCGTGGCCCAACCACTCCTGGGGGCGGACTTCTTGCGAGCTCACAGCCTGCTGGTCGACTTGCAAGGGAAAAGACTGGTACATGCCGAGACTTTCCAGACGTTCTCCCTGGGTGAAGCCAAGTTGCCAGCCCCACACCTGGACTCCATCACGGTGTCAGACAATGAATTCACCAGAATCCTGGCGGACTTTCCATCGATTCTGGCACCGGAGCTCACGGCAGCCATGCCCAGACACGGGGTTCAGCACCACATCCCGACCAAGGGACCACCCCTCCACGCCCGCGCACGAAGGCTCCCCTCGGAAAAGCTCTGCCTGGCAAAGGAGTTCAAGAGGATGGAGGAATTGGGGATCGTACGGAGGTCTGACAGCCCATGGGCCTCCCCCCTGTAGATGGTGCCCAAAGCAGCTGGGGGTTGGAGACCATGCGGTGACTACCGCAGACTGAACAAGGCTACAACTCCAGACCGCTACCCCGTGCCGCACATACAGGACTTTGCAGCAAACCTGCACGGGGCAAGAATATTTTCCAAAGTAGACCTGGTCCGGGGATACCATCAAATCCCGGTGCACCCTGAAGACATCCCCAAAACAGCACTCATTTCCCCGTTCGGCCTGTTTGAGTTCCTCTGCATGCCGTTCGGCCTGAAGAATGCCGCACAGACGTTCCAGCGGCTAATGGATGCGGTGGGACGCGACCTGGACTTTGCGTTCATCTATGTGGGTGACATCCTTATAGCCAGCAGTAGTCGCCAGGAGCATCTGTCCCACCTCCGCCAGCTCTACTCCCGCTTGAGTGATTTCGGCCTCACAATCAACCCGGCCAAATGCCAGTTCAGTCTTGATACCATCGACTTCCTGGGCCACAGGATTACCAAAGACGGGGCAACACCTCTGCCCGCCAAGGTAGACGCGATCCGCCACTTTGCCCGGCCCAACACAGTCAAAGGCCTGCAGGAGTTCATTGGTATGGTGAACTTCTACCACCGCTTCCTCCCCTCAGCAGCCTGTATCAAGCACCCTTTGTACACCCTGATGTCGGGTAAAGGCAAGGACATTACTTGGGACGAGGAGGCTGCGGCCGCTTTCGTTAAAGCCAAGGAAGCCTTGGCAGATGCCGCACTGCTGGTGCACCCCAGAATGGACGTTCCGATCGCCCTCACAGTGGACGCATCCGACATAGCAGTCGGTGGGGTGCTGGAGCAGCTCATCGAGGGGCGCTGGCAACCCTTGGCGTTCTTCAGCAAGCACCTACGACCAACTGAACTCAAGTACAGTGCTTTCGACCGGGAGCTGTTGGCACTGTATCTGGCAATCCGGCATTTCAGGTACTTCTTAGAAGGTTCACCGCATTCACGGACCACAAACCGTTGACCTTCGCGTTCACAAAAGTGTCCGATTCCTGGTCGGCTCGCCAGCAGAAACATCTGTGCTACATCTCTGAGTACACGACGGACATCCAGCATGTCTCAGGAAAGGACAACGTCATGGCGGACGCACTCTCCAGACCAGCTGTCTAGGCCCTGTCCCTGGGGGTGGACTATGCAGCTCTGGCGAAGGCGCAGCAGGCAGATGACGAGATGCCCAGCTACAGGACCGCAGTCTCGGGTTTGCAGCTGCAGGACTTTCTCGTAGGCCCAGGTGAGAGGACCCTCCTGTGCGACGTGGCTACCGGCCAGCCTCGCTCCATCGTCCCAGCAGCCTGGAGATGGCGAGTTTTCGACTCCATACATGGTTTGGTGCACCTATCTATCAGGACAACCATCCGGCTGGTCTCCAGCAAGTTCGCGTGGCACGGACTTCACAAGTAGGTCAGTGAATGGGCCAGAACGTGCGCAGTGCCAAACAGCCAAGGTGCAGCGGCACACTAAAGCCCCGCCGCAGCAGTTCGAACCCACCCACCGGAGGTTCGACCACATTCATGTGTATATCGTGGGCCCCCTACCAGTGTCCTGAGGAGCGCAGTACCTCCTAACTATGGTAGACCGGTTCACGAGGTGGCCAGAGGCAGTCCCGCTCACCGACACATCTGCTGATTCCTGCGCCCGAGCACTGATTGCAACCTGGGTAGCACGCTTCGGGGTCCCGGCCCACATTGCCTCCAACAGAGGCGCCTAGTTCACCTCCAGCCTGTGGTCGGCTGTGGCCAGCCTTTTGGGAACGCAGCTACACCACACTACTGCCTACCACCCACAGTCGAACGGACTAGTGGAACGCTTCCACCGTCACTTGAAGTCGGCTTTCATGGCCCGGCTGAGAGGACCTAACTGAGTGGACGAGCTTCCTGGGTCCTGCTTGGAATTCGTACAGTGCCCAAAGAGGATCTGCATGCCTCGTCGGCTGAGTTGGTGTATGGCGCACCCCTGACCGTCCCAGGAGAGTTCATACCAGCCCCAAGGGGGCAAGAGGTAGAACCCGCAGCAGTCCTGGACAGACTACGCGAAAGGCACGGCAACCTGGCCCCCGTACCGACTTCACAGCACAGATGGACCCTGACCCATGTACCCAAAGACCTGCAGGACTGTAAGTTTGTGTTTGTACAAAGGGGCGGACACCGGGCACCGCTACAGCAGCCGTACGAGGGCCGTTCAAGGTGATCAACAACAATGGGTCCACGTACGTTCTGGACATTGGGGGGAGAGAGGAGGTTTTCACGGTGGACCGACTCAAACCAGCCCATGTGGACTTGGCGCAGCCGGTCGAGGTTCAGGCACCGTGGCGCAGAGGCAGACCTCCCAAGCAGAGGCTGATCCAGACTGTGGACATTGGGGGGTGTATCGCCGGTTCTGGAGGGGGTTATGTGGTGACCCACTTTCTGCGCAGGCGAACAGGCTCACAAATAGCCAGCGTGCGGGGGCGGGGGGGAGACTTTGATTTCTCAGAGACTTTGACTCTGACATCATTTCCGCCCGGAGAGGGCGGGCGCTAGGGATTAAATGCCAGCGCCGCGAAGTTTGAATGAACTAGTCTCGAAACGATTTACCGACTGCGTGTTGTTATTTCAGCGCTGTGTGTAGCACATCGCTACAGAGTAATTTTTGATAAATGGTAAGAGATTGAAAGGTACTTGAGGAATTTGTGTGCCATTGTACATGAATCAATGACAGTTAACTGCAAACATTTAAGATGGCAAATATTAGCTTTTATTAAAAGAGAATTTGAATACAAAGAGTAAATACATCCTTTTGCAATTAGATTTAGAGCCTTGGTGAGTTACATCTGGAATATTATGTAGAGTTTCTGTTTCACTACCTAAAACAAGATACTTAAGTTATATATGAGGGGAAGGAGGTTCACCAGAGTGGTTCCTGGGATTGGTTTAACCTCTGAGGAGAGATTAAACAGGTTGGTACTCAACTCTTCTGAACTTAGAAGAATTAAAGGTGATCTCATTGGAGAAAATTCTTACAGAGCATTTATAGGGAGAGATTTTGACTTGGTTGAATGTTGTGGCCCTGGGTCACTGTATCAAAATGAGGGAGTAGCGATTCAGTACTTGGATCAGAAGAGGATAGTCATAGAGTTATGGAGCATTACAGCACAGAAACAGGTACTTTGGCCCAGCTGGTCTATACTGGCTTGGTCTGCTGCCTTTCCCCATCTACCTGCTCCCAGACCATAGTCCCCCATATTTTCTCATCATATACCTACCCAAACTTCTCTTTAGTGTTATTGAAAAATAATTATCGACCTACAGTGTGGAGTAGGCCCTTTGGGCCCTTCGAACCATGCCACACAGCAATTTAATCCTAACTAATCACGAGACAATTTACAATGGCCAATTAAACTACAAACCAGTATGTGTTTGGACTGTGGGAGGAAAATGGAGCACTCGGAGGAAAACCACGGGGTCACAGGGAGAACGCACAAACTCCTTAAAGGCAGAGGCGAGAATTGAACCAGGGTTGCTGGTATTGGAGAGCGTTGTGCTAACCACTAAGCTACCGTGCCACCAATGATTGAATTCATATCTACACCCTCCGCTGGGAGCTCATTTCATACACCCACCACCCTCTGAGTGGAGAAGTTCCCTTTGAATGTTTCACCTTTCACCCTGAACCTATGACCTCTAATTCTAGTCTTCCACAACCTGAGGGGGATCTGTGCAAATCTCTGGAACCCTGGCTCAGTCACAAAGTACATTCATGACAGAGAGTGATAGAGTTTTGATTACTCAGGGAATCAAGGGGTTTTGCATTAGTGTAAGAGAATGGCACTGAGGTCAAAGGTCAGCCACGACTTGAATGACAGCAGGTACTGGAATGGGGGTGGGGGAGTTCAAATGGCCTATCGCTGCTTTTATTCTTGAATGAAATAGTAAGGTGAAGATTAGACAGGAATATACATTTGGGGTTTGGCCTGGAAATCATCAGCAATATTTATGATCACGTGTGAGCAGGTACAGTAATAGAACAAGTTGAAAAATAAGGTGACTACTCCATAGCACCTTGTGTAACAATATTGTTTTGTTCCATTGAAGATCTATGGGTGTTTTTTTTTCGTTGTTGCTTCCATTGTTGCTTTTCAGAAGGTTGCCATGGCAGCATCATGATCAATCATTTGTCAAATAGTAGTGGAGTATTTACTTGCATATTCAAAAACAACTTGTCCACTGATACCACTCAGTAACATTGGCTAACTAAACATGCAGCTAGGGACATTATAACATCCTACTGCCTTTTATATCTGCTATTCTTATTCTGAAAATTGTGTAACATCATAATCATTGCTTTCCTGTTAAATCAGCAGGAAAGCTGGTTGACTGGAGCTGCTATCAGATCACCAGTTAAAGCAGGGGGAAAAAAATTGGCTCCCTTTTCACGATGTGAATCTTGGGCCGCTGGGCATCATTAGGAACAATACAGGAAGAGAAGTAACAGTACTGCGCATGTAGAGTGTTGAGAATTGCACCCTTGGGACCGTCCTATAATAAATGTAAAAAAGAGATGGATATAGTGCGAGAAAGAAGTACTGCAGATGTTAGAAATTGTAACATGAATGGAAAATCTTGAGAGCATACGGCATGTGTCAGTCGGCAGCTGAGGAAGGACAGACAAGCTCCAGAGCTAAACAGTGAGAGGTGCACAGGCACATTAGGAGAATCAGGAAGAGGGGAGAGGAAACGGGACAATCGTGATTGGAATGTTGGAGTGGGCAGGGTGATCAGTGCAGCCTGCTCAGCACTCTGTAAATCTTGTGCTCGATAACAGAAAAGTACATTTTTCTCCGCTCATTGAACAGCGTTTCAGTATTCAAAGCTGTTTTGCCACATGCAAGTCTAGTATTCTGAAAGAAGAAAATTAGTGGACATATGCTGAAGTAATTTTTGTGGACGTGACAGAAATGATAATAATTGGCCACCTCTGATGCACAGCTACAGGGGCAAGTGCTGGTGAACCATGGCAGCATTAAGATCGAGGTTTGCTTTGCACGTGGTAACACAAATGCCAATGGAAAGCTGTCGCATTTCCAATGGGAATATGTGCATCTTGTTTCCTCCTTGTTCTATGCTTTAACAGAATGCCATTTTCAGGGGGTCACCAGGATTTGTTGCTATGGTTGCCCTGGGTCAGTGTGTAATATTTTTTCCCCCCACAATTTCCTCATGAGATGAAAGCAACCTGGAAACTAATCGGGTTAGTAACTAATTGTTTTTTTAAACAACGTCCTGTAGCCTGAATTGCTCACTAATAAATAGAAAAACACAAATTAACTTTTTCAGGTTCAGCTGAAGTGATTTTAATTAGTTAGAATATAAAGTCTGTGTGATCTGCTTATACAGAAAGAAGCTGGCTGCACTGATACTCCACATGCTGATGGCGTCAAATAAACGCTTAGCACTTCATTAATCTGCAGGGACTAGAAATTGTGGACAAAGATGCTCAGTATTTATGTATGGTGTAAATCTGCAACTGCCTTTTAAGAATTTATGAAAGGATAATCTTTTTATTTTCAAATTTAGTTTTTTTTTGCTGCATTTTTTTGAGAAACCACATAGTGTGGTTCAGATGACAACACAAGGTAATATCTGTTAATTTTAGGATCATGAGGACAGTTTTATTGTTCAGTACATTCTGTTATTTATGACTTTTTAGTGTAGCAAATGATGTTGCTAAATTTTGTTTTCTTTGAAAAGTTTGATCATTTTGTTTGTACTATAAGACATTCAATCGATTGATTGAAATTCCAGCCTGTCTTTCGTTACATTCTCAAACATCAGTTTGGTTCCTATTTTCGTGTACTGGATTCTATTTCAATCTTATGAATATTACTTGAGAACCATCTGCCTTTCTGCCCAACCTGGAATAAATGATCCCATTACTGAGGCCTGATTGTAACTTTGCTGCGTTGGCAGATTTCCCAAATTAGGCTAGTCCTGCGCTAACTTGGCCTTGACCATCATCTCACTCTTGCTTTCTCACAAACTAGCCGACTGTCCCATACACTCTGACTCCACTCTTCCGGGTGGAGACCAAGGAATGGCAAATTACCCGCAGGGCAACAGCATCACTGAGGGGAAAAATTCGCAGGAGGTTCTCACACAAAAGCTCAGCTGAAGGATCAGTAGCACTGGCCAGAGTGCAGACAGACTGGTAGGTAAAGTGACAAACTATGAATGATTCGGCATTAATTGATCAGTCGGTGATAATTTTTCCCAGGATGGGATATATTGAGTGAAATGTTGGAACTGCATCTGCCCTATCCTTGGTATGTTTTTTTTTGTAGTGCATCGGTCAGCAATCGGAGATCAGGGTTCACTTCCCACTGCTGCTTGTAAAGAGTTTGTACGTTCTCCCTGTCACCAAGTGGGTTTCCTCCAGGTGCTGCTTTCCACCCACAGCCCGGACACACATGGTTAGGGTCACACAAAATACACTGCAGATGCTGTGCTCAAATCAACACGTACAAACAAGCTGGATGAACTCAGCAGGTCGGGCAGCATCCGTTGAAATGAACAGTCAACATTTCGGGCCGAGACCCTTCATTAGTACTCTGGTTAGGGTTAGTGAGTTGTGGACACGCGAGTCCAGTATAGGGACAATTAAGGAAGGACAATTAATGTCAGTATTGATGGTAACGTTCACATCCTCTGATGAAATAAAACAAAACAAGTTCTTTGCCAAAACACCAAAAAAAATTACCTGGACACTTATCCCAGTACCAGTTAAGGAATCTTACAAAATGTTGATTAACTGCTACAGTAACACTGACTAATTGGGATTTAATGAACAGACCAATGCTCAGTCGCAATATTGTTGTATTTCTAGTAGATTAACGACAGAATTATTGTTAATCTCTTCCCATCTTTATTGAAACCTCGCATCACTCCTGCTTATTTTTTCAAGCCTATTGGCTTCTTTCCATTGAAACCTGCTACCTGTAAGCAAATTTGAAATCCTGTCACATTTCAGGCCTTGAAGGGGCTGACAGGTTAGATAGCAGAGGACCAGATCATGCTGTCAGCTAGCTGAGATCATCGTCATTGGTCGCTGGGGCCAAAGGTAGAGGGCTTCCTCCCTTGCTGAGAAATGCTGCTGCCTCAACCCCCCCCCCACCCCCACACTCACACATACCCTAAACTCTAGTAGAATGAGGTTTGAACAATGACTGAGCTGTGGATGAAGGAGTATGGAAGCCCCACACTCAAAATAGCCCTGATACCCCTAACAACTGGAAATGCTGAGGATATATCAATAACTTTCAAATTTCAAGGAAATGTCAAAGCCTTTAACTTTTTTTACAGTTTGGAAAAAATACTCATCTCAAAATAAATTAAATCACATACATAATTAAACATTCTAAATTTAAGCAAAATAATAAAACAAAATGCCTCTCCCTTTGTCTCCTAATGCATTGGTATGTAATTCTCATTAAAATCACTTGTCTCTTTTCCTGTGGCAGGTCCGATAATTTCCCCAGTGCAAAGCTGAGGGGACGACATCTTCATCCTAGCATCTGTTTGATATTGATGTTAAATTCATATATCTAGAGGATATAGCTCTTTTATCAGTCCTTCTCTCCCCCCCCCCCCCCCCCACACATGCACACACTTTTTTTTGACACAAGCAATTGTAAATGCAAATCTTTGGACAGTGATGTATTTTGTTTGGAAAACTGGCCGCCTGTAGCACAAATATCGGTGCTACCTTCTTAGCTTTTGGGGTGGATTTGAAGGAGGTTCTTTGAGGTAGTATTTGTTGTACATGTTGCTGGAAGCGTGGTACATAAGGTGAGGTTCAGCAATAATTTCGAAGGAAATTAATCGATGCCTGATGATGCCTAGGAGTCAAAGGGTTAACAGAATTCACTCTTTTTTGAATTGGAAGAACCTTGTGTGATATTGAAATAAAATGTATTCAATTTTATAATGTTGGCATTGAAGACACAGAATGAAAATTTGCAATCATTTTCTAGTGAAATTGCCTCAGGGCTACTACAGTTTTATTTCCATTATGGTGTAATAGCTTTCTGCTCTGTTGGTTTTGTTTTAAGAAGATCCTTTTTATAGCTATTCCTGTAGAACATCTGCAAATGTATTTAAGAAAAAAATGATAACTCCACTAGCAAAGCTCAGCTTCAGAGTGGAACTCATGCACTACTGATGTCAGCTTGCTATTATGAACAACATTGAACCTAGCTGTTCATTAAATCCAAGGTATCCACAGGCAAGATCAAGTGCCTGAAACTTGCTGATGTGACATTAAATCATAAGCTTCACTCCATGTGGATCGATTTTGTTTTTTGTGACTACTGATTGCAGCACAGTGCCTCATCATTCCCCTCTGTCCCAGTGGAGCCTACTCAGAGGTAGCTTTTCCTCCATCACACCAACCCCCCATTTCTAGCCTTCCTTTGTAAGCTGTGGCTTGACGGTTAAATAGAGAGGCCGATCTGACTGGGGGAATTTAACAGATGGAAAGCTCTTGTTCTGCAGGCCAGCTGAATCTCACTAATCTATTTAAATACCTCATCAGCCCTGACCGTTCTTCAAGGAGGATAATACAGAGGACATGCAAAAACCACAAATCAAATTGCACTTTAATGCTAAACACACTCAGCAGAAAGTGCCTGGAAATGAATTGTGGATTGCTGCAACCTTTTAGGGTTTCTGAGGACAGGCCGGAATGGAGAGATCCTACTGTGTAACTGAAGTGGAAAATCTTTGGATTCATTTCATCTGATCTGGTGCAGCTTGTAAATTATTGCACACTCGTTTTGGTGAGGCCTCAGAAACTATGTTTTAAATGAAACCAACAATCCTACCAGACTGAAAGTATTGGCAATTTAATTTTTGTCGTGTAACTCCAGACTTTGTACGCACACTTCAGCACTCACCACAGGACACTGCTTTCCTGACTTAAATGCCAAGATAAACAAATGTTTGATTCAGTTGGGCAGGATTTGGTAAGCCGTCCTTTATAATCGGCTGCGGTGCAGTCGGTTAATGTTGAACAGGCAGTCTGAAAGCTGAGATGAAATTGGCATGCAGATTCCCACTTTTGGCTGCCAGTGATTGCCGAGATTCAATGGCTGACAGGTTTGCTGAAATGAGCTGTCATGTCTTATCGGAGGACTCGGTCACAACAAATGGAGCAGGTGTGACAGGCACTGAAACAGGGCTGGATGAGAACCGTCAGCTGCCTTTAGCTTTTATTGTATGCAGCATCTGCGTCCTTTTTAAATACTTCTGATTGTCGCTTTAAAATGAGCAATTGAAGATTTTTCATTTATTAGTATTTTGGTAAATAATTGCATTAATTAATTTTTCATTGTAAGTGACATAAGCAAAAGAAACTGGATGCATCTTTGAAACAACATGAGAATTTTTCTTTAGTGTTCTCTTTAAAATTAGCTATGGCCCTTGTGGCTAAAGGGATCAGGGGATATGGAGAGAAAGCAGGTACAGGGTTCTGAGTTGGATGATCAGCCATGATCATACTGAATGGCGGTGCAGGCTCGAAGGGCCGAATGGCCTACACCTGCACCTATTTTCTATGTTTCTATGTTTCTTTCTTACACTGCTTCCTCTTCCCAAAACACACATCCATCACTGATTTCCACAGGTGGCCATTGACCTTTATTTAAGCCATTATTTAATAAGAACTTTTCTGGGTAAATACTGACCATGATCCTGTGCTCAAGTCGGTCCCAAATGGGATAGTGGTCAGGAGGAATTTTCCCTACTTTAGTATTCCAATCAAAAGGAACAGTTCCTGAAAAAAAGACATCTCTGGAATATTATAATTAATAATAGACATTGGCACAGTGAAGAGTCTGGAGGTGTTGTAACTAATGGTACCATGTCAAGCCAACTGAAGATCAGCGAAGTCAACACAGGCTTGAGATCAAACTGAAACCTTTACAGTGATCTCCTCTGATGGCCACATCCAGTGGTACTTTAACTTTTGTTTTCTTACAAAGCAAATATTTTGGGTAGTGAGGACCTGATCACGTCTGTTGACATCTCTCTCGTTACCACTACTTTATCCTTTCCTCATTTCCTGCAAGTTAGTGTTCTTGAGGACGTAAAATGGATTGGACTACATTTCATTTTTTCCGAACACTTGGAAGAAATTGTTGGGGATAAACACCGGGTCCGTCCTGTTGAAATGCTCTCATTCCCAACTGCTTCATGTATTGAAGCATGTCACAGAACAAATTAGTTTTTTTAAAAAAATTGCTGATATTTCCAAAAGTGGAGAGAAGAATCAACATTAAAACAGTTCAGTGATTGTTGCCATTTGGGACAATGAAATAGCATACAGTTTGTAGAACACTAGTCTTTGGGCTGATTTCACAAATAACTTTTAAAGAATTCTGCGGTATACAATGGTGCTGTGTCTCTGCAAATCACCACGCTGATTGACCTTAGTGGAGTGAAAGGAGAAAAAATGAACAAAGAAGCCTGCAGGCCAAATTGGGCTGCGTAAAGAGGTTGTAAAAGCTGTCACAGGGCTGATTGATTGGCTCTCGTGCTGTAGTCTCTAGTCTAAGGCAATAATGTTCTTGCCTTTTCTGTTTGAGTTTGATCTGCCATCGCAGTTGAGCATATCAGCAGCAGGGCCCAGTGTTTGAGATAAGGGCAAAGTATGATCAATAATTTACGCAGAAACTCTGCACTACCTTTGGATGATACTCACATGGTTGTTTTTTTATTCTATAAATTACTGTTGTCAGAAGGAATGCAATCTGCCTAGCAGTTAAATGTGATTATGTAGATCTTACTGAGAAAGACATTTATTAGACTCATAATGGTAGGTAGATCTTAAACTGCACCATCAATTTTGTGAAACCTTATTACAATGACCAAGCTAACTGCTGTGGGAAAATCAGAAACTGAGACAACATCAGCCTACTTGGGCCTGAACAATGTAACTTTATGGTATTTATTCAGCTACCAATATTGGGAGAATATAAGTGGGAAGGAAACAAGTGAATGGAAGACGGGTTATTAATGGTGTATTGTTTTCTGGTCTCTGGGGGTCGAGCACTCAGATCAAAGTCCTCTGACAACTTTGTACTGCTGCCGTTGTTAGAAAGGTTCGCGTAAAATATTATTGTGCTGATTTATACAAAAACCCTGCCGTAGTGACCATGTCCTGAGAATGAAATAGCTGGCAGAATATTTCTGGTGATGCCTTGGCAGTCAATGCACTTTACAGTTAAATTAATTGGAATGTTCAAAGTTCAGAGTAAATTTATTATCAAAGTACATGTATGTCATTATATATTACCCTGAGATTCATTTCCCTGTGGGCATTCCTAATAAATACAAAAAAAAATCACAATAGAATCAATGAAAAACTACACACAAAAACGAACAAACAACTAATGTGTAAAAAAACAAATTTTTCAAGTTTACAAAAAACCCAAAATAATAATAGATAAGTAATAAATAATAATACTGAGAACATGAGTTGTACAGTCCTTGAAAGTGAGTCCATAGGTTGTGGAATCAGATCAGTGTTGGGGTGAGTGAAGTTATACTCTGGTTCAGTAATGGTTGAAGGGTAGTAACTATTTCTGAACCTGGGTGTGGGATCTAAGGCTCAGAATGTAACATGGTAACATTTTATTTGCCTTTTTAGTTAAATATTTTTGAGATCTGTGGTTCCATCTGATCCCAGCTTTGTGTTTATGGTGCCACTATTGGTACTTAGTATCAATTGCCGACAGGAAAGAAAAGTTCTTCCAGGGGACATGTTGGGGCTTCATAGTGAGATGGACACATAGAGTATGATTATGCTTGGCTGTGTCTGTTAGAGTTATATGCAAAATCTGCTGTTTACATTCACCTGATGTGATGAGCACCTGGTTCCACCTGATGGAGGAATCTAGTTTCAGTGGAATTCTACTTCACTCCCTTGGGCTAAACAGAAAGAAAATTGGATTAATAATGTTACAAAACACAACTGTTACCTATTGGACACATTCTCATGTTTACATCTAAACTATTAATAGCTTAGAGTTTCTGCTGGTATGTGATGGTATCTTCAGACCAATTTGTATAAATCAATGAGAAAAAAAGAATGAAGAGAAGATGAATTTCAAGTGTAGACAATGTCCACACGTTAGGTTTCCATGATCGTTGGATGAAAAAAGTTCTCTGGACCTCACCATGACATATTTCTAACAGCGACAATATACAGGTCTATTAAAAAGTATAAAAAGTTGCCTATTAAATTTGCTGTTGTAGTTGGTCCTTAACAGTTAGTTATTGAGAAAATTATCAACTGATGAAAAATACTGAATTGTGATATGTAGTTCAGTTAATTTAATTATTTATAATGGTCTTCAGTGAGAGTGATAGAATGATTAAGATATTTATTTTTGAATAATCTCCATCAGATTGTCATTCTTATACACATATTCTTTAAACAAAATTTCTTTATTAAGCCATACTCTTAACCACTGTCTTTCTGTGATAGCTTACAGGTGGTTTTGCTGGTGGGTTATAAACAAAAGGGTTCCAACAGGGATTTGAACAAATAAAATGACATTTAGAAATTTGGTCATTTTCCACCAGATGGTTGATTCTGAACAATGTAGAAATGATAGATTAATGTTTGCCTGGATTTTTAAGATTTCGCAAATGTGCTATTTAATCTGTAACATAATCAGATAAGCATATTTTGTAATTATTTCTTATCCTAGATTTGTAGGCTAATTTGAAAATTCCAATGTCCATTAGAAGGCAAATAGCACTTAAATATTCTGTAAAGGAAGGTCTTTATTCTAACCAATGGAAATAGGCAGTGAAGAATAATAACGTCCAGTTGCATGAATGAAGGATGTGGTACCTTGAAGGAGGTGAAAAAATCCATTTGCTTTGGACATTAAGTACTGATGGCCTTTTGGAGTTAGCAAGAGACAAAAATAAATGCAGATTTTCAGAAATAGAGCCTCTGAAGTCCATGGCAATATGGATGATAGCTTTAACCATACATCTTACAGAAATCCAAATTGTTTCACCAAGGCTGAGAATATGGCTGGGATTCTTTGGTCTATAGTACAAGACTAGACTCCTTTCAACCCTATTGTCTGTCTGTACTGTTTCAGGGATGTGATGGTAAATTCAAATCACAAGCCAAGAAATGTACTGCTTCTGGAAGATTCAGCCAGAACTCAGCTTTACCTAGAAGATTAGACTAAAGTGGGTTGGACGTGCACAGTGGACAGATGAGAAAAACCTCTTTCAGAAATTGCTACAATGGACACCAGCAGAAACCAAAGGGTGGCCTTACAAGCAATGGATAGACATCCTTGATCAAGACTTGTACAACTAGTTGGCACACAGGAAGAAATGGGAAAGATCTGGTAGCATGCCAATCCACTGATAAGTGTGGTATTGATCTATCATACTTCACCCAAAATCTCTAATCCTTGGTCTTTTACTGCTAAAGTTAGGGTTAAGTAACTGACTGTTATTCTTTCAAAAAAAATAATTTTACCTAATTGCATCAAAAAGGTATAAAGGGTCAATTACACTGCAGAATTATATAGTACTGTCTGAACTTGAAGGAGGAGCTGGCAAATAGAGCTGAGTTTTTGAATTGAATGAGTGCTTGTAAGGAAGATAAGGTGTTGATTGTATAATGCTGACACATATTCAGGCAAGTCAATCTGTAACCAGCAAAGTGAAGGCTTTTCTGGGAATGGTGATTTTTTTCTGCTATCCAAGCAAAAGGCGACTTTGCTTCAGTGACTGCTGACAAAGACCCTGTTAACTAACCATACTCCTGGAGAAGTCTATTAGTTGCACTCCATTAGTCTTGTTTACAGAAAAGCACTGGTCTCTAAGCACATGATTGAAGTATTTGTGTTTGAATTATATGCTGAGGATAAAGAACTTTGGAATGTAAGGCAGGCGGGAGAGAGAGAGAGTGAGGCGGGAAGAGCCAGCGCAAAGTACAGTATACGCATCTAACCACTTGCTTACCTGAAGAAAAAAATTAGCAGAGAAAAAAACATACTATTCGAAGTAAACTCCACACAAAGTTGACGTGCAAATCCGTCAGTGGATGAAAGCTAGGCAAGATGTGTGATAACTGTTTTCAGTTTAAGCCTTTGTTTGAAACCACAGAAGTCATGGCTGTCAGTGGGTTTCATCAAATAGTATCACTAATTTAAAATTATCGCTTAACGAGTGGGGTGGTGAGAATCTTAGTAAAATTAACTACTTTTTTTAAAAAAATGCAACGTATCAGAATTAGCCATCCAAATCTCTGTTGTTGCTTTGCCTGTTATTTCCTATTTTGATACGTACATGAACAAAGCTGTAAGTGTGGGTGGCATTTCTAGCCAAACGCTAAAGCATGATAGCAGTGTGAAGAAAAAGGATAAATTTGTATCCCACCTTTCACATCTTTGGGCTATCCCAAAGCATTTCACTGTCAATTAATCACATTTGAAGTGCCCGTCACTGTTGGTACATAGGTAAACATGGCAACCGATGTATACACAGAGGTCTCACAATTGGCAGTGTGATAAATGACCAGTTAATCTGTTTTTTTTTCCCTCTGGTGGTCTTGCTAAGAAAGAACTGTGGCTAGGACATCTGCAAAATTCTTCGGATGTCATAAGGTCTTCTCCATCCACCTGAACAAGCCCTTGGTTTAAACCTCCCCAGCCACTGAGCTCTTTCACCATAACCAACACACAGAATGTTTTTGGAAGTGTGGCAGACCATTTTTTTGGCATGATGAACTTAAATATGATTTCAAGCCTGTGGTTAGCAAGGCGTTGCATTTTAAAAACAAGTTATTTCTTTAACCATGTTAATAAAGAGCTGGTTAAGAGAGTGCTGATTTAGGAAGACAGCAGCTGGATTCCAAGAGGGCTTATGAATGCTTTTTGTTTTACTTGGAACTGATTGAAAAGAGCCTGAGGCTGGCACAAATTGTACAGCATTTTTAAGAAGACATTAATGGGCTTTCAGGCATGTTGGAAGCTATGAATCCTTGTAATGTTGGAACCATAAACAATTTAGTGTTCCAGAATTTATTTTTGTTAAATCAGGCTTTCAAAAGAGTTTTATTAAAAATGTCTTAATATTACGATTGTTGAAATGGCTCAATTGACTTATTGGTTTGGAGAGGTTGTTGCGGAGATGCAAGATGCAAAGGCATCTTTACAAGTGGTTGCAGAGCTAATCATTTTGTGTCGACTGTTACCTTCTCAAAAAAAAATTATTCATGAAGCACAAACTATAAAATATTAAAATAGTACGGTCAGATTGGCAAATTTGGAAATTCTTAAGAGAAAAAATAAACATAATTTATTGGTATTTGGATTGATATTTTGTAATAAAACTTCAATCATGGTATGAAAAAGGGACAAAAATGGTTAAGAAGAGCATTATATCTCCCCCTATTGTGTGTGTGTGTGTGTGTGTGTGTGTGTGTGTGTGTGTGTGTGTGTGTGTGTGTGTGTGTGTGTGTGTGTGTGTGTGTGTGTGTGTGTGTGTGTGTGTGTGTGTGTGTGTGTGTGTGTGTGTGTGTGTGTACACACAATTTAGGGTGTGCCTAAGACTTTTGCATGGAACTGTATATTATGTCTTTCCAGTTACAAATAACACTTAATACTCTTGAGCTAATACAAAGCCTTTGGCACCTGAACTATCTCTATACGCACCAAGGACTTTTGCACAGTGCTGTATGTTTGTGTTGGAATATATTTGGAAGCCACTGGTGTGAGTGTCAATGAGGAAGAGAGGATTCTGTTCTTGGAAGCGGTGCTTTGGTCGTTAACGGCACAAAACCTTTTGCAATAAACCATTTGAGTGATCTTCGTAATTAATGACACGGCAGGAAGTAACCCTGATGGAGGAGATGCAAACCTAACGTGTTCATGATAATTGATGCGTAGCAGCAGTGTAGAAGGGTAGAAGTAAGGGAAAGCTGAGGGAAAGGACAGTGGATGTGGAGGGAACACAATGAAACTCATCAATATGGGTAGAATACTTATATTCAATTGTGAGTGTGATTTGTGAAGTACAGAGAGTGGAAGTCTTTGAAAAAAAGTTTAAAGATTAGCTCATAGGATTTATCAAAGGCTTTCTGGATTTGAAGTTAAAGCATATGACTGTTGATAAAGGTCCTTCTACTGGACCAAAACTTATTAAGAGTTAGAGATCTAATTTCAGTAAGGCATTCAGCAAAACATTTGAGGAACACAAAAATACAAATGGGAGGTGCTTTTGCAATATAAATTCAGTTTTAGTATCATGTATTCACCTTCCAGTCGATGAGGTTCCTGTGTTTCATCAAAGCCCAAGCAGTTGGTACATCAGAGTATTGTCCAGAACCTCATGGTTGGAGTGTCAGCTTTCCCAAGAATACGTATTGTCATTCCTGGACAATGCATATAGTGTTGTAAACTTAGCTCCATCATGGGCCTTATCCTCCGCAGTATCCAGGAGAGACATGTCCGAAAGGTGGCATCCATCATTAAGGCCCTTAGCACCTAGGTCAGGCCTTGTTCTCATTGATACCATCAGGAAGGAGGTACAGAAGTGTGAAGGCACACACTCAGCAATTCAGGAACAGCTTCTTCCTTTCTGCAGTCATTTTTCTGAATAGACATTGAACCCATGAACTACTTTTTTTAATGACTATTTTTGCACTACTTATTTAATTATTATATATATGCACTTACTGTAATTCATATTTTTCTACTATTAAGAACTGCAATATACTGCTGCCACCATTACAAATTTCACAATATATGCTGTTGATATTAAATCTGATCCTTAGAAGATGATGCAATTATCAGAAATTGAGATCCAGGAGGCATTTGCCAAAAAATGTGTTGCTGATATGTAAAGATACGTCAGTCAAAAGGAATTGAAAGAATTCACAGCTGAATTTTCATTTGCCCATAAAGTAACCATTTTAGCTAATTAAAAATTGTTGCCGTTTGTAATCCATGACGAAAATGTGTGCCATTGCATCCCAATTTCCGTTTTTGAAGTTCAAGTCCATGTTTTCATTGACGTGCACATATTTCACATTGCTGATACTGGGAGTTTTGATTTATGCATTATTCACAAGATCTGAATGATGCAAAGCCGCTTGCCAAACCTCTAGACCAGCAAAATTCAAAAGGAGCAATCTAGCAAGTATAACTGGATTGCTTGAACTATTGAGTGTTGGATTAGCACAGTTCAGAGATCATGCATAGCTGCAGACTGAAGGTTAGTCTTCTAAAGATACAAAGAGTGGACGTCTCTGTCTGTATTCTTCTCCACCCAGCAACTGCTCCCACCACTCTCCCCCCCCCCCCCCCCCCCCACTTTAGCTCTCCTTTCCTGAAGGCTTAGCACTGCTTCATTATGAACACACATGTGGTGGCAGTCCTCGTTGTTATACTCCATGCTTCAGATCTGGTGTGCAATCCAGCTGGGAGGGTTTCACAGTCAAGCCTGACTCGATAGTTGGCTGGTAGTTGTGTGAGAGGCTCTGCAGTGCGAGGTCACTGTAAACCCATTAGGAACTGGAACCCTGGCCATTGTATTCTTTCCAGCTCAATGATTTTGACGTCGATCATTGTGACCTGTTGACTGAATCAACTGTGTGTCTGAGGCTTTACAGGACAGCTGAAAACATCCAGGTTACCTGTTCATTTTGTGTTTATGAGACCTTGCAGTGGCAACCACATTAGCCAACAAAATAACTGAACGCACTTGAAAAAGGGTTGAATTTGCGGATGGAAAGCACTTTAGAGCATACTAGAGAAATTAGAAGAACCATATAAATTGAAGCTTGTATGTTTATTAAAGACAACATCATTGAATGATATGGTGGAAATCATTGGATATAACATAGACATTCTGCCAAACGTGCTTGTCTTATACTTAGCAGGGATCCAAAGTTAATTTTGAATGCTGACTCACAAGCTGTACTTTAAAGTTGCTGGTAAATAAGAGCGGTGATTGTGCATTTGTCTAGATAAGGCAGCTGAGTGATTACGGATTGGAGATCTTGTAGCTGAAAGGAATGATTTAATGTGGATCTTATCTGAACATGCAGTAAATTTCTGCACATTGTTTCCAGGCTTCATCTCCACGCCACAGAATAATTGGTCGCAAGTGCATGTGATGGGAGACCAGTAGGGTTTCTGGGGCCTTTTGAATTGTGCTGGCTATCTATTCATTCTTGCCGTTTTGCTTTAAGCAGTGAATATGTTTGAATGTACTTTTTGTTTAGGACAGCAATGATTTTTTTTATAGATCAATACTACACATCATGTGCAGCAGAACAAAGGCTGCAGAGATGTGACAGTGATGGAAATCTTGGTGCATTGGTACACACAGTCCCCAGTGGCGTACATTTTTGCTTTTTGTGCTGGAGTTTGTTTCAGTGCATAGTGTTCTCTGTAGCCAAGAACAAGTATCATTTGATAATCACCAAACAAAAATGGGCAGGGTTGACAGTTAACAAAATGTTGCTTTGCTGGCCAGTGGCAATTTTTCATTGTGTACACGATGTAAATGTCTAAGAGATGGGTGGGGACTTCGGTGAATTCTGCCTTTTCCAAACAGGTTTGTTGATTGTCCTGAAGAATTGTTAGAATTTAAGAATAGTAGGAAATACTGGTGAAATAAGTAGCTAGTGTGCTGACCAGACGCGAGAGATTACCGCTTTTTGGTTTTTGAGTACTTGTTGACATTTGAGCTGTTATCCCTTGCTGTTTTTCCGATGAAGATATTGACTTTGCTCTGATATTATCATCCTTTGCTATTCAGCTCAAGTAAATAGTATTCAATTGTACTGACAGACTTTGAGAGCCATTGATACCACACTCCATCTAAATATTTTTTAAAAATGAACTTTTAGCTGAAAACACTGAATATGAAGCACGATGAGGAAAGCCACCAATGAATATTTCCTCTTCTGAACCAAAAATCATTGAGCCCTGGGACATGACATGTGATCTGAAGCTATCTAGTTAAAATTGTGAAATCCTTGTCCTGATCGTGAACAGAATACAAACATTCATTTATCTTTTGCAACCCTTTTAGAATGTCCCAAAACACTTTACAGCTAATTAAATATTTTTACTCACTGCTGTAAGAGTGGCAGACAATTTGCAGTCAACAAGCTATTACGATCAGTAAGCTGTGGATCTCCTTCAGAAGCATGGATTGAGAAATGGATCAGCAGTGACTTTCTTTAAACAACCTTCTTTTAAGGGAAGAGTTTTCCACTTAAAACTGTTTCTCCCATACACGCTGCCTGAGGTATCAAAGTACTGTTGTACATGTACAACCCTGAGTTCATTTTCTTGCTGCAAACACAGTAAATCCAAGCAACAGTAAAATCAGTGAAAAGCCATACCCAACAGGATAGACAAACAGCCAGTGTGCAAAAGTCAAAAACTGTGCAAGTACAAAAGTGAAAAAGGTAATAAATAAATTTCAAGAACAAGTGTCCTTGAAAGTGAATCCAGTCCTGGCGAAGGGTCTCGGCCCAAAATGTTTTGCTCTTTTCCATAGATGCTCCCTGGCCTGCTGAGTTCCTCCAGCATTTTGTGTGTGTTTCTTTGGATTTCCAGCATCTGCAGATTTTCTCATGCTTGTGTTTCCATAGGTTGTGGAAACAGTTCAGTGATGGGGTGAGTGAAATTGAGCGAAATTATCCCCTCTGGTTCAAGAGCCTGGTGGTTGAGGGGTAGCTTGAACCTGGTGGTGTGGGACCTGAGGCTCCTGTACCTTCTTCCCAAGGGCAGCAGTGAGAAAAGAGCATGGCCTGGGTAGTGAGTGTCCTTGATGATGAATGCTACTTTCCTGCAATAGCTCTCCACTTTACCTGTGATGGACTGCGCCATATCACTATTTGTTTGTAGGATTTTCTGTACAAGGGCATTTGTGTTTCAAGGTGCCCAGTGTTTTTTAACACCCATTTCAGAGAACAAAAAAGAGCTTTTATCATTACATTCCAAATTTAGCACCTTGATTTGTCGAGGTGGTCTCAATTTGTTTATTTTTCTAATATTGGAGTTGAACTCAAAACCATCTGGCAATGTAGAAGAGCTATCAGCCAAGCCTCACGGTTGACACACCGTATTGCGGGTGAAGCCTGCTGGGCTTTCAAGGGTGTTGTCTCGTTATCATGGTGCTGCCCTTCCTTTGGTACAAGGCTCTTTCTTGTTGGTTTATAAGAATCTGCAGACATGTGGAGTTGGAATCCTTTTGTTTCCATTGAAAAGCGCCTAAATTGCCTGAATGCCAAATGCTGCATGATTCGGAAATTTTGAATCAAAGTATGTTTGATCACTGGGTAAGCAGTTTTAAATTGCACAATTATCTTTCAATACTTTAATCGCACATGAAAAAAATGTGGATATTGAGCATTCCCCACCTCCCCATTTTTCTCAAAGGACCTTTCCTCAAAGCATCCTTTTCCATTTTTGTTTCTAACGTAGTCATGAGACAATCAGTAATAATCCAGCAGCATTTATCTACCCCGTCACAAAGATGAATGGCAGAGTCAGCCCTACAATTTATGGCACAACGTGCCGCAGAGCATAAAGTTTCATTCTCTTTCTCCTTGCGTAGTTGCCCTCTATGGTACTGCAACACGTTATTTGTACAGATAAGCTTTGTCCTCCCCTTTGCAACGGTTTACTAATCACCATTTGTACTCAAAGTAGTACGTCGCTGGATAATAACTGGCGATTCTCTAACCAAAGGATTTGAACAATGCAGCTCAATTACTTCTAGCAGTGTTGTGCTTTTATTGGGGACTCCTATGGTACTCAGACATAAGGCTGCCATCTGTACCTATGTTAAGCTTTCACCATCTTTACAGCATTTAAACCTTCCTCTTGTGCTTTTGGTTTTTAAGTAATTGGGGTGACTGTAAGGAAGATCAGATGGTGAGGTTCGCAGACCTGGTTGTGTGATTGATTCCAGATGTATAATCTCCCTGCTCAATTTTCTGCTATGCGTTTGTCCCAGGCAGTTCTTAACACTCTTTGGCAAAATAGCAATATACGTATACATGGTCAGTAAACATTGCTGGCATGTGGATGGAATTGCAGAGTTCCCTTTTTTTTTGATATTTTCAATAAATTACTAACCCAACTATCACCAAAGATTGAATGGAACCACCAATATGGCTGCTTTTAAGAATGGTAGAGCACAAAATGGAAACTCCAGGAATCCACAGCAATTCCAGAATTGCTTAACCAAGTAGTGTCAAACTTGGGGATGGACCAGGACACAGTGGGTTCCAGCCTTCCAACAAAGTTGCTTCACGTGTTATTTAGGGTAACTGACCCAGAATGGCGGTCCCCAAGTCAAACTCACCTCGCCCTCTATAAGAGCTGACGTTTGGTGAGCAGAAAGTATATGTACGGCTGGATTCTGGAAGGAAGGTTAAAATGCAAGGTTTCTTGTTTACACTAAAGGGTGAGATGGGGTGATTCAGAATGGTGTTGCCGCTTATTTCCAGATTTATGGACTAGTGGTTAGAATTCGACGCTCTTACCGCCATAGGCCGGGTTTGATTCCCGGTCAGGGAAGAGATCCTCTATTTTGGTTAAGTACATGGATAGGACGGGAAAGGAGGGCTATGGTCCATGTGCGGATTAATGGGACTAGGCAGAATATTAGTTCGGCACAGACTAACTAGGCCAAATGGCCTGTTTCTATCCTTTAGTGCTGCATGACGTGGGCACTGCTGGAGGCCTTCAACTGCCGTGTATTTTAGGAGTAATCCTCATATTCTAATCCCTTACATTTACCGTCATTAGCTTCAAAAAGTGAAAGGATGCAGTTTAAAGTTAGTTTGAAATCACACCAGGTTACATTCTATGTAGTGTCAATTCATGTGAAGTCAGAGAAGGTGCTGAAAAAATTCACAAGGATGTTGCCAGGAGAGATGGGAAGGCCCAGGACTGGAAAAAGGGTGAGAGGTAAATAATTTTTTTTGACACATAAATAAGGTAGGAAGCCAGTGTCTGTAGCCCATAGTAGGAATGTCTAAAACTAGATATGGTAGGTGAGAGGGAGAAAATTTAAGGAGGATCTGAGAGATAAATTTTTCACAGAATGAGTGGCCAGTATCAGGAATATACTTTCAGAGCAGGAATAAAACAGCTACTTAAGAGGCATCTTGACAGATACTTGAATGAGCGAGGAATAGGAGGATATGGAATTATGCGGGCAACTGGGATTAGTAAAGATAGGCATGTTGGCTGTAACAGATGGAGGGGCTGATGGGCCTTTCCCTGCGCAGTACGACTCTGTGACTAAATAATGTTCCCTCGGAGTCATGCTGGGTCCTCCATCCAAACTTAAACTGGAGCAGTACCACAAGAGCAAAATCAATCACTCTAATGCCCTGAGAGTAAAGAGTTGCTGCAGCTGCTTCTCACCATTGTGTAGCTATCCCCAAATCCACTCATGTTATTACTTGTGAAACCTCACACAGCCGCCTCTCCCAGGTAGTGCCATTCCCTGGGGCTTGGAATATTGTCCAAAACAAAATGCCTAGCCGGCCTTTTGAAGCTTTAATAAAGGAAAGAAAGACTTGCAATTATAAAGCGACTTAGTGCTTTACAGGCAATGAAGTGCTTTTGAAGTGTAGTCGTTGCTGCAATATAGGCTACATTAAGCAGCAGGAAATATGTTGCTCTTTTGTACTGCAGAACAATGTTTTCAAATCTTTCCACCATCCCAATGGTGGCCAGGTCAGACCTGTGAGATATTGCTCCTTGTTAGTGGCCTTTGGCTACACCTTACTCTTCCGTCTTAGGCAGTTTCTTGAGGTCGAGCATAACTTGCTTCCATTCCTCTCGTTGTGGTTTCTGAGCTGATTGATGGGTCCCATACCTTACTACACCATCTGCATTAAAAATTGCCCTTAAGATGGTATACTGCAATTTCCTGATTGAAGGGAAAATTTAAGGAGAAAAAGTAAAAGTTAGACTGTACGTGATCTTAATTCTTTTCTGAAGTCAAAACTTTTAACTGGAAGTGTCAAAGGTACACACACACACACACACACACACACACACACACACACACACACACACACACACACACACACACACACACACACACACACACACACACACACACACACACACACACACACACACACACACACACACACACACACACACACACACACACCCTTTTAATCTAAAATTAAACCATGATTTTCCTACAGTGAATTTACTGGGGATTTTCCACAAACAAAAAACACTGCAAATTCTCACCTTGGGTTCAGATATTACCTTGTGCAGTCTCAAGAAAAAACATGTTTTTGTAGTCAGTTGATGTTTGTCTTTAAGAAAGCTGGACAGACTTGGCAGTCTGCACTTTCCCATAAAGCTTTATTTGTCTTGACATTATCTAAATACTGAGAAGCGTTTACAGTTGTTTGGTCTGCAAGCTACTAAAGGATTCTTTACTGCGCTCGACTACTAAATTTGTCAGAGGTAACAGATTGAAAGTGTTGAGTGGAGCTCTGACAGGGCCTCAGTGTGCTGTGTTCATGGCTGTAATTTAACAGTGTAATTTTTTATGAGTCCTGTGGTTAAGAAGGCATGGCGCTTTGCGGCATGCTTCACTAAACCCCTTGCAGTTTACGGAAAAGGTCAGAGGCTGTTTACGTGAGGATGTTTGGAATTCCGAAGCTGGCACCACTCCTCCGACAATAAGTTGCTGCTTCGCTGGTTTCTATAGAAAATCTTCGATTTGGATAAGGTCCTGGCTTGCGACCTGGGTGTTGATTTATCGTTAGCTGCGACTATGAGAGAAAAGGTTAATTTGATTCACAGTTCTTGGCAGCAGTTCCAATTGATCAAGCCTTTTTTTTCCCTCCTTCTCTGGTCGATTGAACTATCAATCATTAGACTCATGTTTGATGTGATTCCAGAAGGGACAGACTGGCCTTTATGTCAGGAGCGAACATTGCCATTTTTTAAAAAAAAGCAACGACCCCTTTGCTAAGCTCCCATTTGAATTCTTTTAAGCCATTGGAAACATCTTTCATTTGCTTATGGTGCTGCAGTATTTTCTTTCATGTACCCATCTCTTTCAAGAAACCTTTTTCTTTGTGCTCTGTACTGCAGAGCTGAGAAAGGACCAATCAGCTTACAGTGCTCCCAGCAGGAGCGAGCCAATGGAGTGGCTTCTTTGGTTTGGCAATGCGTAACCCTGAAGGGAGATGCTTAAACAAAGGCTTTCACTGCAGACAAATGTTAAGTGTCTTCTCTGGTCTTTCGTCTTCACAGTTTTATTGCCCTGGCTCTTGAATGAGCTTGCTTATCCTGTTCTCCTTTTTTAAAAAAAATGCTGAAGTTTTTTTGAAGGAAATTTTAATTATATGTACATTTAGGTTTAGCTTCCTTTCTTTTGGTACAGCTGCACTACTGCAGTTAATTGTGACTACCGGTAGATCTAGCAATCTCTTTCTAGGATGGGTCGAGGAGAAGGGGAAAAAACCCTCTGGCAATACAAGTGCATTAGTGATGTAAATATTGTTGATGTGTTCAGGAATTTACCACAGCTGAAAGGTCTGTGCTGCCATAGGTTGCTGTGTCAATGGAGGTGAAAACCAATTGATATGAGAATCCCATCATTTCATAGATTTTCCAGATGGGTTATCTGTTGTTTATTAGGGGTAGGACAGTTGCAGAAAAGCTGATCGCTGACACATTATCAGTGTATTGTTTTGTAGCTGCAGCACTTTCTCATCCAGTGTCGTTTAAGAATAAAACACTGCTGTGTTTAGATTCCTCCCCACAGTAGCATTTTGTCAGCTCTTAAGGGAATTAAGGCACAGGGTTGTTCTGTTTATACATCCTTGGGGACCTGAGTTAGTGAAGGTTTCTTCCTTCCATGTGGCTGGCAGGATGTTTTGTGGTTTAAGTCAGTGTGGATGGAGCTGTTGATAATTGAAGGTTGTGAAGGTAACGGCTTTGACATACATCCTGACAAAATATGTGCAGAAAAGATCTGGAAGTTCAAAATTTCTGTTTTGAAACAAGCAATTTAGTTCACATTTCCCACTGTAAATTAAACGCAGCACGTTGTGTTAGTATTATTTTAAAAAAAAACAAATTGCGAGAGGAACTCAGCAGTTCAAGCAGCGTGTGTGGGAGGAAAGAAATTGTCAGCGATACTGTCAAGAAGCTGCACTTGGACAAATCGGGAATTATCCTTCCTTCCCCACAGGTGCTGCTTGGCCTGCGGAGTTCCTCTAGCTGTAACACAACACAAAGTGCTGGAGGAACTCGGCAGGTCAGGCAGCATCTATAGAGAGGAACAAACGGTCACCATTTCAGGCTGAGTGCCTTCATCTGGACATTATTTTTGTGAGTTCCGCCAGTAACTTGTTCAGTGCTCTAGCTTCCAGCATCTGCGATCTCTTGTCTCTCCATTTTATTTTAATCCAGATTTTCGCACATATTTCTGAAAGTATCAAAATGCTGATATGAACTGAATTGGTCCTTGAAGAGTTATTGCTTTCCAGTAATTCCCAAGGGGAAGAAATTAGCACTGTGCTTTGAAGGGAATGTGAGAAATAAACCATAATGGGAATGATATGTAATTCTAACTGATTAGACAAAAAATAAGCCTGCAGTCAGTTTTACTGCAGGACAGCCATTGCATATTTTGCAGTTAAAATAGCAGGAGAAGGAGAAGGAGAAGGGATTTGTATAAAATTACTCACAGGTAAACTAAAATCGCACACAGGGTATCCAATGGATGAGAAGCTAATTTTGAAGAACAGCTTGAATAATGATTTTTTTTGGAGTGCTGCTAAATCACTTTCCCTGAATTATATATAATGATGCTCACCACATTCAAATTTCAAATCTTAGTTTGAACGCTGTTAATTTTATTTCATCCAGTGGGCAGCAGCAATTTGTGCACAAGATGCCTTCAAATTATTTTACAGCAGAAGTAATTCCATTGATTTTGATTGTGGAAAGAAAACCCTTTGTCTGGCAGGATTTCTGTGGGTGGTTCAAGGAGCCATGAATGAGAGCCTTGAGAAGTAGCTAGATTGACTAATGCAAATCTCTGTAAATTTCTGCTTTCCCTCCTCAGTTGCTAACAAAGCCCCCCACCCCTCTCCCCACTACCTCACCTTCCAATTCAGCAAAGACTGAACGAAGTTCACAGATTACCCATGGCCAGCTCGGCTTCTTAGTTCTGTAGCATGTGCTGGCGGCTTGCCAACCAAAAGCAATTACGTGTAATAATAGCAAAAAATTAAGAGGTGAGTGTTGCCGTTTTACAGCAGGACGTGGCAAGAACCATTTCCTTCTGTCAGCCGTATCTCGATTACACACTTTAAAAAAACAATTTCCTGTGGTCTTGACTTGAGGTCAGTGAAGCCAGAAAAAGGAAGAAAGCAAAGCCACAGTCTTGAAAAACAAATGTGTGTTAAGTTTGCTTTGAGGGACAAGATAAATGGATCCCAAATATAAGAGTGATTTTTTTTTTAAAAACGCTTTCTTTTTCTGGTGTATGTTGCAGGTGTCCTAGTGGTAAATGTGACCTGGAGAAACAAGACCTATGTGGGCACTCTATTGGACTGCACTAAACATGACTGGGCTCCACCAAGGTAAACCCACGTACTGTGTGTTTTAAAATCATGCTTTAATTCAGGATAGTGTAGGGATGACTTCTGGCCTCAGTGCAGAAGAAGATGAAATAACCGCAATGTGGAAAATAAAACGTCCTCACAGAAAATACATCAAATGGGGCAAAATGTGCTCCAAAATATAATTGGGACTCCTGGAACCCCCGATTTAGAATTTTCTTTCTGGTTCAGCACATTACCAACCATGTGCTTTTGAATCAACAGTAAGTACAGAAAGGGTGTTTGCTACTTCTAAACAAGCTAGAGAGGCATTTCATCCCACTGAACTCCTTTTCCATTGGAAACCTCTTTCACTCTATCACATTATCCAACTGCCTTTCTAAAGATGACTTTTGATTGCTTCCTGAAATATGTTTGCATACTGGAAAAAGCATAGTTGCCTGCATTTCTTTGCCTCCTCTGAGTTGGGGTTGTACGCAAAGGTGTGCTAAAGGTTTGCCTTTTAATTCACTTTAATTCTTTATCCTATCTCTCTGTGAACCCTTCCATTTTCCTACATCGAAGATTGATTAGTCCCATGACTTGGGCTTGTACCGCGTAGATTTGCGGCTCTTTGTCTCGAGTGCCAGTGGCTGGGTGCAGTACTCGTGGTGCTGTACACTTCAGCACATCAATTTCTAAGAATATTCTTCAAGTTAACAATACAGCTTGACACTTGGCTCGAGAAAATCTGCAAATGCGGTCCTGATGAAGGGTCTTGGCTCGAAACGTCAACTGTTCACTCTTTTCCAGAGATGCTGCCTGGCCTGCTGAGCTCCTCTAGCATTTTGTGTGTGTTGCTTTGACACTGTGCTGTTCATTTTGACTGTCAGATTGCACTAATTGGCTCTGATCAATCTCTGCTAGTTCAGCTCCTCGTACGGCTTCCGGTATTTAACAGCATGTGTTGCACTTTTACATTCTGAGGCACTCCCAATGTTGAACTTAGCCAAACTCATTTGATGCAGGAACTTAACAGCAAAGAGAGATTCCACCTGGATCGATTTTGAATCCATTTTGCAGAGTCAAAGAGCCAGATGTAACCTATTATCTCTCAGCCTTCATACCAGGAAACTGGGCAGTCTTTTGTTCTACCATATCTTTTAAAAGATTGTAGAATCATTGCCAACCAACTTTCAGAAGAAGGAGTGGGTGGTATGTAGATCTGCTCCCTGTGACCTGGGTTGACACCTGACCTCTAGTATTGTCAGTATGGAGTTTGAACATTCTCCTTGTCACAACACACGTTTCCTCCCCCATTCCAAAGGTTAATTAACCACTGTAAACTGTTGTCAGTGTGTAGGTGAGTAGTAGTGTTTTGGGGGGTTGGGGGTGGGGGGTGTTAGCAATGTAAGAAAATAAAATGAGTTTTGTGTGGGATTAGTGTAAAGAGATGCTTGTTTGTTGGTGCAACTAGGGGGCTTGGTTCTGTGTCTCTGAATGTAATCAAAGTACTTTATGAAAATATATGGGATCTTCAGGCCTGAGTGAGCTTTGTTTAAAGTTCTCTCAGAAGCCACTCTCTCTGTTTCCTTTCCTTTTGACTAAATTCCAATATATACAAACCAGTTCATGCTGATACTGATTTGAAATGTTTACATTCCACAGATTTTGTGAATCGCCCACAAGCGACCTCGAACTGCGAGCCAGTCGAGGCCGAGGGAAAAGGGCACGCTCTGTTGCTAATGCTCCAATAAACGATGCCGGCTTTACAGAGTCCAGAGGTGTGCAGAACAAGAACAGGGGTGGCGGTGCCAATGGGAAAGGGCGGCGGGGAAGTCTCAACTCCAATGGTCGCAGGACACCCCCTAATTGCACAGTGGAGGATGTGAAAACCAGCCCCTTGCCCATCAACAAAAGGAAAAACAAGCCTCCCATGGAACTGGACCTAAACTCCAGTTCCGAAGACACCAAGTCGGGGAAGCGTGTCCGCACAAATTCCAGAAGCACTCCAACCACGCCGCAAGGGAAGCCGGAGCCCATGTTTGTAGAGCAGGGGTGCTCTTCGCCGGTTCTGATCGACTGTCCTCACCCAAACTGCAGCAAGAAGTACAAACACATCAACGGCTTGCGTTACCACCAGGCCCATGCGCACTTAGATCCCGAAAATAAACTGGAATTTGAGCCTGACATCGAAGACAAAATGTCGGATTGCGACGAGGCTCTGAATGCCGTGCCGGTTGGCATTGAACCGGTTGAAACTGGAAATGGACCTTTGCTTCCTGGCACTGGGTTGGGTTACGAGCAGGTGAAAGCACCGCCGTCGCCGGTTTCTGTCAGCACCCCGGGGACACCCAAGGGGCGCCGGGACGTTGCTAACAGTGCTCAAAGCCCTGTGGTCAACACTAAATCCGGGAAAAACACAAGCAAAAAGAAAGGTCTTAGCAGTGACTTGAATAACCTGCCTGTGATTTCTAACATGACTGCTGCGCTGGAAAGTTGCTCAGCCCCTGATGGTGCCTCAGTTTCAGAAATGCCAAAACTTGAGGTTGAAGGGGTGATAGATAAGAAAAGCTTATCTGAGAAAGAAAAAGGCAAAAAGAACAGCGGTGGAAAGGTGGACAAAACATTATCGAAGCTGAAGACAACTCGACCTATTGCTCCTGCACCTCCCCCGCCACAACTGATTGCTATTCCCACTGCTACATTCACAACCACCACTGCGGGAACAATACCAGGGCTGCCCTCTCTTACTACAACAGTTGTCCAGGCAACACCAAAGAGCCCACCACTGAAACCTATTCAACCAAAGCCTACAATTATGGGAGAGCCCAGCACGGTAAATCCAGCTCTGTCCTCGCTCAAGGATAAAAAGAAGAAAGAGAAGCGAAAACTGAAAGACAAAGAGGGCAAAGAGACAGTCAGCCCAAAGATGGACTCTAAGCTGGGGAAACCTGAGGATTTAAAGGCTTCAGCGAAAGAGCTGGCTGCACATTTTTTAAAAGAACATCTCAATAAGAATGAAGTGCTTGTGAATGGCTTGTGTGACTCCCAGGAGAGCAGAATGGCCAGCATTAAAGCTGAGGCTGATAAGGTTTATACATTCACCGACAATGCTCCCAGCCCTTCTATCGGCAGTGCCTGCAGGCTTGAATGCAGTAGTCTGGTCAATGGACAATCCCCCATGACGCCATTACACGTTTTAACACAAAATGGTGGTGATGGAACTGCAACTAAAACTAACAGTCCCGCATACTCGGACATTTCAGATGCAGCTGACGATGGAGGCTCTGACAGCAGATCAGAGAGCATCAGATCAAAGACTAATTCTCCTGCAGATACAATTTCCACCAAGGACACCGTTGTAAAAACTCACTCCTCGGCCGCTTCTCAGCCAGCGCAAAGCAAAGAGACCCATTCCCCCTTTTACCATGGTTACGAGCCTTACTATTCCCCGAATTACATGCACCCTAGTCAGGTCAATAACGCCACAACAGCGAACACTTCCTCATCCCAGACCACCAAAGTTAAAAAAGAGACAGAGGAAGAGGCTGAGAAGAAGGACAAGGTGGAGGTTTTGGACGTTAAGAAAAGTGACACAAATACTGTAAATATTCAGGCTCAGCACCAATCTGTCATTACGCAAAGACACCCAGCACTTGCTCAGTCGCTCTATTATGGACAGTACGCATATGGGCTGTGTTACGTTGACCAGAAGTCAATAATGACAAACCCTTCGTACAGGCAGCAGTATGAGAAGTTTTACGAAGAGCAGCGGTTTGCAGAGCAGAAGCTGCAGCAGTTAGGGAGGGACAGTGAAAGGAAAGGGGACGGCCCGCAAAAGGAGCTGGGAAAAGAGGAGCTAAAGCAGAAGAACATACCAACCGCGACAATCTCAAAAGCTCCTTCCACCCCAGAGCCAAACAAAAACAGCATAAAGGGCAAGGATGCTTTCTTGCTGTCAGATTCCTCAAAGCCCGGGATCACAAACAAATCCGATGAGGTCGTGAAATCACAGATGCAGCAGCAATTGGCAACGGATGGGCTTAAAGCCAAGCAAATGGAGAATCACCAGCTCATCAGGGAAGCAGTGGAAATGAAGTCTGTCATGGACTCTATGAAACAGACAGGAGTGGATCCCACCTTGCGTTTCAAACAGGTGCACAGCTGATGATATTGGAAATACTTGGCCATTCATGTTATCGATGCTAAATTTTGATGTAAAAAAAGATATTGCTCACCAAGTGGGTCAATGTCTCTCAAGCATGTGAGATGAGGTTTATAAATGTAACAATATTTTCATAAGATATTCTTATATTTCTGAAGAGCATTAACATAGAATTTGTCAAACAAAGCTGTGCAGCAGGATAAGGGAAAAAGTGAAAACAGACAATTTGGAGGTCAAGATAGTGCCTAGAAGTAGAAGTTTACAAGTCTAAAAGCTTAAGATATTTAGGAAGTTCTGAGACATACAGCACTGTTTAAAGTCTTGGGTGTATATATATATATCTCGGTTGCATAAGATTTCTGCAAATTTATCCACATGGAGTAGAGAGTGAGATTGTAAATCTGCTGGGAGCGCTGCATGAGGGGTGTGGGACATGTAGAGAAAGAGTGCTGGCACGCCCAGCCCTGAGATACCAGATAAGGTCATTTGATTCCAACAATCGGTTTATTGATCATTACAGAATGCTTGTCTGGTGCTTCCTGCTCCCTCCCCTCTCCCTCCCACTTTTCTCAACCATGATTCCCCTCTCCCTGCTCCCTTCCCGCTGTAAGTCCACAATATCAGAATCCAGTTTATCTTGTTATGAAGTTTGTTTGTTTTTTTGCAGCAGTACAGTGCAATACATAAAATGACTACAGTACTGTGCAAAAGTCTCGGGAACCCCAGCTATATATAAACACAAAGTACACTGCAGATGCTGGGGTCAAAGCAACACGTACAACACGTTGGAGGAACTCAGCAGGTCGGGTAGCATCCATGGAAACGAACAGTCAACGTTTCTGACCGTGAGCCTTTGGGAGGGTGGGAAGGAGAAGGCTGGTAGGTGCCAGGTGAAAAACCAATCAGAGGAACGATCAGGGTTGGAGGAGGGGAAGCAGGGAGGGGATAGGCCGGAGAGGTGAAGAAGGAATGTGAGGGGAAAGCACTATGTGTAGTAGAAGGAGGCAGAATCATGAGAGAGATGATAGGCAGCTGGAAGAAGAGGCAGAGTGAAACTGATGGGGGAAGGGAGGGGGAGGGAATTACCAGAAGTTGAAGAATTCAGTGTTCATGCCAAGGGGCTAGAGACTACCCAGACAATATATGAGGTGTTTTTCACCTGGCACCTACCAGCCTTCTCCTTCCCATCCTCCCCCCACCTCCTTTATAGGGCCCCTGACCCCTCCCCCTTCAGTTCTGATGAAGGGTCTCGGTCCGAAACATTGACTGTTCGTTTCCACGGATGCTGCCCGAACTGCTCAGCTATATATATGTGCCTAAGTTACAGTACTGTAAGTTGTTCATAGGGAGTGGAACAAGCGATCAGGGGAGGTGGTAAATCCAATTGCAATGTTTAAAAGACAGTTGGACAGATACCTGGATAGAGAAGGTATAGAGAGATATGGGCCAAATACAGTCAAGTGGGATCAGGTATATAGTCATCACGGTCAACATGGGCGAAGTGGGCCAGAAAGGTCAATTCTACGATCAATGAAATGATAGTCATTAAAGGTGGAGAGTCAAATGGGGGGAGAAAAGCACAGAGGAAGTTCTATAGAATAAGAAGTCAAGTTTAATGTCGTGTGCACAAGTTTGGTGAGGTACATGTACAATGAAAAGTTTGCTTGCAGCATCATCACATAGTTTCAGACAATACAGGAAATTAAACCTGTCTTCTGCAGCCAACAATGATGGAGGCATTGTAGTTGGCACTGGGAAGGAAGAAGATAAGCGAAGTCTGAACTGTGCTTATTTTCTGTCTTCTAAAATCTGAAATTTGTTAATTTGTGGCAACAGTACCGTGCAAAGACATAACATTTCTCTCAATTATAAAATGGGTAAAGAGTGGGAGTAGGGGAGGAATAGTGAGACAGTGTGGGTTCATGAACCATTCTGAAATCTTACGGCAGAGGGGAAGAAGCTGTTTCTGAACCATTGAGCATGGGTCTTCAGGTTTCCGTACCCTCTTCCGGAGGTCAGTAATGAGAAGAGGGCATGCCCAAGATGGTGAGGGTCCTTAGTGATGGATGCCCCCTCCTTGAAGCACCACCTCTTGATGATGTCTTCAGTGGCGGGGAGGGTTGTGCCCATGATAGAGCTAGCTGAATCTACAACCTTCTGTAGCCTTTTGTGACCCTGTGCATTGGAGGCTCCATACCAGGCTGTATTGCAACCGGTCAGAATGCTGTCTGCTATACATTTTTGGGAATTTGGTGACATATCAAATCTCCTGAAACTCCTAATGACAGAGAGTTCCTGGGTTGCCTTATTCATGATTGCATTATGGTATTGGGCCCAGGAGAGTTCCTCCAGGACGTTGACATCCAAGAACCGAAACCTATTCACCCTTTCCACCACTGAACCTTTTGTGAAGACTGGTTTGTGTTCCCCAATCAATTATTTGGTCGTGCTGACATTGAGTACAATGATGTTGTTGCACCACCACTCAACCAGTCATAGTTGATGTATGTCACTCCTGCATGCGACCTTGCCACCATCTGAGAATTTTCTTTCCAACAATAGTGGCAGTACAGAGGCCTAGGTTTAGAAGTTTGATGATTCATACTGAGAATAATATCGATTATATTGAACACCAAGTTGTAATCAATAAACAGCAGCCTGATGTATGTTATGCTGTTGTCCCGCTGCTCCAAAGCAGAGTTGGGAGCCAGTAAGATCATGACCTGTTGTGGTGGCAGGGAAATTACAGTGGGTCCAGATTCCTGCTTAGGCAGGAGTTAATTCTAGCCACAACCAACCTCTAGAAACGCTTCATTACAGTAGATGTGAGTGCGCCTGGGTGATAGTCGTCGAGGCAGCTCATTTTGCTCTTGGTCACTGGTACGATTGTTCCGCTCTCTCGCCTGGAAAAGCTTGAGAGTGAGGTCTTAATGAAAATATGCTCAGGTTTTGGTTCGGTCTTCCAAAGTGAACAAGCTGCCAAGTCTAAAGGAACAGTGATCTCTAAGAGTTTTGAAACAAAATTCAATGTGTAGATTATAGAATGGAAGTGACAATAGACCCAAGTTGTCATTGAAGTGACTGTTTAAAGTATGTGCTACTTCTTTGTAACCTTTTCGAGCAAATGCAGATCAGGAGCTTAGAGTCGGTTATTGACTAAGTGTGAAAGGACAGTACCTCACTTTTTCAGTTGAACCTGTTAATTCCAAAATACATGCAGAATGTTTAGACTGTTATACATTTTAGGCCATTGTCATATAGAGCTAGTTATGAAAGTATATTTCGATTCCTCTTGGGTCAATTCTGCTCAGAACAAAAAAATTGGAAAAAAATTGCCAAGACTTGTATTTCCTCCAGATGTGACTGAGAGTGGCTTGAGGCATATCTCCTAGTCATTGCTCTCTCTCTGAGTTGCAGAAACTCTTTAATACAGAGTAGATAATCAAGATTGCTTTTTATTTAAAAATCAGTCTGATCACTGCACAGTTTCATCAAATTCAGCTTCCCTGATATTTACACATGTAACATGCAGTGTTGTGATTAACTGCATAGGTTTTATCAGGTGTGGAAAATGAATTCTAAGTGACATGTTCTTCCTACACAGGAGACAGACGCACGGGCATGGCATCATTATGTTTACCAACCTAAATACACAGAACAGCAAAAAACAGATGACTTTGAGCGTGAGAAAAAACAGAAAGAAGACAGTCCAATTAAGGCCTCCAACAAAGAGGGAAATATATCGAACATTCCCGGTTCAGTAACCAACATTAAAGAGGAGCCCAAAGAGTGCAAAAGGGCTGAATCCCAGTCACTCTCGCTGGACGAACATAAAAGTAAAAGTGATGACCGCAAGACTCCAGTCATTGCCAAGGATTCCAGAGGAACCCGTGTTGCCGTCTCGTCACCAATGAATCAGCATCAGTCATACATTCAGTATCTGCACGCTTATAATCCTTACTCACAGATCTATGACCCAGCCTATCGAGCAGTGTCTCCAGTGCTAATGCACAGTTACCCAGGTAGGTCATTATGCTGCTTACGGAATCAAAAGAAACAAAGAATAGTGGTTCTGAGGATTGATAATAATTGATGTGAAGCATGTTTCTTTTGAACATTGAAATTCAGGTGTGGAAGTGCAAAACTGACGAGCACATTCTTTCTATTAATATTTGTTTATTCGTGTTAAGCAGGGAATGTGCAGTACTGAATTTGGTAACAGGTTTAAAAATAAAACAAATGCCTGGTAATGGAAAGCACTGCACAGTGTGTAACTTGTAAATGCAAACAGGAAAATCAATTACAAGAATTTTTTTTTAAAAAGGAACTGCAGATGTTAGAAATCTAAAATAAAAGCAGAGAAGCTAGGAATACTCAGCAGGCTAAGCCACATATGTGGAGGGATAAAAGTGTTAATGTTTCAGGTCAAAGGTCCTTCAACGGAATTTGGAAGGTGAGAAGAAAGCTTATTAGAGCGCTACATTCGCCCTTTTCATAACCAAGCTGGACAAAACGCAACCATGTCTCTTGTCAATCCACAGGGGCATACCTGTCTCCAGGCTTTCACTACCCCGTCTATGGGAAGATGTCCAGCCGAGAGGAAACAGAGAAATCAAGCACAAGTCCCAATGTAAGCACTAAACCGGCGGCTGAGTCCAAGGCACTAGACCTGCTTCAGCAACATGCCAGTCAGTACCGCAGCAAGTCTCCGGGGGTGAGTAGGATAAGTGCAGGCCTGCCAAGAATGTTCAGGCTTGGGGAATAGCACAGGCCAAAGGCTTGTTGCATCATAAAAATTCAGCCAATGCATAAACTTGGAAAGGATATAAATCATTTACGATTGCTTTTCATATGTCTTGCATGCTGTACTACGTTTGTACGACTTGAAGATAACGGCATCCATAGTTGAATGCATGAAAGAAAATCTGGACTGGCCACGATAAATTATTAACACATGGCTCTGTTACATTTTCCTGATTTATTTTTGTATGCTTTCCAAGGCTACACTTTTGGAGGCAAATTATTAATGAACACAAGCTTAGAAATTGGATTGGGTAGTCCCTGTTTTGTATGCTACATAGTCCAATTTCAAGTTTATCCAGAGCAGATTGGGTTGTGATCGTTTCACGCCCGACACAAAATTGGTGCTTTTCAGTTGAGTGGTTTTGATGTTTTCCTATCATCAGGCGCATACCTAATGATGGCATTACTCATGTAACACACATTTTGGCTCGTCCCAACATAAATTGGAGCAGAAGCCTCATTGAATGGGCGAGTAGAACCCCGAGTACATGGCGATAGCTTGTTGCTTTTTTTGCTATTCAAGGAACACTCTGCTGACATGAGGAGACCTGACTGGGCGCCATCAGAAGTGGCTACAGGTTGCTCAAACACCTTCCAAAGTCTACAGAGTGTGCTGCAACTAACAGTGAGTGTTTTCTGTTTCTGGCTTTTAGCTGCTGAAATACTTATTCCACAGATGACTCAGCAGTGAAACCCTGGGCACCGCCCTTTACTGTGGCACTGTTCAGCCCATGGCTTCCCAGGGTGGGTCAGTAACATTGGGGCATGAGGTAAACCCATGCCAACAGTCTGCTCACACAGTGTCTTCAGACACATTGCATCCTACCCGGACTGCTCTGATGAGCGATCCATTCACAGGCAAAGGTTTTCTAGAACCGTCACCACAGAGAAATGTGGCATTCAGTGGACTGGTATCTCTGTGCAGGCCTAAGCCATGTTGACTCTCGGTGTTCTTACCATAGGGCTTTGCCAAGTGATTGCAGCAAAACTTCCACACATCTCCTAAATTGCTGCTCAGCACGCATCAGACAGATCACTCAGATACCCCAAGAGGGGCAATTGAAATGATTTTGATTTAAGTGAAAAGTTGGCAGCTTGTCCGTCACTGGAAGTTGCCAGCATTGCTAACTTCACAAAAGGGCAGGCAGCCATTGTCTGTTCTCATGTGACCACAAGGACTTCATTACCCAAGCAGGTTATGGACAGAGAAAAAGCTTCCATTCATTCAAATAAGCATTTGGTTGTGAATCACAAGAGTAATTTTCTTGCGACATATGTCATTTTTTCTGGAAAGCAGACCTGACTCCTTTACCCTGAGGAAGTCTGCTGTGCAGGACATTTTCAACAACGGGCACTGACCAGAAGGATGGATCCAATGAACAAAGACTACAATCTGCTTCCTCGGGCATTCGCCCCAGTGCACTGTCCTACCAGAGTAACTGGAAGTGTGAGAGGAACTTTTGTACCAGAATTGGAGTGAAAAGCACCATATTCATCATAGTTGATATTTTCTTGCCTGCATAAGGTCACGGGTGTCCTGATCTTATGTCAAAGAAATGCAGAACATTCAGCGGCATTGTGTTGCAAAGATAACATTTGGTGCCAGAAGAAGAGGGAGGAGTCCCACGAGCCTGAGGACCATGAAGAGAGCAGCAGGAGGAAGAGAAGGAGAAGATGACTGCAAGTTGGGAGGTGGGGCGGTCACTACTCAGCTTCCACACCCCATTGTGGCATGCATTGGCCACATGGAATAAATCTAAGAGTCCCTGATAAAAGATAACTTTTCATAATGAGCCTACAAAATGAAAGAGAACAGACCAAGTCGTCCTCTCAGCTGCAGCCTCTAGCTTCAACACAATAAACAAATCCATCATCCTGATGACCCATAAAATCTCATCACATCTACACCTTGCAATGATGCAACAATGAACTTTGCAGAAAAACACTTTTATTAGATCACCCCCACTTTGCAGATCTAAACAGTGGTGGAACTCTTGAATCCCTTTGCCTGTTTCCTCATTCCAATAGTAAATAGTTCACATTATCCCACAGCAGATGAGAATACAGCATATCACAACACATTGATCAGTTTGGCATTCATTTGGTAAGGAATTGTATGTAAGACACTAACCTTTAAATACAGTGAAGGCCACAGTCATTCAACAATGGGAAGTCTTGTGAGTCTCCATTTGAGATTCATGTTAAGCTGTAGCAACACTGGGAATTTCAAGGTACACAGTGAGATATGAACAGTAGAATTGCAACAAGTGAATAAGGTGAACTTAGTTGCACATTTATTTGCACGGCCATTTTTTTCTGATTGATGTCCTCTTACCTGATTCTGTCACTTTCGATCCATAAAAGGGATTGAAAGGGGATCTGAGGGAAAAGTCTTTCACACAGAGTGGTTAATATCTGGAACATGCTAGAGGTGGGAGAGGCAGATACAATCACTATGCTTAGGAGGTAATTAGACAGCACCTGCATAATATGGATTAGATAGGCAAAATGATTGGCATGGATGTAATGGCCCTTTATGTGCTATACAACTGACTCTTTGAAGGGGCATCATACAGCCTACCTCTTCCCTCATATTTCTGTGCTCTCACAGGGGGCCGTGATAAGTATTACAAGAAGTAGAGCAAGTAAGGCAATGTGGATCACTGTGTGGGGTGGTAGGCAGCAGCTGTGGAACCATGTGGCCTAATACACTGAGGTTATGGTTACACTGGGAAAAGCTTCACTCAAGGCATGGCCATAATCACGCTTTAACTCAAGCTATTTGTAACAAAAGGGGATGCTTTTCAGCTGTGCTTGTGTTATGAGAATACTTTACAACAAAGTCCTATGAATAGAATGGAAAGATACCTTTCAGCTAAAAAATACACCCATGTGCCTTTCCTCTTTCACATCTTTGTAAGTAGGTCTGGAGGTACGGTGTCACAGTGTCCCCAGTGAGATGGCTGCTCTGTACCCGGAGAGATAGTCTTGATGGCCCAAGGGAAGCTCTTGCCCTGGATAGGTTGCCTTCAGGCTGCTGTTTGGGGCTAGTTGAAGGGGTGTTCTGTAACTACTGATATTGAGAGCATACTGCCTGAGTGACTGCATCAGGAGGTGAGGTGCTGAGATTGTGAGGGGGGCAGCATTTCCTTTAACTGGGAGCTCTCTCAAGGGACTGAGTGGACAACCTGTTCAAGATGAAGAGATATATGAATTGCAGTGATACATTAGCACTCCTGCAGAAGAGAGACAGAGAGAAAGAGATAGGTTATTTTGGCTCCTGTAGTCAACTCATAAGCAGAGTCTCTCTGCACCAGTAAGAGATCCACTCAAATGTTGCGCCTGTATTGTGCAGAAGAGCTGGTCACCAGCTTGCACCACCTCTTCTGGAGAACTAGGAGCTACTGCAATACAAACCATTGCATGTACCAATCTGCTCAAAAATCATATCTCACCTCTCAAGGAGTAAATTCACCTGGCCTGTGAGGATGTCAAACTTCTCCTTGAAGGCACTTGGCTGTTTTCCTTCAGAGCTTCAAAGCTGGCTCAGGCTGAATCTTTACAGAGATAGAGAGACTCCGTCAGTGCCACCAACATCAGTAGGGGCTGTGTGGCAGGATTGCCAAGGTGTCTTTATAATCAGCTACGGAGGGGAAGTGTCCTGGTCTCTAGGTCTGACAGAACCTTCTTCTAAATCTCTGAGTAGGGAGTCTTCACTGCACCTGTCACCTCCGGCATTCAGTCAATATGTTTCATCACGGGCACACCATCAAGGACATCTCCAAAAGGCAGCGCCTGAGAAAGGTGACATCCATCAACATCTGGAACATACTCTCTCCTCATCACTACTAAGAGCGAGGAGAGACAGGAGCCTGAAGATACACACTCAACATCTTAGCAACAGCTTCTTCCCCTCTGCAGTCGGATTTCTAAATGTTTTGCAAACATTCCCTCGCCCTTCCTCTTTTGCACTATTTGTGTATTTATTTGTTTATTTTGTTTTGGCAACTTAAAGTAAATTTTTATGATTTGCACTGTACTGCTGCCACAAAACAACAAATTTCACGACACGTGTCAGAGATAAGAAATCTGGTTCTGACGTCCTGAGGGTACGTCAACACCGATCTGGCAATGTAAACTCGCAGTTGTGGCCCTCGTCTGAGTCCTATGAAGCTGTATGGAGGCACGGTCTCTCCAGTACCCATGCCAGCTCCCTCGCTCAGTGCCTACCTTATTTCCCTGCGAGCACCCTCTCGCTCCATCTGCTCACTCCTGACAGTGCAGCGTTGGAGATGGTGTTGTCAGGAATAACTCTCATTGTTGCCTTTGCCTTCTTTACTCAGCCTCCCCTCCAGCTCAGAGCGATAAGGTTCTGATATTCAGAAGGCTCCAATCAACAGCTTGTAAGGACTAAACAGTGCTTAGAAGCTAAGTCGTAAATAATAGCACAATACAGATGGAAACAAAGATACCTGCTGGAGTTGAATCAAAGGCAATGTAGTCATGATAGTGATGCTTTACTGTTTTCACTCCCTTGAGGTACTCAGCAAGTGTTGTGGACCTCTCTGGCTCCTCTGCCCAAAAGAATAATGCAGTCTCTCCCCCACCTGTAAAATGTTGGTAACTCCCCTCATGATCCTTGTGGTTTTGGCTTGAAGGGAAGACAGAACAGACACTAAATAAGCTATTGATTCTCTTTTCTTTGAAACCTTAATGTCTTTACAGCAAGGGGGGAGGGGAGTGTGTGTGTAACTAAGTGTGAGGCAGGGTAAGTGAGGCTAGCTTTGTCTGTGCAGGTGGATGAAGGTACACTTAGTGTGGGTTTGTTTAGGTGTTCATGAAAATGTATTTTTCTGGATAAATCTGTGAACAGTGTTTTGATGTTCACAATAATGTATCATGTAAGATTGCAAAATGTCTGGTCACCTTAGGATTCAGTTTGAGTAGAAATGCTGAGGCACCTCTTGCTGAGTTTTTCAGAGGCCCAACTGGGTCTTCTCCTTTCCTCTGGCATACAATACACCCCTCCTGCCATCCTTCTCTGCTACAAGGATTTCAGTTCCCCTTTCAGAGAATCACAAAACCTACTTTTTTGAAAACATTTTCTCTTTGGCAGCCAGTGTTGCTGCTGCTTGATTGCCGCTAAGAGGATGCCCTTGTGATTGCTATGAAGTGTTTTCAGCTGCACTGAATTGAACCTAATCTCGTCACTAACAGCGGGGGTCACATATTAGCCCTTGATTCTGGATGTAACCTTTGATGCTGTTTCAAACTTAATTTTGGCCAATTTTGCAATGTGATTGTAAGTGAACCAAGTATGTGTTAATACTAAGCACCCCTAAAACAGGTGTCATCCAATTTCTAAGGAAGATTTTTAAGCATTAAACATAACTTCTTATTTTCATATAGCTGAATCAGAAAAGTATGTATTTGGGAGCACCATTTATAGTTAAGGTTTTAGCATAATAAGATTTGAAATATCATCACAGCCTACAGAGCCACTAGCATATGCATCATAATTCACAGACAACTGCTCCATAAATGGGTGCCATCTTTTATCATTTCATTTAAATAAATTTGATTCTCTTTGGATGTTTCTTCAGAAGGGTTTTGTTCAAAGAAAAGATTTTGTGATCTTTTTTCAGTTTGTTCTCATTCCAGTGGCATGAACAGAGAACGTTAAATTGCGCATCTTGATTTATGCATATGATCTCAATATTTAGCCCAATGAGTTGGAAATGGTAATTTATATTTTAATTAGTTAGATCTGCAGAACCATACATTTTCTGAATTGGTGCAATATCTTCTTTCTCCAGCCTGCTGAAAAGGCTCCGCCTGAACGTGAACGGGAAGCTGAGCGAGAGCGAGAAAGAGAACGCCATTCACCTTTTGCACAACGACACGTTCACACCCATCACCACACCCATGTTGGAATGGGCTATCCACTAATACCAGGCCAATATGACCCATATCAAGGTATTCACCTAACTCAGCCACTAATTTTTTTCCATTTTGATGAAGATAAGCTATCGCATGATAAATATGTTGTTGATAGCTATCAGTTCTTGTAAATTAAGTGTATGATTCCTATCATTTTATGGTGAAACATGCTGTTCATAATAAATCAGGCAGCACCCATGGAGGAAGAAGCAGGGATGACTTTTCAGTTCATAGGAACTGTGAGGATTTATTTTGGATTTTCTTGTGCTTTGCTTCACTTTCTACTGACGTCCTTTTAATTCACGTCAAGTTGATTATAAGACATAATTCCTAATTATTTTTAAATTTAAAATCTTTTAAATTTATTTTTGTGTGATTCTGAAGTTGTTCTTTTAGAACCTCACCATAAGATAAGCTCCTGCAATGGAAAAGAAGCTCTTTTTTGCTCTTTACTGTGCTGGGTTTCTGCTCCCAGCTTCCCTTCTGTACAGCACAACAGGCTGTGGGCAACAAGTGTGATGTTGACTCAGAGGTCATGGCAAAAGTCCAATCCTGTTTTTGGCGTTTTACCTTTTTAATTGCTTTTGACTGGTGGTTAAAAATAGGCCTACTCTCAATTTGGTTTTCAAGTGTATTACGACTTCCTGGTGGCGTCTGGGCAACATATCAGAGGGTGACTAGCATCCCTGGTAAGGTGCTCTGGAGAAAAGGTAGAGAGGAGAAACAGGCTAGATATAACCATATAACAATTACAACACGGAAACAGGCCATCTCGGCCCTTCTAGTCCGTGCCGAACGCTTACTCTCAGTATAAGATGTAAGTGACAACATAACTTTGGACTGGTTTCAATGGGTACACTTAATGTCAGAGAAATGTATACAATATACATCCTGAATGTATAGCTTAAAAGCAGCAGGAGTGACTTTATTTCCAGAAGTATTGACTCATTAAATATGCCTGATTTGAAACCTCAATCCAAGGCCAAGAGCACATACCGTGAAAATATTGAGGAGAGCTGGTGGATTTCATTCAGGATTTTCACTTGGGGTGGATCTGTTCTGAATGCACACGTGGACATGTACCTTTTAGAATTCCGTATAACACAATCACTATGCTACCAATGTTTCCTTTCTTTAGAAGATGCAATGAAACATTTATTTAATTCGGAAAATTCCTGATTGGGTTCCCCTTTTGGTTAATTTTTCTGAGTTACTGCTTTCGTCAGTTGACTACACATTCCACTAATTCTGAATTCTGTGAACTTTTGTTGCAGGGCTGACATCCGCTGCCATTGTTGCCGGTCAGCAGGTGGCTGCGCAGGCTTCTGCATCTGCCATTTTCCCTGCACAGAGAAGGTGAGCTTTATACTTACTAGACAACCTTCCAACTGAAATACAGTCTGCAGGAATTCGAGGCCTATTCTATATTCTAATTCACTCAACTTGTTTCTTGTAACATAAGTATGGACTTTAGAAACATAGAAAACCTATAGCACAAAACAGGCCCTTCAGCCCACAATGCTGTACTGAACACATACTTTAGAAATTACCTAGGGTTACCCATAACCCTCTATTTTTCTAAGCTCCACATACCTATCCAAGAGTCTCTTAAAAGACCCTATCGTATCCAACTCCACCACCGTCGCCAGCAGCCCATACCACACACTCACCACTGTCTGCGTTTTTAAAAAAAAACTTACCCCTGACATCTCCTGCGTACCTACTTCCAAGCACCTTAAAACTGTACCCTCTCATGGTAGCCATTTCAGCCCTGGGAAAAAGCCTCTGACTATCCACACGATCAATGCTTCTCATTATCTTATACACCTCTAACAGGTCACCTCTCATCCTCCGTCACTCCAAAGAGAATAACGCCAAGTTCACTCAACCTGTTCTCGTAAGGCGTGCTCCCCAATCCAGGCAACATCCTGCACCCTTTTTATGGTTTCCACATCCTTCCTGTAGTGAGGTGACCAAAACTGAGCACAGTACTCCAAGTAGTCTGACCAGGGTCCTATATAGCTGTAACATTACCTCTTGGCTCTTAAACTCAAACCCACAGCTGATGAAGGCCAATACACCATACACCTTCTTAACCACAGCGTCAAGCTGCACAGCAGCTTTGAGTGTCCTATGGACTTGGACCCCAAGATCCCTCTGATCCTCCAAACTGCCAAGGGTCTTACCATTAATACTATATTCCGCCATCATATTTGACCTACCATAATGAACCACCTCACACTTATCTGGGTTGAACTCAATCTGTCACTTTTCAGCCCAGTTTGGCATCCTGTTGACGCCCCACTGTTAACCTCTGACAGCTATTTGCATAATTTATGCTCGAAACATTCTAGTCCCTTTACATATGCAAATAGGGCATAGGAGAATGAGGGGAGAGTTGATAGGTGTACAAAATTCAGAGGGGTACAGATGGGGTAAATGCAAGCATGCTTTTCCCACTCAGGTTGGGTGAGACTAGAACTAGAGATCATGGGTTAAGGGTGAAAGGTGAAATGTTTAAAGGGACTAGAAGAGGGTACTTCACTCAAAGTGTGGATCAAATTGCCAGCAGAAGTGGTGGACGCAGATTTGATTTCAACATTTGAGAGACATTTGGATAGGTACGTGGAGAGGAGGAGTGTGGTCTAGGTACAGGTCAATGAAGCTAAGCAGAATAATAGTTTGGCATGGACTAGATGGGCTGACAGGCCTGTTCCTGTGCTGTAGAGTTTTATGACTCCATGACTAAATAGGGTGCTAGCCACTCATTACCCTACGTTAGGGCAATTAATTCTAATTGTAATCTATTCATTGCTCCCCAAGGGGACTAGCGGACTGCTTGTAATTCCTTCTAATCCTTTTGTCTTGGTCTTTGGCAGGGAGTGATGGCATCTTGAGTGTATATTGAATTATACTCATGTGACTGGATCACGTGAAGAAGAGGTTTATACAGACATCAGTTCCATGGTGTTGAATTCAAATGCCTTGATGCCAGGCAAAACCAGTCATTTCATATTTGTAAATTGCAAATTTTATAACTGAGTTACAAATGTTGCTGTAATTAAACTTTTGTTGAGATATATTCTTTACCTTTTGTTTTTTGTTTTTTTTGTATTGGTAACCAGGCTCACAACGGCAGGGTCGGTTATTGTTGGCAATTGTCACAGTACGTTTCTGTTTCCTGAAAGTGTTATCAATAAAAGACAACAAATTGCTTGGTTTTATAGAACATACTGTTCTGGGTAGGTGTTCCCTTGAACTGTGTATGACATTTTGACAGATTCTGTAGACCCGGAGAGGCTAACTGTAACAGTGACACTTTGGTACAATGTATATGTGTACTTGATGGCTCCTTGAAACACTATTTAAATGCATCTGTGTGCTAACTGTATTCACATGTCCACTGCATTGTTGTTTATTGTGAAGATTATACAAGCAGAGGCTCTGAGGGTCGTTAGATTGTGTATATAATGTACAGGTTTGAAATGGAAAATAATGAGCATCTGTGAATAAAAAAATGTCTTTATGATATTGAATGGCTGATTACCCCATAGCCTACATAACCCCGTCCACCCACCCATACAAGAAGACATCTGTGATTGTTTATTACTTGAACTAGTTTGGCAGTTTTAAATGTTTACAATTATCCAGATTTAGGAAGAACTTGCGCAGTTGCCTGGTTACTTATTTTATGCTGTAATCTAGTTTATTTTATGTAAAGTGTATATTGAATGCTTTCATTTTTTTATACTTGCCTTAAATAATTCGGCAATCAGAATAAAAAAAAATGTTTTTGCTACTTGTGTCGTTGAGTCTTTCCTTATGCACCGTTTTAATGTTAGAGGAACGCCTGCTTTTCCTGGAACAATGGAGTCGAGGGTGTAGGAAGAAGCAGGATTGTGTCTTTTCTGGCTGGGTTTACACCACCAGTTGCACAGTTAAAGTTCACTTTTTTTTTTACCTTTTTCTAAAATGTCACAACTCCAACTTTCTTGGAGCTCCCATTGCTACCAATATGCTGCCCAGAATGGTCAAGAGATGAATAGTGTAAGTTCTCCAAAGGGTGAAGTCTTTTGACATTTTAGGCCTTGTTTGGGCAGTATTAATGTTAATATCAGACCCACAGGGCATAGGAGATGAGAACTATATCAGAGCTGCAAAAATGTGAGAGGCTTGTTAGATTATTGTTATGGAATAGGAAACAGACCACAGCAGTCTCACCTTGTATTTTTCTTTTCAGCATAAAATAAGTTGTACTCTGTGATTTAATATACGCTGAGTGAAGTTTAAACTAATTGCATTTGCAGCAATCAATGGGATATTATTTTCTAGGGCCTGTATGTGTTCAAATGTGCAATGCCATTTCCTCTGATGTATCATGTAGATTGGAAGAAACAGTGACAAGAGCTCTCAGTATTGATTTTTGTTAATTATCTTTGCTGGGTTAAACCTTGGGCTGCTGTGTTATTTATATATGCAGAATTGAAGCCAGAGTTAAATACATCATCAGTTATCCTTGCCTGGAACTGCTGACAATAACAGTACTGTTCATTTTAAATTAAGACTTTGGTGAAGCTTTCAGTATTCCATCAAGTTGGCACCTAATTCTTCATGTAAGACGTACTGACAGATTAAATTAACTGAACAATAGGCACAGCCTCATTGATGTCCATGAACCACAAAAACCATTAACTTTTCTTTTATAGTCTGGTATTTCAGAATATTAAAAAAAAACAGCCAGTTGCTGCTGGTTATACCAGATCTGAATATTGTTGAGCCCCATTGCTCTGAGCTTTTCTGAAATGTATTCCTGTCACATATATTCAGCAGTTTTAACCATGGTCGAGCAAACTGCTAGAGCATGTTTACTTGCAGGCAACACAAACAAAATGCTGCTGATTATGTTTTCATTGGATATATTAACAACAGTTAATACAGTAATTTCATCAATATTTATTCTGGGTTAGTCAGGAATTGTGTCATTCAGAAAGAAGAAAAAAAATTAAATGTCATTTACCACAGCAGAACATCCTATAAAATACATTTTAGTCAGTGAAGGTTGGGCACTTTAAATGTAGTGTGTAGTCATTGCTAGGTGGGAAATACAACGGCAAATTTGCACTTCACTGTGTCTCCAAAACAACAATGCAATAACAATCAGGCATTTTATGCAACACCTACCCCAGGATCACCATACTCAAAAACAGTTACTTTCTGCAAGCCATCAAGTTGATCAACACTTTCGCCAATTAACCTGCCCCACCAGCACTGCATCCACATCACCCAGCAATACCTTACATCCATGTACCAGTCTAAGTATATTGTATTGATCTAAGTATACTTGCAGTTACTTGTGCATTGTGTTTTATAGAATTGCTTTTATATTTGTTGTGTATTTTTTATTTTCTTTATGATCAGTCTTTTATATGCTGCATCACATCCAGAATTACAAACCCCATTTCCAGAAAAGTTCGGATATTTTCCAAAATGCAATAAAAACAAAAATCTGTGATATGTTAATTCACGTGAACCTTTATTTAACTGACAAAAGTACAAAGAAAAGATTTTCAATAGTTTTACTGACCAACTTAATTGTATTTTGTAAATATACACAAATTTAGAATTTGATGGCTGCAACACACTCAACAAAAGTTGGGACAGAGTTAAAATATGATTAAAAAGTGCACAGAATATTCAAGTAACACCAGTTTGGAAGACTCCACATTAAGCAGGCTAATTGGTAGCAGGTGAGGTATCATGACTGGGTATAAAAGTAGCGTCCATCAAAGGCTCAGTCTTTGCAAGCAAGGATGGGTCGTGGCTCAACCCTTTGTGCCAAAATTCATGAGCGAATTGTTAGTCAGTTCAAAAGGAACTTCCCAACACAAGATTGCAGAGAATTTAGGTCTTTCAACATCTACAGTACATAATATTGTGAAAAGATTCAGAGACATCTCAGTGCATAAAGGGCAAGGTCGGAAACCACTGTTGAATGCGCGTGATCTTCGAGCCCTCAGGCGGCACTGCCTAAGAAACCGTCATGCTACTGTGACAATTATAGCCACCTGGGCTCAGGAGTACTTCGGAAAACCATTGTCACTTAACACAGTCCGTCGCTGCATCCAGAAATGCAACTTGAAACTGTATCACGCAGGGAGGAAGCCATACATCAACACTATGCAGAAACGCCGTCGTGTTCTCTGGGTCCGAGCTCATCTCAGATCGACCGAAAGACTGTGGAACCGTGTGCTGTGGTCAGATGAGTCCACATTTCAGCTAGTTTTAGGAAAAAACGGGTGTCGAGTTCTCTGTGCCAAAGATGAAAACGACCGTCCTGATTGTTATCAGGGAAAGGTGCAAAAGCCAGCATCTGTGATGGTATGGGGGTGCATCAGTGCCCACGGCATGGGTGAGTTGCATGTATGTGAAGGTACCATTGACTCTGAGGCGTATATTAGGATTTTAGAGAGACATATGTTGCCATCAAGGCGACGTCTCTTCCTGGGACGTCCATGCTTATTTCAGCAGGACAATGCCAGACCACATTCTGCACGGGCTACAACAGTGTGGCTTTGTAGACAGAGAGTGCGTGTGCTTGACTGGCCTGCTGCCAGTCCAGATCTATCTCCTATTGAAAATGTATGGCACATCATGAAGAGGAGAATCAGACAACGGAGACCACAGACTGTTGAGCAGCTGAAGTCTTATATCAAGCAAGAATGGACAAAATTTCCAATTGCAAATCTACTACAATTAGTATCCTCAGTTCCAAAACGATTAAAAAGTGTTATTAAAAGGAAAGGTGATGTAACACAATGGTAAACATGCCTCTGTCCCAACTTTTGTTGAGTGTGTTGCAGCCATCAAATTCTAAATTTGTGTGTATTTACAAAATACAATTAAGTTGGTCAGTAAAACTATTAAAAATCTTTTCTTTGTACTTTTGTCAGTTAAATAAAAGTTCACGTGAATTAACATATCACAGATTTTTGTTTTTATTGCATTTTGGAAAATATCCCAACTTTTCTGGAAATGGGGTTTGTACAATTGTTTTGTTCTCCTTTACACTTGTGTACTGAAGAATGATAATGAACTATTTTAAATCTTCATCGCAGTCCAAGCACGAAATATCAACTGTTTACTCTTGTCCATAGATGCTGAGCTCCTTCCGGTGTGTGTGTTGCTCCAATCTTATATTTATTTTCATTATGTTATTTGAAAGATAATATTACTCAGAACTCTAGAGAGAATTCCTGTCCTTTGAAATATTACCTCCATTGAGACAGGTTCATCTGGATATCTCATCTGAAAACAACACCTATTCTAGCTTAAAACAGCAGTAACTGTGTTATTCAGAAAAGGTGGGGGGGGGGGGGGGAAGAATTTGATTCCATTCACCAAAGCAGGACATCATAAGTAAAACATTGATTCCCTCAATGATTGATCCCCCAACATTGATTTTATGCTCTGATCTGAAATTTTTACCCTAAAGATTCTGACTCATACAAAAAAACGGTCTCATTTGACACCAACTTCAGTAAAAAGTCTATCAGTGTTCTGAATATTAACAGCGACTCCTGCTTTAAGTGAAAGTGGATGAATGAATGTTGAATGTTAGCATCAATTGCAAGAGCGATAGATGTATTGTGCTAGAACAGCTGGCAAGAGCCAACCTCATGAGAAGAGCCTGTTAGTGGAATTGCATCCATTGGAGAAGTCAATGTCTCCTGTAAAGCAAAAGTTAAATGACTCATTTAGTAAGCCAAAAACAAAAAAAAAAGAGATTTGAAAATCTCCAGGAAAGCAAAATATACTAGAATAAGGACAAAGTATGCTTGAAACAGCCGATCAAGCAGATGCTAAGAAAACAGTTCAAAAGTAAATTTATTATCAAGTACAGTGCCTTGTAAACGTACTGAGCCCCCAACCCTTTGTCCAGGGATTTTGATGAATTTAACCGAGTATTTTTATTTGTGAATCATATGCTTCTTTTTAACACCAAAAAGAGGGGAAATTATAAAGCATGAAAAACTAAAGGTTCAAAAACTGGAAGATCAGCAGCTCATCTCCCTTTGCACAGTACTTTGTTGACTTCTCGCAACTATTACAGCCAGTAGACTTTTTGGATAAGTCTCTATTAGCTTTGCATAACGTGATGGAGCAAAATTTGCCCTTTCCTCCTTGCAAAATTGCTCAAGCTGTGCTAGGTTAGTTGGAGAGCAGCGTTGGACAGCAGTATTGAGGTCTTGCCAGAGATATTTGATCAGGTCAGGAATCTGACCGGGCCACTCAAAAAGAATCAATTTTCTTCTTTGAAGCCACTCCATGTTTGCTCTGGCAGTGTGCTTTGGGCCATTATCCTGCTGAAAGACGATCTTCCTCCCCAGTTTAAGCTTTCTGGCAGAGGATAGCAGGTTTTCGTGTCTCTGTATTTAGTGGCATTCATCTTCCCGTCAATCCTGACCAAATTTCCAATCCCTGCTGTTAAAAAGATCCCATAGCATGATGTTATCTCCATGATACTTTACAATAGGGATGGTGTTCCCTTGCTGATGCACAATACTAGATTTACGCCACACATAACCGCTTAGTGTTGTGGCCAAAAAATTCCACTTCAGTCTCATCCAACCACAAGGCCACAGGACCTTCTTCCACTTCTTTATATGTTCTTCTAAGTTATGCTTTGGAAAGTCTTTACAGGCAAAAAGATATGTTTTTTTATATTTTAGCCAGGGCTTCTTCCTTGCCACTTCCATAAATACCTTTATTTTGTGCAAGTCCTTAGAGATTGTGGAGTCATGAATTTCATCTCCAGTTGCAGCTGCTGACTTCCGCAGCTCACTCAGAGTGACTGTTAGTGTCACAGAAGCCTCTTTTACAAGTGCCATTCTTCTCCAGTGACTAAATTTAGAGGGACAGCCTGACCTAGGCAGTGTGGCTGTGGTTTCATATTTTTTTCTGTTCTTTCACGATGGACTGCACCAAGTTCCGAGGTATATTCAGTACCTTTGAGATGATCTTGTACCCTTCCCCAGATTTTTGCTTTTCTCTATTATAATTTCCCTGACTTGTCTTCATTTTGGTTTGTGTTAGACTTTAAAGAGAGAGGGTTTATTTATTCAACACCCAGGGTCTCAGTCCGAAACGTTGACTGCTCCTTCCAACGGATGCTGCCCGACCTGCTGAGTTCATCCAGCTTGTTTGTACGTGTTGATTTGACCACAGCATCTGCAGTGTACTTTGTGTTTACTAGGGTTTATTTATTCTTGTGAATTAGTTGAAAACAGGTGATCTTCCAATTTTCTACATCAAAAAATTGTGTGAGTTGATAAGGTAATACAGTATATTTCACCTGAGAAAAGTTAGCATAGTAACCACAAAGGAGATGAATACTTTTTTCAGCCTCAGAATCTTGGTTTTCAATTTTTAGTTAATTGTTTCAGAATTCCTCTTTTGATTTGACATGCTGCACAATGTTTTGTAGATTAGCTGAAAAAGTCCTACTTAGGCATATTTCAAATTTACAGTGGAAAAAGAAATGCAATAAAATTTAAGGGAAATTATATATAAACAGACAAAGACTGGCCTTTCAGGTTAGCGCATGACCTGCTGGGTTCCCTTGTTTTTATTTGAAAGAGCCACATGGTAGGATGGTTTCCATTACTATGCTAATAAACCGGAGTGGATTGGTTGTCTGGTAAATAGGATTGGATTTGTATCACATTTTATGAATAATTTCTATCTGGATAATTTTCCTCATTATCAAGCCAATGCTGGTGTTTTAAGTGTATTGGAGTGTACAGTTAGTTCTTGAAGACGGATTCTCAGGTGTTGCCTGGTTCCCTGGCCTTTGCTATATCTTGTGCTCTCAGCCATTTTTTGATATCACATGGAGTGAATCAGCTTAACTGCAGAGTGCCTTCAGGATGATAGCTAATATATTCTCATGTAAGGTCTCAACCCAAAATGTCAACCATCCTTGGCATCCACAGATGTTGTTTTATCTGCTAAATTCTTCCTGCATTTTTTTTTGCTCCAATTTCCAGCAGCTGCAGTTACTTGTGTCTCCAAGATAGATAACATTCGCACATATGGTTGATCACGGTCGTGAATACTTCAGCCTTGTCTTTAACACTCACATGCTGGGGCCCACTTTCATGGAGAAGGAGAAATTTCCTGGAGCCTCCTTTTCTGGTTAGCTGATTAAATGTCCATTACCTTTTCAGGGGTGGATAGAGGAGGACCATGTGGAGAGCTATGACCATGTGCTTTGATTATTTAGCTCTGTTGCATGTTGCTTTTATTGTTCAACATGCAAGTAGACTTGCATTGAACACAAGCCCATAAGACATTGGAGCAGAATTAGGCCATTCAGCCCATGGAGTTTGCTCTGCCGTGGCCGATCTCAACCCCATTCTTCCGCCTTCTGCCCATAATCTTTTACGAAGTTTGTGCCTTTGTTCATAAATCATTATTCATAAAACTTCAGACAAATCCAATCCAATTTACCACACAGTCTGTTTATTGCTATTTATTTATTTATATTTATTAGCATGGTAATGGAAACCATCCTACCACGTGGCACTTCCAAAAATAAACAAGAAAACACATTGTGGATTAATCTGGCCGGAATAACATCATTTTAAGATGCACCTGGTTTTACATCCCACATGCCCTTTTGCACTCCTTGATGAATTAGGGTTGATTCCTTGGTTTGAAAGTAATGGAGTGTGAACATTATACTGAACCAGAGGATTCCAGATTATAGTCTATAGTGCCTTGTGAATGCCCAATTTTTGAACTACCAGATCAGTTCTCAATTGATTCCATTTAGCCCATTTGTAACACACGTAAAATGCTGGAGGAACTCAGCAGGCCAGGCAGCATCTATGGAAAAGAGTAAACGATAGATGTTTCAGGCCAAGACTGTTCATCAGTCCTGATCTTGGCTCATCAATATTAAAATATTAAATCCCACTACAGGGAGTGTGCAAATGGCAGTGGTGAGCAGACAGCCCAAGGATTCTTGAGGTGATGCCTTTACCTAGAATAACTATGGCAATTTTTAATTTAATTTTCAGGCCAAAGAGGGGGAGTGCCAGAAATTCTGCTTTTTGCCTACTCTCAACAACTACGGAGGTCTAGTTGGTATGAATAACACTGCACTAGGATGGAGGAGGGATATTACCTTCTTCTGGAGCCATGATCCCTACAATACTCTCCTGAAGAGTGGCTATTTTGTATTTCTCAACTGAGCTACTGGCTGTCCAATCTTTGCACTTCTTGCACTTTGAATTTTGGTTGAAGGAATAAAGGCAAGGGCTATTTTCTAAGTGGGGAGAACATACAAAACTCAGAGGTGTCAATTCACCTGGGAGTCCTTATAAAGATTTCCCTAAAGGTTATGTATGTTGAGTCGGTGGTGAGGAAGGCAAAGGCAAATTTCAAAAGGACTAGAATATAAGGAGAAGGATATAATGCTGAGGGTTTATAAGGCATTGGTCAGACCACACTTGGGCTATTGTGAGCAGTTGCGGGCTCCTTACCTAAGAAAATATGTGCTGATATTGAAGAGAGTCCAGAGGAGGTTCAAGAGAATTACTCCAGGAATGAAAGGGTTAATGTATGAGGCACGTTTAATGGTTCTGGGCCTGTCATTGCTGGAGATTAGAAGGGGGGGGGTGAAAATCTCAATGAAACTTATCAAATCTCCAAAGGCCTAAACAAACTGGATGTGGAGAGCATGTTTCCTATGGTGGGCAAGTTTAGGACCAGAGGGCACAGCCTTAGGATAGACAGATGTCCATTTAGAACAGATGAGAAGGAATTTCTTCTAATCTGAATCAGTGGAATTTATTGCTTCTGATGGCTGTGGAGGCCAAGGCATTGAGTATATTTAAAGCAGAGATTGATAGATTCTTGGGTTAGCCAGGGCATCGAAAGTTAGAGGGAGATGCAGGAAAATGAGTTTGAGAGGGATAATAAGTCAGCCATGATGGAATGGTGAAGCAGAGTCGATTGGGCCAAGTGGCCTAATTCTGCTCCGATATGGTCTTTTTACAGCAATCTAGAATGTGTGGAGAGTTTTATTTTCTCAGCTCTCTATTTCTGGTTTGTATTTTTTATGTGATCCCCTAACCATGTGTGTATAAATAGAATGTGTCAGGACCAGCACGCAGTGATAAATATCTCCACTCGTAAGGTTGATCATGACTCACTCACAAATTATCTGGTTAGCTTCTCTTCTAGAGGTACTTAGAAATCTCTGCTGGTCATGACATGATATCTATATATACATCAGAGTGTTCTCTCACTGTGTCGATATGGGGAGAATGGGTCTCATTAATGTAGAACTTACCTAAGTGTCTAGTTCTATGGATGATAGTTTTTTCCTTGTTCAAATAGAGCCAAATTCTAGCATTCACTAGAGGGTAGTGAAATCCTCCAGTGAATGTTTTTTATTCTTGTAATTAATGGTCCAGTAATTAAGCAATATTTCCAGTAATCACCCACTCTCATAACTTTCTTGTGGCCTCTATAATTTTTTTGAGGAAATGGAGTTCTGGCCTTTATTTGGAGGTGTTTTGGCTGATGGCCGTTTAACATAATAGCCTCATTCTGATATTTACAAACAGACAAATAGATTCAAAGTTGCATATTTATGAACAAGACACTATAACAGTTTTGAAATAAGCCAGTGTTGGTCACCTAAACAGAATGCATCATGATAAATGCAGTCTGGCTAGTGCGTATTTCAGATAGCTCCAAGGATAAATACATATGTGGTGTAATGCTGCATCATCTGCCAAAGAATTGGTGAGATCAGTTAATTTATTCTGCATATTCCAGACCTTCCTGCTCTTATCAGCTCAATACCAGGTGTTACAATAACCCTTGAAGTCTCAATATTAAACCATCATTGCTTAATTTTTCATACCCATAATGTTATAAGTATCCCTGCAAAAAAGTTATGAAACTATGTGAAATTAAACAATGAAGTGTCACAAAATAGGTTTTGAAACCTAGAGACAATGTTATTTGCCTGTGAAATATCAGATTTATTTAATGAAATGCTATCAGGAAAACTGAACTGTATTGCTATTTTATAACTGGCATTAACAAATTTCCCCAATTACAGAGTCCATTCTGCAAGCAATGAATGTGTAGCTTCCAATTAATCTAGTACACCTCCAGGCAAAGGTCTAAATCAGCTGGATACTGCTAAAGCAATTTGTGCACAGCTAAAACCAAATTGGCGAATAAGTGTTCCACGCTCCTGCCTATATTTCTGAAGCTAATATGCAATCTGTATTCTAGTAGTGGATTCATGCCAAGTTATTTGCTGCTATCAATTTTAATTATTACAATTATTGATTACTTTGAAAAGTGAATAACGTTATGTTCACACTACCTAATCAGCTTCCAGAGTGAAGTTGCTTATTAGCCAATTCTCAGATAAAAATGTGTTCTGAGATCAGGCTTTGTTTAGTTAACTAGCACTTGTTTCCCTTTGAAACTTTTTTTGTTTCTGCTTCTTATGATTTTACACCTGCAATTTCTTTGTGGACAGCAACAAAATTTCAGATGTTCAGTATATTTTCATCCACAGGATAAATTCTGCAGTCACACACTCATTAAGCTGCTGCCAGAGTCATGCCGAATAGGTAGGTCTAAAGAAATATAAATGTCAAATTCTGAGGAAGGATAATTTCTTTACTCAACCACTGAATAAAATAATACAAATATTATTGTAGAGTGTTAGAGGATAATATTTTCCAAGTGGGTTGCATATGTAAACACAATACAGTAATATACATTTAGCATAAATCTTACATTACAAAATGTCAAGTTTTTCATAATGACTTTAAGCAATGCACCACCACACAGATAGTATGTATATGTTTATCTATGTTGCAACATTACAAAATGAACCAATTAATTTCCAAAACTTCTGAAAATTAAATCTAGCAACACATAATGAGAAGAACAAAAATAGATCTATACTGTAAAATATACAGTGCCTATAAAAAGTATTCGCACCCTCCCCCTCCCCTGCCCCAGAAGTTGTCATGCCTTACTGTTTTATAACATTGAATCATAGTGGATGTAATTTGGCTTTTTTTAACACTAATCAACAGGAAAAGACTCTTTCGTATCAAAGTGAAAACAGATCTCTACAAAGTGATCTAAATTAATTACAAATATAAAACACAAAATAATTGATTGCGAAAGTATTCACCCCCTTTAATATGACACACCAAATCATCACTGGTGCAGCCAGTTGGTTTTAGAAGTCACATAATCAGTTAAATGGGGATCTGTCTTTGGAGACCTGTGTGCAGTCAAGGTGTTTCAACTAACTGTAGTAAAACTACACCTGTATCTGGAAGGTCCAACTGCTGGTGAGTCAGTATCCTGGCAAAAAATACACCATGAAGTCAAAAGAACACTCCAAGCAACTCCACAAAAATGTTTTTGAAAAGCACATCAGGAGATGGATACAAGTAAATTTCCAAGTCACTAAGTATTCCTTGGAATACAGTTTAGTCAATCATCAAGAAATGAAAAATAAAGGCACAGCTGAAAATCTATCTAGAGCAAGCAATTCTCAAAAACTGAGTGAACGTGCAAGAAGGGTGTTAGTGAGGGAGGCCAACAAGAGACCGATGACAACTCTGGAGGAGTTACCAACTTCAGTGGCTGAGATGTGAGAGACTGCGCATACAACAACTGTTGTCCAGGTGCTTCACCTGTCGCAGCTTTATGGGAGAGTAGCAAAGAGGAAGCCACTGTTGAGAAAAACTCACATGAAATCTCAGCTAGCGTTTGCCAGAAGGTATGTGGAAGACGCTAAAGTCAGCTGGAAGAAGGTTCTATGGTCTGATGAAACCAAAATTGATTTCTTGGCCATCAGGCTAAGCACTATGTTTGGTGTAAGCCAAACACTGCACATCATCAAAAATACACCATCTCCACCATGAAACATGGTGGTAGCTGCATCATGCTGTGGGGATGCTTCACTGCAGTAGGCCCTGGAAGGCTTGTGAAGGTAGATGATAAAATGAAAGTAGCAAAATACAGGGAAATCCTGGAGGAAAACCTGGTGCAGTCTGCAAGAGAACTGTAACTTGGGAGAAGATTTGTTTTCCAACAAGAGAATGACCCCAAGCATAAAGCCAAAGCTACATAGGAATGGCTTAAAAGAAAACAAATTAATATCCTGGAGTGGCCAAGTTCAGACCTCAATCCAATTGAGAATTTGTGGCTGGACTTGAAAAGGACTGTTCACTCACGGTCCCCATGCAATCTGACAGAGTTTGAGCAGTTTTGTAAAGAAGAATGGGAAAAAATTGCAGTGTCCAGACATTCAAAGCTGATAGAGACCTATCAACATAGACTCAAGGCAATAGTTGCTGATTGGAATGGGGTGAATACTTAGGCAATCAATTATTTTGTGTTTTATATTTGTAATTAATTTAGATCATTTTGTAGAGATCTGTTTTCACTTTGACACGAAAGAGTCTTTTCCTGTTGATCAGTGTCAAAAAAAAGCCAAATTAAATCCACTGTGGTTCAGTGTTGGAAAACAATAAAGCATGAAAACTTCCAAGGGGTGTGGGGGAGAGGTGAATACTTTTTATAGGCACTGAACGGCAATACATTTAGAATCTCCCTTTCTTCAGTATCTTATACTGCAAAGCATTGGGAAGAAGGAAATATTGGTTTCTGGAAAGAGATTAATAAGTTAGGACAAAGTAGAAGGCAGAATCTAATGGAATCTGAGCAGCTTTTGAATGTATGTAGATGCTGTAAGGTAAATCCTAGAGAGCAAATTCCTAAGATTAGGAATGTGGCAAATGAAGAAACAGCGGCTATATGGGGGCATGCAAGGCTGAAGCAGTACAGCAAGAGGGGCTGTGAGATTTGAAAGTAACAGGGACAAACTTTAAATCAAATTACTGGGCCATGAAAAGCTTAGGAAGGATGTGAAGGAGTTCAGGACTTTGTGACTGGAGATGCAGCTGTGACCATTCAGACTTGTTCTGATTTGAAGAGATTGATGGGGAACGTGGATGAGAGAATTGCAGACAACTTGAGTAAATTTTGTAATCTCGCACTGTAGGAGGCAAAGCCTGAGTAAACTTGCAGAAGTATTGGGACCCCTGATGAAATAGAGAAGTCTGTGTTAGCCAAGTGACAATCACACCAAGCATAAAAGAGGAACGTTGAAGGTGAGTTAATTAGCAGGGTTAAAAGAATGCATATTTTTAAAATAACTCATATTCGTAACATTAATTCAGATTGTCAGTATATCATAAAATAAAATTAATCAACAATGACAAAGCAAGTTATTTGTCAATGCTACAGTGAGAATGACTGAGCAAGAAGACTACTTCAGATTTCCACGTGTCATAAATGTCTCTGTCTTCACTCATCCTTACTCACAGCAGTTATATTTCAAACAGTTAGACACGATGAAAGATGAGAGAGGGGATATTCTCTGAAAAGTACCTGGACAGGTACGTGCATGTGTCAGTTATTGAGGGACATGGACCAGATACAGGCGATTGGGACTAGCTTAGATGGGAATTCTGGTTAGCATGGACCAGCGACATTGAAGGGCCTGTTCCTGTACTGTTTGACCCTATGAATTATCTACAGCAAAGTGAGACCCTAAAGGAATGCAGAGATTTAGAGAAAGGTGAGGATGGGTTGTCAAGGAGCTAGATGACGATGACTTAGGAGAGATCCTGGAGCATCTGGTGCATTGTATTTGCTCTGGGGAGGACAGAGATGAAGACAACAGAACGGATGGACACAATGGAGAGAAGCCCAGATATCATGGCTCAGGAAGCCGGTAAATGAATGGAAAAATAGAAAACTGGTAATGTCAGGATAGTTCTCTAATTAGGTAAGAGGTAGCATTCCAGTCTGACATGAGCAATTATATTTAAGCATGTGTTGCCTACCTGATGTTAGAGTGAAGAAGACCACAAGACAGCAGGAGAGGAATTTGGAAAAGCTAGGTATCACAGTCAAAACAAGAAAAATGGCAGAAGAGGGATTAGGGAAGATGTCCTGCTCTGAAAATACCTTGAGTTAAAAGCAATGTTGAAAAGTAGGGTATCAAGGAAAACAATCTTATTTATTTATTTAGATGTCAGTCACAAGGCCAACATTTATTGTCTATCCCTAATTGGCTATTGAGTCCATTCTGCTCTCCAATGTCCGCTTGCTGAGGGAATCGGGCCTGCAGGCCTGCAGTCGCCTGATGCCGGTGGCCGGAGGTGGGGACGTCATAAGCAGTGTGCGAGGAAGCAGAAGCGAGGCGAGAGGGCAGGAGTCCGTGCACAGAAAAAAGCAAGCCCTAGCCGGCGGGCTCTCCCGTCCATTCTACTCTCCAATGGACATTAAATTGGACTACATCTGTGGCAACGAAATACTCGGCGGGAGTACAGAAATGGACGGAATCCCGGACACCGCCATTCAGCTGTTTGTTTATGTAACAGATTTTCCCCCAAGCCATCGGACTACCAACCTACTGCCCTCTGCTGTGCCTATTGTCTTGTTTATTATTTATTGTAATGCCTGCACTGTTCTGTGTACTTTATGCAGTCCTGGGTAGGTCTGTATTCTAGTGTAGTTTTTGTGTTGTTTTTACGTAGTTCAGTGTAGTTTTTGTATTGTTTTATGTAGCACCATGGTCCTGAAAAACGTTGTCTTGTTTTTACTGTGTACTGTACCAGCAGTTATGGTCGAAATGACAATAAAAAGTGACTTGACTTGACTTGACTAAAGGCGAGTCATCTTACTGAACTGCTGCTTTCATTCTGGTGAAGTTACTCCCACTTTGCTGTTGGGTAGGGGGTTCCAGAACTTAGACTCAGCAATGATGCGAGACCACCGATATACTTCCAAGTCAAGGTGGTTTGTGGTTTGCATCAAATATTGAGGCAGTGGGGGGGTAAAAGCAATGCAGGTAAGCTTTTCTACTTGCAAGATATGTTTGTAAAATGAAACAACCCTAAAATATAAACAAAACAGGAAAGGCAATTATATTACAGACCAAGGGAAGACATGATCGTCTCGGGAATGAATGAAGTTCCAGAACAGAAGAGTGAAAGACGGTTGAAAATAAAATGGAAGGAAATGCAATTTAGAATGAGTTCAACTGTTCATCGTGTAATGCTTATGGATTCTGTGATAAAACAATGGAGCTGGAGTCAAAAGTACTTGTGCTTTGGAAGAACCAGATATAGAGATTGCTGAAAACTGGCTACAGAAAAATGGGAACTGATAATTAAACACTGTAGGCTATAGTTCTTTTAGGGAAGCAGAGAAAGAAAAGGGGAGTAATTGAGCTTAATATAGTGATAACATAATAGAAGTAGAAAGAAACTATTAGTGAGACAGAAATATACTTCTAATGAATAGAGATAAAAGATAATAGAGTATTAAATGTACTAATAGTAGTAATCTACAGAACACCTAATTGTGGGAGGAAGGTGGAGGAAGAACTATCCAAACAAAGTAAGTAAAAAGCAATGAATAGTAAACATGGTTGGTTAATTTGTTGGAAGACATAGCTAAAGGAGGAAGGGAAAAGTACTTTTATTGTGTGGACAGGTCCCATTCTGACCCACTATGAAGAGCGGATAAACTATTAGACTGAGGGAAATGAAGTAGAACAGCAAAGTAAAACAAGGGAATATCTAAACAATTGCTAACAAAATGTATCTTAGTTACCATAATACGGAAATATACAGTCCTGTGCAAAAGTCTTAGGCACCTATATATAGTTAGGGTGCCTAAGTACTGTATTTGTCAACGTGGAACGGAGAGCAAGTTTGTAAATCTGGTGGGAGCAACAAATGGTGGGAATGGTGAAGTGGAGTGTCAGGGGAGGGGTGTGGAACAGGTGGCAGAGAAGGAGTGCCAGGAGCAGGGGGTGGCATGATGCAGAGACAGTAGGCAAGGTCATGTGATTCCAAACAATTGGTTTATTGATCATTACAGAATTATCTCTCAGGAGCTTCCCACTTCCTCCCCTCTCCTTTCCCCTTTTCCCATCCATGATTCCCATCTCCCTTCCCCCTTCCACTTTCAGTCCACAATAGAGACCCATATCAGAATCAGATTTATCATCAATCACATATGTCTCCGAAAGGCAGCGTCCATTATTAAGGACATCCAGTATTGCCCTTTTCTCACTGTCACCATCAGCTAGGAGGTACAGAAGCCTGAAGGCACACACTCAGTGATTCAGAAGCAGCTCCTTCCCCTCTGTCATCCGATTCCTAAATGGACAGTGAACCCTTGGACACTACCTCACTTTTTTTAAATATACAGTATTTCTGATTTTTGCACATTTTTTAATCTATTCAATATGCACATACTGTAATCGATTTACTTATTTATTATTATTAATATTAATTTATTTTGTGTTTTTTTTCTTTATATTATGCATTGCATTGGACTGCTGCTAAGTTAACAAATCTCAAGTCACATGCCGGTGATAATAAACCTGATTCTGATATGTCATGATTTTTTTTTTGCAGCAGTACAGTGCATATATAAAATTACTACAGTACTGTGCAGAAGCATTAGGCACCCTACCTATATATATATGTGCCTAAGACTTTTGCACAGTAGTGTAGTAAAATATTATAGTTACCAATCTGATAAAGGCCACGATGACAGAGTCTGAAAAAAACTTATTTTGCGGGGCTGTGAACCGAAGTAGGGAAATATTGGCAACAATGTTGTAGAACGGCAACATAAAACATTTCAAAACATTGTTGAAAATGACAGGAAATGGATCATTCCGTACAATCCAAGAGAAGCCTAAACCTGGATGAAACAGCATAAACTAATAAAGGAAACAGAAGGGAAATATTGAAGGTGAAGGAAAAAGTCATGTAATAAAAAATGGCAGAGGAGAATGGAATAAAGTCACAAGGGAACTGACAAACAATATAGTGAGGCAACAAAGAACTTAGAATTTACATTAATAAGAAATGTAAAACTGGTAAAATATTCTGCAGACTCATAATAAAAGTAAGTCTGTATGGAAATAAGACAATAAAATATGCATAGGATCAAATCAAAGGCAGCAATCTGGAAATGGTAGAAATGATAAATAATTTAAGTATTTATCAAGAGGATGTAACTTAAGAAATTGAGATCAGAAGTGCCAATTTTGATAAAATTAATGAAAGCCATTCCTCTGGGTGCTCTGGTTTCCTCCCACATTCCAAAGATGTGTGGGTTAGTAGGTTAATTGGTCACATGGGTATAATTGGGCAGCACAGGTTCATTAGGTCGGAAGGGTCTGTTAGCGGACTGTGTCTCTAAATCAACACAAATAATATTTTGAGTAAGGACTGACTCCAGCATTACACCACATATGTAGGTAGAACCTCAGAAAAATAATAACAATCAATAATTCACTAGTAAAATTAGACAGGGCGTACAGAATCAGAGCCAAGTAGCTGAATGGGAAGCTTTAAAGCAAAGAATGGAGATTGGGGTAAACGATAGCTATTGAAACTGAAAAAGTTATAAATTCAAAGAAATATTGCTTGGATCACAAGTGTTAATAAGTTATCTTCAATCAAAAACACAATATCTGCATAAAACACATTTTCTGAATTTGTAAGATCCCTTATTGTGGGGGATAGTTAGTACTGAGAACAGCTACCCATTAAATAATGGCCTCAAAAAATTGTGCAGAGCTTTCATGAATGGGAAGATATATTTTATCAATTAAGCATTACATCTTAGCAATAAAAAATATGATGGTCGCATATATTATGACTAGTAAGTTTTTCGCTGAGGCAGACGAAGGAATTGATCGTTGAATACAAATGTACATTTGACTAAAGGTAACAACACAGAATGAAATCCAATAGAGAAAGAAAGGACAGAATCATGGTGCTTTCAGCAGAAATTTTGTGTTGAATTTGTTTAGACCACACATAAAAAATGCTGGTCATCTTATTACAAAAAGGATATGGTGGCCCCAAGAAAGGAATGTGATATTTTTCTTCAACGATGTACAAAAACAAATCACATCAAATCAAACTGCATTGCTTACCTGTAGAACTTTTGCCGGAAAGAAAGAATGAACAGGCTGATTTTTTTTAAAGGACAGGCAAAAGGACTAACCCAATGGAGGTTAATAGAGGGTTTTTGTGTTAGTTTTGATAGAATAGCCACAGAGAGAGAAAGCCTCTCCACATGTGAGGAAGAGGAAAACTAGTGTCTGTCAATACAAAATGGTTGATTGTCAAGTGATCAAACTGGGAATTAAGAAGAAATTTCCTTATCTGTAAATTGTGAGACTATGGAACTAACTGCTTCAGCAATCTATTGAAATGATTACTGTAGATGTATTGTGAGATGGGTAAATAAACATATGAGGGAAAAGAGTCAGAGGGTGATGCTTACTGAGTGAGTTGAGGAAGGGTGAGAAGAGGCTCAAATGTTGTGTGAAATCTAAGGTGGATAGGTCCAGCTGAATAGTTTCTGTGTCCTATATTCAATGATAGTTTTCCATTCCTTATCAATCTACATCACATTACACAATTATTTCCAATTTAGCTTTCTGTGCATTCTGCAGTGATTTAGACATTTAAGCTATACTGAGTGACAGCTTAAATCTGTGCCTTGCTTTAGTGAAGTACAATACACAGCTGATAAAGCAATTCAGAAGTTAAATATTCCATCATAAACTGAAGCAAAGGATTTAATCAATCACAAAAAAAAATCAACTTCTGCTATAATGCATTTTTTATATAGCTCTTCCAGCCACATTATACACAGCTGGCTGCCGAATGTGCTGTTTTGGGAGTCTGCCAAGAAACTAGAAATACTTGTTTTTCTATATCCAGGCTGCAAAGAATTCCCCAGTAGCTAGACAACAGTGCAAAGCAAAATATGTTTTCATAGTAGGTTTGAGTGATGGTGCAGACTTAGGAAATACCTACAGTTCAAAACCATAGTATGATTGGTTGCTCAGCTAGTTGGAATTCTCAGTGCTGCTCAAAAGGCTGGTTCCTTGTGTGAATAAGAGATTCAATCTGAATCTTTATTTTGTCTCAATCGTCCACTTTAGTTTCATTTTTGTGCACTAAGCCATCTGCCAAAGACAAATAATGTTTATTATGAGCTCTCCCAGTGGCCTAGAGAGTTATGCAGTGTAAAGGCGGAGTTACGGAGACCAGAAAGCTCCTGCATTCAAAGTGGATTCAGTCAGTTTGAGGCACTACATGGACTCTGGAAACGTAGTGGACATTCATCATGTTTCTCATTGCTTTTGCTCAGTTACAGTCATACATGTTTTAGAGCTTCAGTCTTTCATCTCTACAGTTAAAAAGGGTGACATTCTCAAGTCCTTGCACTCATTTGACACTAAGGTCTGAAAAAGCAGTATTAAGTATTTCTATTTTGTATTTGCCTTGGGTACCTTAGTTTTTCCCCGAAATAATTAACTTCGCTCCCTATTTGATTATTTACTGAGATACAGCCCAAAGTAGCCCCTTCCAGCCCTTCGAGCTGCATTGCCTAGCAACCCCCGGTTTAACCCTAGCCCAATCACAGGACAGTTTACAAAGACCAGTTAACTTACCAACCGATAGGTCTTTGGACTGTGGGAAGAAACCGGAGCACCTGGAGGAAACCCATGCGGTCATGGAGAGAACGTACAAACTTCTCACAGAGAGCAGTGTGAATTGAACAGGGGTAGCTGATACTGTAAATTCTTGTGCTAATCTAGAATCAACTCACACATGAATAATTTTCATTCATGTGAAGTCTCCATAGAGACAGTAATTAGCTTAAAAACTGATGTGAGCGAGATGGGAACTAAGTGATGGATGGCAAATTATATAGATGGAAACTAATTTATAAGGTACTGTCAGAGTCATCAATGAATAAATTCCCATGTTATCTCAACTATACCTCTTCCCACCCTATCTCCTGCAAAAATGCTATTCCCTTTTCTCAGTTTCATCACTGCCAGGATGTAGCTTCCATTCCAGGATATCAGAAATATCCTCACTCTTTAAAGAATGGGGTTTCACCCCCTCCGCTATTGATGCTACCCTCAACCACATCTCCTCCATTTCCCGTACATTCGCATTCGCCTTAATAATGATAGGGTCCCTCTTGTCCTTACCTACCACTCCACATCCAACACATTATCCTCCACAACTTGCGCTATCTTCACCATGAAACATATCTTTATCTACCCCCCCACCACCCCCACTTTGCACAGGGATTGCTCCCTCGAAATTCCCTTGTCCATTTGTCCTTCCCCACTAATCTCCCTCCAGGCATTTATCCCTGTAAGCAGTGTTACGTACCCATGACACGTGACAGTGGTACCCTTGTCACGTGACTGGGGTTGAAGCTATACTGGACTGGAGGTAATGGTCTTGTGATGGTGGAGTGACGTCATTTTCCCGCCAGTAGAGGTCATGTGACAGGTTTTTTTTACAGGGTATAAAAGGAGGACCCCTCCCTGTGCGGAGGGGCAGTTCGTGGCTGGATTTGCCATGTTGACTTCATGCCACTGCGTAATTTAATGTTATGACGCAGTTTAGTTGAAAGATAAAGTTTTATCTAATGCCTAAAGTTTAAAAGGTCATTGTCAGCAGTTTCTTTATAACACTGCTAGTTGAGAATCAGTGGCGAGTGAAGATCGGAGTTCGGGAGTTAAAAGATCGAGGAGAATCGATTTCGACGGTGCAACAGGTTCGACCTTGTTTGATCCTTATTCGAAAGGAATTCGTTGACTGTTCTCGTGTTAATCCCTGTGAAATAGCAGAAAGGATTGGGAACAATTTTGTAAAGGAAAGGTCAGTGCCTTTAAACCATTACATTTCATCTTCGTCAAATTCTTCGTGGGAAAAAGTTCGATTTGGGAACCGAAGCAACACGACGTGAAAGAGAATTTAAATCGTCTTAAAAAGTCTCTCCCTTAAATGGACTGTGAGCATTTTGAACTTTTGCAATACTACTTTGAAGAACTGTTTTTGCAACATCGCTTTAAGAACTGTTTAAGCTTCATTGCTTTAAGAACTGTTTAAGCTGCCGCACAGCAGCTGATTTCCAGTTACGTTAGTGATTTGTTTACTTTTGGGGGGTTTGTTTTCAGTGTTTAATAAACATGTTATTTGTTATAAAAGCCCCTGCCTAACTCATATATTTATTGTTGCTTGAATCTGTAACAGCAGCCAAAGCACTACACCTGCCTGTATGCAGTACCTCCTCCCTCACCACCATTCAGGACCCCAAGCAGTCCTTCCAGGTGAGGTAACACTTCACCTGTCAATCTTCTGGGGTTGTCTATGGTGTCCAGCCTCCTTTACATTGGTGGGACCTGTTGTAAATTGAGGGACCATTTCATCAAGCATCTCTGCACCATCCACCACAAGCTGGACTTCCTGGTGGCCAAACATTTTAATTCTGATTTATACATGTCAGTCCATGGCCTCCTCTTGTGCCAAGATGAGGCCACCCTCAAGGTAGAGGAGCAACACCTTATATTCTCTTTGGCTAGCCTCCAACTTGATGGCATGAATATCGCTTTCTCCTTCCAGCAAATAAATTTCCCTCTCCCCACCTCTATTCCCCACTCTGATATTTTACCTCTTTTCATCTGCCTATTACTTCCTCCTGCATCATCTCCTCCTTTTCTTTATCCTATGATCCACTCTCCTCTCCTAACAGTTTCCTTCTTCTCCAAGACTTGACCTTTCCCCACCCACTTTTCAGCTAGTGTCTTTCCCCTCCCCCAGCCTTTTTATTCTGGCATCTTTCCCCTTCCTTCTCAGTCCTGAAGAAGGGTCTCGGCCTGAAACAGCATCTGTTTATTCATTTCCATTGATGCTGCCTGACCTACTGAGTTCCTCCAGCATTTTGTGTGCATTGCAATGTATGGTCTTTTTAAAAAGGGAAAACCAAGCAATATATAAAACTGCTCACTGAAGTAACAGCATAAGGTGGATTTCTCAGTGACATCATCTGTTGGTATATTTATTAATATATATATATATATATCTTTTCCTTCACCACCATCAAAACAACTTAAATCAAAAACCTGTCTGGTGAGTAAGAAATGGGAACTGAGAAACGTGTCTAGCTCACATTACATCACACAGCAATGTCCACCAGGTCACAAGGCAAGTTAACTCCAGTCATCAAGGAAGTCATTTCGAATGTAAGTGGGACTTCAACTTAAGAGTTTGGGTAAAAAAATTCTCTTACAGAGGTCACGTCCTGTTAAAAACTTCAATACAACTTTATCCGAAACAGGAATCTGTAATTTGAACACCAGATGTTTGGGTAGAAGAATGCATGACATCAACGTATTAAAGCATGCCTGTAAACACTTACCATTCTCTTGACATTTGTTTGACATCAGAATTTGTCAAATGTAAACAATTCAGTGTCTGGCAAAGTCACAAAGGGTTTACTGATATCCATTTTGCAAACATCTTACTGGACTAAGATTGCTGTAATGTGAATGCGGATTTTGAGTCTTAAAAAGACATAATGTCACATAAATGCTTTGAGTCAGTCATAAAACAGAGACCCGAAGTACATGATGGCTCAGTTATACAATATTTTGTCCTGTGTCAAATGGAAAGGTGCAAGCTAGGAGGGTTCAGGGTTCAAACTGCAGAGTATGCAGAGTTATTTGATCTTTGCTGCTGCACTTGGCTTAACACCTTTGACCTGGGGCAGAGAAGAATCAGATGTGGTTTATATTCTATATCGATCTTCGGATTTTAGCGGATAAATAGTGAATGCCTGCATGACTGTAATCCTCCTAAAACTGGAAAGCCTGGTTCATGCATAGTAACAATCATTTGAGTTCAATTACTTCTGATCACTATGAATACTACCTATCACAGACACACGGAGGTAGGGAAAACTGAGGGAAAGTAGCATTAAAAATCAAGTCCAAGGAGGAGATGAGTTGCTGTAACTGCTAGCTCAACAATTCATCACTTTTATTGCAGAACGTTGTGTCAAACATTTTATGGATTCCATTATCTATTATAGAAAGATGGCAGGCTATTATGGGTGTGTAACAGTATGATTGTTTAACTGAATTTTGATATAATTTACACTGTTGTCATAATGATATAGGTGGAAGCCTTCAATTGCTCCCTCTTCTTTATGCTCCAACTCTAACTTTTCCATACTGCATTCTTCTCAGTACTCTTGCTTGATAGAAATTTTACAATGCAGAAAGAGGCCATTCAGTCCATTACTATTCCTGCAATTGGGGCAAGCCCTCTTTTCATTACTAGCACTGGGGAGGAGCCTGAAGTCCTACTCTCAACATCTTAAGAAAAGTGCCTTTCCCTCGACCATCAGATTTCCGAATGGTCCATGAACACCAGCTCACTGTCTCGCTTTTACACGACTTATTGACTTATTTGTAACTTAGAGTCATACTTTATGTCTTGCACTGCAACACTACTACAATTCAACAAATTTCCCGACATACGTCAGTGATAATTAACCTGATTTTGATACTGAAAGAGTTTCTCAGACAAATCTCACCTTCCAGCACTGGATTAGAATGTAGGACATAGAACATAGAACTGTAAAGCGTGGGAACAGGGCCTTCAACCCACCATTCTGTGGCAAGCAAACAAGATTAGTAATAATTGGATGCTCAATTAAAATAATCCCTTTTGCCTTCAAGATACCAATATCCTTCTATTTCCTACACAAGATGCCTACCCAAGATCCTTTTGAATAGCTTTATCATGCTTGCCTCTACTACCACCTCTGGCAGTGAATTCACCACTCTCTGTGCAAAAAAACTTGCCCTGCACACCTCCTTTGAACTTTGTCCCTCTCACCTTCTGGTATTAGACAACTCAACCCTGAAAAAAGATACCAGGTGTTTATCTATGCCTCTCATAATCTTATAAACCTCTATTAGATTTCCCCTCAGCCTTCGCCTCTCCAGAGAAACCGAAGTTTGTTCAGCATCTCCTAATAACACATGCCCTCTGCTTCAGGCAGCATTCTGATAAGCCTCTTTTGCATCCTCTCCACATCCTCAACATCAATTCCCGTGGAATGCGTGCATTTTCTACAGGTGCTCTGAATTTCTTCCCACAGTCCAAAGATGTACCGGTTAGTAAATTAATTGGTTATTGTAAATTTTCCCATGATTAGGCTACAGTTGAATCAAGGGTTGCTGGTTGCTCGACCTGCAGGGCCTAATCTGTGCTGTATCTCAATAAAGAAGTAAAAATAAATAAATAACTGGGGAACCGGAAAGGAATGCAACATGCCAAATGCAACCTAACTAGAGTTTCTCAAGCTGCAACATAACTTTCCAACTCTTGAACTCAGTTCCTCGACTAAAAGAGGCAAGCAAGCAATATGTCTGTTTTACCACACTATCAACTTGTGTAGCCACCTTTAGGGAACTATGAACTTGGACTGCACAATTGCTCTCCACATCAACACTGTTAAGTGTCTTGCCATTAATAGCTTACTGCCCCTTTACATTTGACTCATTGGTCTATAGTTTCCAGGATTATCCCTATTTCCCTTCTTAAATAATGGAAAACATTATCTACTTGCCACTCTTCCGGGACCTCATCTGTAGCTAGAGAAAACATGAAGATATTGGTCAAGGACTAGCAATTTCATCTCTTGCCTCTCCAAAAACCTGGGGTATATCTCTTCACACCATGGCGACTTATCCACCTTACTATTCTTTAAGAAACCCAATGCTGTGTCCTTCTTTATTCTGAATCCCATAGTGTAATAATCTTCCTATTCTCCACATCCTACTTTTTGGTAAATATCAATGCAGAACACTCATTCAGACCTCACCCACATCCTTCTCTTCCAAGCATGTGTTTCCTCCCTTATCCTTGACAAGGAGAAGAAGAAGAAAAGAAGGAGGAGGAGAAAAAGAAGGAGAAGAAGAAGGAGAAGGAGGAGAAGAAGAAGAAGGAGAAGAAGAAGAAGTTGAAGAAGGAGAAGAAGACGGAGAAGGAGGAGGAGAAGAAGAAGGAGAAGAAGTTGAAGAAGGAGAAGAAGACGGAGAAGGAGGAGGAGAAGAAGAAGAAGAAGGAGAAGAAGAAGTTGAAGAAGGAAAAGAAGAAGGAGAAGGAGGAGGAGAAGAAGAAGGAGAAGAAGAAGGAGAACTTCCTCTCCCAGAGTGTATACAGGACTCGTCCCAGTCCTCTTCCTCCTAAAAGCACTCACCATCTCCCTGGCTTTAGCCACATTCAGGAGCAGTTGAGATGTAAGGAGACTAGGCAATAATGTACTGCATTCAAGATTTGAAGAAACCCTCCTGTTTGATCCCTGCTCAGTGCTAAATACGTTAGCAATCATGATGTTACAGTAAATTCCACAGTAAAATCAGAAAAAAGGCAGGAGAAAATATTTCTTTCCTGATTATGATCAGGTTATCCTGCTAGAAAGGGAACATTAGCTGAAGGCAATATGACCCTATGATTCTTTTCACACCCTCCCTATCCCCAGCCATCACTCGCCTATGTTGATTCTGCAATACAACTAATGTATGGGTGAACCTTTATCAGCTATTACTTTCAAAAGAGCACAAAAGATTTTTTTTTAAATTTTGAATTTGAAAGATGGGTTATTGGAAATGATCAAATTTCACGTAAGTGGCAATAAAGAAGAATATATTTTTCTACAGTTCTAGGATTTTATGGAGGGCACATGTTTAATTAACAGACAGAAGGAAGGTTAAGCACTCTGTCACAATAATCATCATTACTGGAAAGGTGTAGAGCAAGTAAGGAATTTTATTTCTGTCTCTTGAATGTATCACTGCTGTGAAATAACTCTCACCTGTCTTCAGAGGAAAAAATACAGACTGTTTATTCTGTTGATTATCGTTAACTGTTTTTGTCTGCCACTGGTTAATTTAATCACCAAATATGCTTTAGTGGGGAAAAATCTTCATCTGTTAAACTGCTCACTTCTTGACTCAGAAGCAATAGACCAGCGGTTGAGACTGGGGTTTGAAAGAGGCAAACACTTACCAAGCTGAGGTGACTACTATCTAGTTAGATGGATGAGGGCTACACAAAACATGTAAAATTGGGTGATTTCCCTTTCCAATTAGTGAGCTGCATCATCCAGGAGAGTTTTATTGATGCCTGCAGTTTCCCGATGGTATTATAATAAGGTCTGAACCTAAGCACAGTCCTTTCAATGGACCATTCAAAGAAGCACTCTACAGATCATTTATTAGTTATTTATTTAGAGATACAGCACTGTAACAGGCCCTTCTAGCCCAATGAACCCATGCTGCCCAATTACACCCTTGTGAGCAATTAACCTACTAATCTGTACATCTGTGGACTGTGGGAGGAAACTGGAGCACCCAGAGGAAACCCACATGGTTGCAAGGAGAACGTAGACAGTGGTGAGAATCGAACCTGGGCTGCTGGTACTATAATAGCATTATGCTATCTGCTCCATTACCGTGACACCAACTGTGTTGCACACAACATCCATCCATATTTTGTGGGTTGATCATTATGCCCAAGTTTGGTCCCATTTGCTGGCACAGTATGGACATTACAAATTTCCTCAGTGCCCAGAAATAATTGAACACAAAATAAGTCAAGTAACACCACATGGTTATTATCTAACAGTTCCAATATGAAGTTAGCAGGCATGACTTCATTCTGAGATATCTATAAACCATAAAAAGTATCCAACCTGGATCATGTGAATACCTGATTCCCACAATGTATAGTTCATTTCTACTGTATTTTTATCTGTGAGTACTGACTAACCTGCTGAATTGTTTCATTTTTATTCAAGGAGCAAAAAGTCACATATAGCTGAGGCTTTATAAGACACCAGTGAGGCCTTACCTTCTGTATTGTCAACAGTTTTGAATGAATGAAATTTTATTTATTTCAGTCAGTACAGATATAACAAAAAGCATCATTTTCAATGGTGATTTCATAACAATCATTCAAAAGTCAAAATTAAATAATAAAAATCTTTAAAATAGACCGAAAGGGTGTAGGCTGAAGCTACAGCTTATTATGCCTACCCCTCCTACTTATACAAAAACATATTTGGCATCAATCATCACATCAAAACAAAAAAATTCCATAACCTTTTAACACAAAATCCAATTCCAAGTATCATTTATTTACATTACTCCCATTCATATTAAATCATATATTTGTTTATTAAATTATTTTTAAATAATTTTTTTAACTTGTTAAGTGTGGTGCATGTTTTTAAATTCTTACTACAACTGTTCCATAGACTCACCCCTCTGACTGAAATACAATGATTTGTTTTTATCCTTTGTTTTTGAAATATACAAGTTCCTCTCAAATCATGTTGACTTTCTCTCACTTTAAAGAACCTTTGGATACTTTGTGGTAACTGTCCATTTTTTACTTTATACATAATTTGTATTATTTTAAAATCTACAAAAACTCTGAATTTTAAAGTGTTTAGTTGAATAAATAGTGGATAAGTTGGCTCATAATAACTTGTCTTATTTACAATTCGTATGGCTTTCTTTTGGAGTAGAAAAGTTGACTTTGTATTTGTTTTGTATGTATTTCCCCATACCTCTACACAGTAACTCATGTATGGGACTATAAGTGAACAGTATGATGTATACAAAGATTCCTGATTTAAGAAATCTTGCGCTTTGTACAGTATTGCAATAGATTTTGGCATTTTTGCTTTGACATAATTTATACGTGGTTTCCAGCTTAATTCATTATCTATTACCACTCCTATCCTAAAAATTTTGGTTCAGGTACCTTATCAATTTCAACATCATTTTTCTAAGTTTACTGTATGAGTTTGGTACATGGTTTCCAAATATTATAAATTTAGTTTTATCATCCAGGAGATGGACTTCTCATCTAAGAAAAGATGTGCTACCACTGGAGAGTGTTCAGAGGAGGTTCACAAGGATGATTCCAGGAATGAAGGGGTTATCATATGAGAAACACTTGATGGGTCTGTACTCAATGAAATTTAGGATGAGAAAGAAATTTCATTGAAACCTTTCGAATGTTGAAAGGCTTAGGCAGCGTATATGCAGAAAGGATATTCCACATGGTGGGGGAGTCTAGGACAAGAGGGCACAGTCTCAGGATACAGGGTTGTCCATTTAAAACAGAGATGCAGAGAAATTTCTTTAGCCGGGGGTGGTGAATTTTTGGAATTTATTACCACAGGGAATTGTAGAGGCCAGGCTGTTGTGTGTATTTAAGGCAGAGCTTGATGGGTTCTTGATTGGGCATGGCATCAAAGGTTACGGGGTGAAGGTTGGGGAGTGGAGCTGAGGAGGGGGAAAAGAATGAGGGGGAGGGAAAAGAATGGCAGAGCAGACTCAAAGGGCCAAATGGTTTAATTCTGCTCCTATGTCTTATGGTCTTATGGTTTTATAAAGTGACTTTGCATGCCAACTCAATTTATAAGGCCCATAATTCTTGAGTCAGACAACAACATTTTCTGTTTCCTAAGGATTGTTGAACAATGCTGAAAGCATCACCTGCAAAAGTAGTTTCACTCCTCGAGGCTACAATACTAACCAAATAAAAATTTACACACATCTTGTATCTCCTCACAACTCTCAGAAAGATCTAGCCATTTTGCTCACAGGAAGGTCAAAGAAACAATAAAGATAATTAACCAGTTAAGACATCTAATAGTGAAATTGATTCAGTAGGAAAACAGAAAGATGCTCAGATTTCAAATTATGTTGCAAGACTTTTAATATCAAGCTTGATCAATGGAACATGGCTTTTGTTTAATATCACATTCAATGAATAGTAACTGAAAATATCAGTGGAGATTATTCATTTAGCACTCCTTCCTCACCCACAGTTCATCTATTCATGGAAACAGAAGTCTACTTTCACCCTTCCAAATCTGCTTTGATGATTCTATTTGCTCTAGAAATTAACTGTTAGGATGAAAGGTCTCGATTTATAAAATGTTTTTGGAGAGTTTTACAACTAGGTAAATTTTTATTGCACATAATGTTTCCCCTAAAAAATAAAGTGATTGTATTTTATTGATGTTTCCTGGAGGATATTTACTCATTTGCCCAGCATCAGTTTCTCAAACACACTCTGTATTTTGAGCTGTGTCATGGGAAAAGACAACTAGCTGGTCAGAGGAAAAGATTCAAGAACATGTTCAAAGCTTGCTTGAAGAAAATGTGACTTCCCTGCTGATTTTGGGAATCTCTGACCCACAAATGATCGGTTAGAGAAAGGGCATTCAGGAGAACCTTAGATCCATGTGGCAGGAGCACAGTAAAGTACCCGTTAAATGGGGAAAGGAGCAGATCACCTCACAAACTACCCTTCCCACCCAAATGTATCTTTATCCCAACCAAATGCTTAGGATGAAATATTTAATACAGGACTTTGGGAAGATCTTGCCTGGTGCTAGACTGTGTGTTAAGTCAACTTGAGACAATAGACAAGTTCTCAATTATGTTTCAATGGAAGAATGTGCACCCCTTCCTCTATCAGACTGGAATTTGTGCTCAGGTAGGGGTTTGAAATCATATGCTTCAACTCAGATGTGAGACCATTCTCTGCCACAATTGACACCTTTTCTAGGAAAATTATCCTGATATCATTTCCTCTGAGACCACGCAATCAATTAACGCTAAACTCATGCTGCACATAGGCAAGGTCCTGACAATGACATCCCAGTTGATATCTGTGATTGTAGAGTAGCAGAAGGCAGAGTTTTACACACACACACACACACACACACACACACACACACACACACACACACACACACACACACACACACACACACACACACACACACACACACACACACACACACACACACACACACACACACACACACACACACACACACACACTTGACCCGGGTTTAATTCCCACCAGTCTGGTAAGAAGTTCGTCTGTTCTCCCCATGATCATAAGGATTTCTTCTGGGTGCTCCAGTTTTCTTCCATATTCCAAAGCCTTACAGTTAGTAGATTAATGGATCATTTGGGTGTAATAGGATAATGAGGGAACGAGGGCTCATTGGACTGGAGGGTCTGTTATGGTACTGCATCTCAAAATAAAAATCACACACATCATGCATGCACTCACATGTTTCCCAGTGCTTATGCAGATCCTTATTTGTTGGTCTTGGTGGAGTTGGTTTCTTCTAATCTCTTTGCAAGCATGAATAATTGAAATTGATCTTATTATTTTAGATTCTTGTGATTTTGAACCTGAGCTACCAGCTTTGCACTCTGCCGTGTTAGCCCCCCTCACCCAAATCAATCCGGTGGTTGACACGTATCTTGAGTAGGTATGCAAAACAACAACCAGGACCGTGGGGAGGAGCGCAAGGGCACAGCAGGTCATGCTGCTGCCTCAATGCTCAGCAATCCAGGTTTATTCCCAAGTTTTGTTGCCATCAGTGTGGAATTTTGCACTCCATTGGTTTCTCCCATGCTGTACCGCACATACTTCACAGCAATGTTTAGGAAACCCAGCTGTGGCTTGCCTTCACCTCTCATGCTCCCTGCACTGGCTCTAAAACTTTCAGATCCCCTGTCCAATGCTGAGTGCTGTGTCTAACCCACTGTCACCTGCTACTGGCTCCATCAGAAATGCTGTAAAATGCCAAAAACTGATCCAACTCATATGCAGCCATGGTGTCAGGTTTAACCCCAGGGCTTTGAACTACATGCCTAGAGCATCATCAAGATTGCCTGTCTCTTCTTCTGTGACATCTGATCCTACTTCACCTCACCTGCTGCTTTATTACTTCCAGACTGACTATTTCAGTGCATGTTGTGTATTTAATACCTCAGTAATATTAGAGTTATATTGTAAATATAATGTTTGATTAAGCATTCTTCTTTGTTTAAATGATTTATTCCAGATTATATGTAAAAATATGTGAATCATTGTACATCATTACAACACTTCATCTTATGCAGGTGCCTTATTTAAACTAAAACATGCATTACTTGGGCTCCCTTGTTTGTATTTTGATTAATTTTATGTTTCGGAGTTGCAAAACATAACAGTGGCGATGAATAAGATTTAAAATGAACCCAGAACTACTACATACCTGTTGGAGAGCAGTGAGAATTTCGAGTTTAAAGAAGTGCAGCAAAATGGTTGAGTAAAAATAACAGGACAGGACATGCATCTTTGGGAAGAGACAGAGATGGTTGTGTTTAAAAAAAAGGTGGAAAATGAACAAATTCACGGGTTCATAAATGGTGAGTAATGGGTGATAATAATCATAAATAAACAAAAAGAGCAGAATGTCTGGCTACATCAGAAAGATAGATGCAATCGATTGCAGAAGAGATAACTGAATATTGTACACTGAATGAATTGAGCTGTATATTGAAACAAATGAAATAGCCAATGAAAAGTGAGTGGCAGTTTTGCTGAGTGCATTGGTTGGAAAACCATACAGTTTGTTGAGAAGTTTGAATGTCCCCATCAAACCAGCTGAAATGAGTTTTGCTGTTATTCTGAAAGTAATGCAGGAACATTTGGAACTCAAACCATTGTTGATAGCATAATGCTTTATTTTTCATAACAGGAATCAAAAGGAATATGAGTCCATTTCAGCTTATGTGGCTAAATTAAAGAAATTCTCTGAGCATTTTCAGTTAAGTAATGGGCTTAATGATGCACTGAGAAATTTTTAGTTTATCGAGTCTTAAAAGAGAGCATTCAAAAATGGCTCCTACATGAAGCACAACTTACATTTAAAAGAGCAATTGAAATAGCTGTATCAATGGAAATAGCAGACAGAGACACAATTGTGTTGTAGACAGGAATTAAAATGAACAAGGAACAATACCGCATAGTACAGGCCATTCGGCCCACAATGTTGTGCCGACCCTTAAACCCTGTCTCCCATATAACCCTACACCTTAAATTCCTCCATATACCTGTCTAGTAGTCTCTTAAATTTCACTAGTGTATCTGCCTCCACCACAGACTCAGGCAGTGCATTCTACGCACCAACCACTCTCTGAGTAAAAAACCTTCCTCTAATATCCCCTTTGAACTTTCTTCCGCTTACCTTAAAGCCATGTCCTCTTGTATTGAGCAGTGGTGCCCTGGGGAAGAGGCGCTGGCTGTCCATTCTATCTATTCCTCTTAATATCTTGTATACCTCTATCATGTCTCCTCTCATCCTCGTTCTCTCCAGAGAGTGAAGTCCTAGCTCCCTTAATCTCTGATCATAATGCATGCTCTCTAAACCAGGCAGCATCCTGGTAAATCTCCTCTGTACCCTTTCCAATGTGATGCATCCTTCCTATAGTGATGCGACCAGAACTGGACACAGTACTCCAAGTGTGGCCTAACTAGAGTTTTATAGAGCTGCATCATTACCTCGCGACTCTTAAACTCTATCCCTTGACTTATGAAAGCTAACACTCCATAAGCTTTCTTAACTACCGTATCTACCTGTGAGGCAACTTTCAGGGATCTGTGGACATGTACGCCCAGATCCCTCTGCTCTTCCACACTACTGAGTATCCTGCCATTTACTTTGTACTCTGCCTTGGAGTTTGTCCTTCCAAAGTGTACCTCCTCACACTTCTCTGGGTTGAACTCCATCTGCCACTTCTCAGCCCACTTCTGCATCCTATCTATGTCTCTCTGCAATCTTCGACAATCCTCTACACTATCTACAACACCACCAACCTTTGTCTGCAAACTTGCCAACCCACCCTTCTACCCCAAAATCCAGATTGTTAATAAAAATCACGAAAAGCTGAGGTCCCAGAACCAATCCTTGTGGGACACCACTAGTCACAACCCTCCAATCCAAATGTACTCCCTCCACCACGACCCTCTGCCTTCTGCAGGCAAGCCAATTCTGAATCCACCTGGCCAAACTTCCCTGGATCCCATGCCTTCTGACTTTCTGAATAAGCCTACCATGTGGTACCTTGTCAATGAGCGTGAATGAGCGTGAAAATGAACGTGAACAAAATTGCAACATCTAAACAGAAACCTGCCCGGCTGAAGAAATTGTGTTACTATTGTAGCAGGGATGCACATATACGAGACCAATGCAGATTCAAAGCCAAAACTTGCAGAAAATGCAACTAAGTGGAACATATGCAAAGAGCATGTCAGGTAGAAGTGGTCTGTAGAGGGAAGAGAAAAAGGACAAAAAAGTCAAGTTGCAGCTTCAGAAAGAGCAGTAATCTGCAGGTTGTTGATGAAAAATCTGATAGTGGTGCGTGTGATACAAAACTGCGTAGCCTGAAGATGTATGATGTGAAATCTAACAAGCTTTATGGCTTACACCAGAAGTAATTAAAATGGAATTCTACACTGGCTTGACTGTTTCATTCATTCCATAATATGAGTTTGGCATTTCAAAGAAACTGAACTGGAGCCTGCAGATATGCAGCTAAGAACTTATACTGGGGAATAGATCATTAATTTAGGAATGATATTCGTAACAGTGAAATACAACAAACAACAAGCCACATTGGTCTTGTATTTGGTGAAAGCAGAAGGGTCAGCATTGTGGGGTTGTGAATGGCTGTGAGAACTATAACTTGATTGGAAATCCATCCATCATTTGTATGTTACATTCCCTGTAATGGAGTCAACTAAAAGCCAATTAAGAAGGGTGTTGGGTGATGCCACAGCAATGTTCAAGGATGGCTTTGGAAAACTCAAACATATAAAGGGTAAAATAGTGTTAAATGAAGATTACACATCCAAGTTTTACAAAGCCCATCTGGTTCTTTATACCATCTATGATAAAGTAGCCAGTGAGCTAGATCCCATGGAGGCAGAAGGAATTCTGTCACAGGCTAAGTGGAGCCCTCGGGAAATGCTAGTGGTCCCAGTGGCCAAGAAGAATGGGTCTGTCAGGATCTGTGTTAAGCTTACCATCAGTATTGAAAGTAGATCAATATGTTTTGTCCAAAATCGATAATATCTTCGCAAACCTTTCTGGAGGAAAACACTTTCGCAAAGTGGACTAAGCTGAGCCTACCTACAACTGGAGATGGAAGAAGAGTCCAAAGTGTTTCTCATCATAAACATTTACAAAATATGTTATTATTGTAGTAGACTTAATTTTTGGAGTGGGCTTATTTTTCTGGCAGAAAGCTATGGACCAGGTGCTACAAGGCACTCACTGTTACCTGAATGACTTCACTGTTACTGGTAAAGACAACAAGGAGCATCTCCAAAATCTTGCAATGGTGTTAAAAAGATTAGAAGATTATGGGCACAGAGCATGATGCAAAGAGTGTGAATGCTTTAAACTAAGCGTCACTTACTGTGGTCACACCATTGACACACAAGAATTACATAAACGTGCTGAGAAAATTTGAGCAGTGCTGGTTGCCCTAAAGCCAAAAGATGAGTCATACTTGTGGTTCTTTTTAGGATACGTCAATTACTATAACAAGTTCCTACGAAACCTGGCTACTGTGCTCCACCCCTTGAATTCATTACTACAGATCAGGAAGAATTGGCACATTATGATCCACATCATCTAGTGAAGCTTTGCTGTGACACCTCGCCTTATGTTATAGGTGCAGTCATTTTAAATGTTAGGCATGGTGGAAATGAATACCCTTTTATCGTGTTCCCTTACCGCTGCAGTGAAGAATAACGCACAGGTTGACAGAGAAGCCTTGAGTCTGATTTTGGGGTCTAAATCATTTCAACCAGTATTTGTTTGTGAGAGTCTTTACTCTGGTCATCAACCACCAGTGTCGATTCTCAGCCCGTAGAAGGGTGTTCCTCTAACAGCAGCAGCGCAAATGCAGAGATGGGCTCTGTTTCTTGGAGGACATAAGTACAAGATTGAATTCAAAAGGACAACTAATCATGCAAATGGTGATGGATTGTCCCGTTTACCCTTGGAAAAGAAAATACCTAAAAAATTTACTAAAAAGGGCCAAACTGGACCACTCTCCTACATAGTGGAGATGTGTTGTTTGATGTCATCTGGAAACAACACATCAATCAGTTGAAGAGAACAGAGTCAATTGTTAGTGAAGAAAAGTGTTCAGAGATGTGGGAAGCACTTCCTGAAGCCCCAGAGTCAACTCTAGAGCTGTCAGAACCACTTCTCACAGCCCCAAAATCAACTCCCACAACAACCATGGAGGAGACGCCAGAACCTAAGATTGTTCACAGCCAGAAGTTTCACCTGCCAAGCAGAGTGACCACCAACACTACCCCCTCCCCGCCCGACCCTCCCCATCAGGAAAAACATTATCCCACAGGAGTATGATTAAATAATTAAATCTTTAGGACTGAGTGGAACAATTTAAAATTTACTGTGCTGTGGATGTCTAAATAGTCAATTTATTTTATATATATATAAGTTGGGATGCATTCTTTATTAAGTTTGAGTATATAGCTAAGCAGGAAAGAATGTTGTGTATTTAATATTTCAGTGATGTTTGAGTAATATTATAAATATATTGTTTGATTAAGCATTGTTCATTTAAATAATTCATTGTGGGTTTTATGTAAAAGTACATGAATGGCATACACTAGTACACCACCACATCATATGTGTGCCCCTCCCTTAATATAAAATTGGAACTAAGACACAATTCTCTCGGGCTCCCTTGTTTTTATGTTGTGGAGTTACAAAACATAACTGCACTCTTGGCCAATCTCGTTCAATCAGCTCTCCATAAACTTATCTCTCATGTCATAACAAGCGCATTAGCCAGTTATTGCCTTATACTCCTGTTTTTTAAAATATTTAATTATTTATTAAATTTTTAGAAAATTACAAAGAATAAATGTAATGAAAAATTAGTAAGAAAAAGAAAAATAATATTAATCCTCCCCCCTCCCCTTAACCCTCCCCCCCCTTAACCCTTATCTAAAGAAAGAAAAAAAAAGAAAGAAAGAAAGAAGAAAAAGATTGCCTGGATATCGGAGGATCCCCACATGCTCCATGGAGTTCAAAATAATTTTAATATTTATTTTTACTTTCCCCAATTACTTTATAATTTTATCTTCAAAGGACCTATATATTTAATCCCATCTTTTGTAGGTATGGGAGCCAAATTTTCAAAAATATATCATATTCATTTCTTAGATTATATGTAATTTTTTCAAGTGGAATACAACTATATATTTCATTATTCCAATGATCCATAGTTAAATATAAATCAGATTTCCAAGTAACTGCAATAACTTTTTTAGCTACTGCCAATGCAATTTTTATAAATTTTTTCTGATACTTATTCAATTTAAGTTTTGGTATTGTCCCTTCAATATCTCCTAATAAAAATAATATTGGACTATGTGGGAGTTGTACTCCAGTAATTCATTCCAATAAAAGTCGTAGATTTATCCAAAATGGTTGAATTTTAAAACAAGACCAAGTAGAATGTAAAAAAGTACCAATTTTTTGATTACATCGAAAACATTGGTCAGACATATTTGAATTTAATCTATTTATTTTCTGTGGTGTTATATATAATTGATGTAAAAAATTATATTGTATTAATCTAAGTCGAACATTTATTGTATTTATCATACTATCAGAACATAATCTTGACCAACTTTTTCCATCAATTTTAACATTCAAATCAGATTCCCATTTTTGTCTTGATTTATGAATTCCAGATTCAATTGTCTGTTTTTGAATCAAATTGTACATACAAGATGTAAATTTTTAAATTTTTCCTTTTTGAATTAATATTTCTATTTCACTAGGTTTTGGCATCAACATTGTTTGACCCAGCTTTTGTTGTAAATAAGCCTTTAATTGAAAATAACAGAAAAGAGTGTTGTTTGATATTTTATATTTATTTTTTAATTGATCAAACGACATCAATATACCTCCTTCAAAACAATCACCTATATATTTAATCCCCTTTTGGAACCAATTATGTAAAAGTTTATTATCCATTGTAAAAGGAATAAGCCTATTTTGAATTAAAGTTCTTTTTGCTAATAAAGATTTCTTTATCTCATCGTCCATATTTACCTTATTCCATAAATCAATCAAGTGTTTTAATATAGGAGATTCTTTTTTTTCCCGTATCCATTTGGATTCCCATTTATATATAAAATCTCCTGGTATGTTTTCTCCTATCTTATCTAATTCTATTCTAATCCATGCCGGTTTTTTTTCATCAAAAAAAGACACAATAAATCTAAGTTGATTTGCTTTATAATAATTCTTAAAATTTGGAAGTTGTAACCCTCCTAAATCAAATTTACATGTCAATTTTTCCAATGATAATCTTGACATCTTTCCTTTCCAAAGAAATTTCCTTACATATTTATTCAGTTCTTGAAAAAACTTCTGAGGTAATTGTATTGGTAAAGTTTGGAATAAATATTGCAATCTAGGAAACATATTCTTTTTTACAGCATTAACTCTACCTATTAATGTTATTGGTAACATCATCCATTTATCAAGATCCTCTTTTATTTTTTTTAATAATGGCAAATAATTTTGTTTATATAAATTTTTTACATCATTATCAACTCTAATACCTAAATATTTTATCCCATTTATTGACCATCGAAATTGAGTTACTAATCGACATTGATTATAATTTCCTTTGGTAAGGGGTAAAATTTCACTTTTATCCCAATTTATTTTATACCCTGATACTTTCCCATATTCTTCCAATCTAAAAGATAATCTTTGCAAAGATTGCAATGGATTTGTTAAATAAATCAAAACATCATCAGCAAATAAATTAATCTTATATTCTTCTTGATTAAATCTAAAGCCCCCAATGTCTGAATCTGTTCTAATTAATTCAGCTAATGGTTATACTCCTGTTTAAGGCAATGACTAAATTTTATCATTTCTGATCCCACCATGGCCTCATTCCTTCATGTCTCAGTAATCACCTACATCGTGTATTTCTACTTTGACAATTCTGATCCTTTCTCTTTTTTGAGTTTAATTGCTCCATCAATCGTGGCTGTGCCTTCAGCTATTATGGCCCAGCATTCTGGAATGTCCTCGCTCAAACTCGCTGCCTGGCTAGCTTGCATCTCTCCTTAAATCTTTCCGCTTAACCAATCTTCTTGTCTACTGACCTAATTTGTCCTTATATGACTCAGTATCAAAATTTGTTTGCTAATACTCTAGCTATACTCAAATCAAACACATTTGTTATACTTTGGTGTGGTTCCTCAAGCAGTGCCATTTATACCTTGGAATATTTACTTTTGCTTCAATATACAGTATAGATGGGCCTCAAATTAAAATCAAACTTCAACCTCAAACGTGCCTCCAAAACAGCAATTCCAACTCCAACCCTCTACCCATCCCCACTAGGTTTGAATTGTATAATTGTATAAATTCAATCTTCTGATTCAGACAGGTGTGTGCTTTCTTTCATCCGAGGTTATTTCAATGAGTATATCTTACAGTCTAGTCCAAACCCATCCCTCAATGTCAGCAAAATAAAAAAGGTGGGCATTGACTTCAGCAGGGTGGAGGGATCTGGTGCACATGTTCCTGCATGGAGTGCATGGGAGGGGTAGCACCTCTAGATGGGGGGCTTGTCGCACTCCTTGGAGTGGTTCGTCATCTATTGGTCCCCACCAATGCCCAGTTCTCACCTGTGGCTCCTCGTAGCTGTTTGCATGCGACAGTGGCCACACCCCGGACAACGGCTTCAACAGGCCGGCTAAACCAGGTGAGGGTAGCCGACGGGTCTGAAACTCTTGGTGAGATGGGAATTTGCTCATCCCAGCATGCGGAGACCGCTTTAGTGGATCAGGCGGAGGAGACCCCGGGGGTTCAACGACTGAGGAGGTGTTGCAGCAGCGCAATGTGGAGTGCGTAGGGCGCGGCAGAGCGCTTAAGAAGACGCAGCCATCCGATGCAGCCAAGGAAGTTGCCAGATGTAATGATTCTTCATGCCACTGGATTCTGACTTCTGAGGCTAAGAGAGTGGGATTGTCTTTGTGCAAGGCTTTTCCACTTTAATATCTTTCATGCACTGGTTACATTGTGCAAGGTCGGCTGGTGGCGCAGTGAGATCAGCGCCGGGCTCGAGAACGGAGGTTCCCGATTTCGATCCACTGACAGGCCGCACCCGAGCGTACTCTCCATCTGTGCCGGGTTGATGTTGAGTTCGCAACTCGGCCTCATAAAAAAAACTTACACCCTGCACAATGTAGTCTTCCTCGGACCACGAGAGACAACCATATATATATCAGCACAAGTGATTCTGCTGATACAGAAAATCCTAAACAACACACATAAAATGCTGGAGAAACTCAGAAAGCTAAGTAGCATCTATGGAGGAGTACATACAATTGATATTAGTGCCTAAGACCCTTCACCAGGACTTCCGGTCAAGATGGCATCTGCATGCAACACTCCCATAGTCGACATCTTCTGAATAGACCATGAAACAATATATTTCCATATAACCATATAACCATATAACAATCACAGCACGGAAACAGGCCATTCCGGCCCTCCTAGTCCGTGCCGAAACTCTTAATCTCACCTAGTCCCACCTACCCGCACTCAGCCCATAACCCTCCACTCCTTTCCTATCCATATACCTATCCAATTTTACCTTAAATGACACAACTGATCTGGCCTCTACTACTTCTACAGGAAGCTCATTCCACACAGCTATCACTCTCTGAGTAAAGAAATACCCCCTCGTGTTTCCCTTAAACTTTTGCCCCCTAACTCTCAAATCATGTCCTCTCGTTTGAATCTCCCCTACTCTCAATGGAAACAGCCTATTCACGTCAACTCTATCTATCCCTCTCAACATTTTAAATACCTCGATCAAATCCCCCCTCAACCTTCTACGCTCCAATGAATAGAGACCTAACTTGTTCAACCTTTCTCTGTAACTTAAGTGCTGAAACCCTGGTAACATCCTAGTAAATCGTCTCTGCACTCTCTCTAATTTATTGATATCTTTCCTATAATTCGGTGACCAGAACTGTACACAATATTCCAAATTTGGCCTTACCAATGCCTTGTACAATTTTAACATTACATCCCTACTTCTGTACTCAATGCTCTGATTTATAAAGGCCAGCGTTCCAAAAGCCTTCTTCACCACCCTATCTACATGAGACTCCACCTTCAGGGAACTATGCACTGTTATTCCTAGATCTCTCTGTTCCACTGCATTCCTCAATGCCCTACCATTTACCCTGTATGTTCTATTTGGATTATTCCTGCCAAAATGTAGAACCTCACACTTCTCAGCATTTATGTCACTTCCTTTATGTCTTTCATATTTTTTTTTGTTGTGAATGTGATTCTGTTGGAGCCTGTGATTTGCAGTTTGGAGATCATTTGGGTGTTTCAGCTCTCTGCAGTCTCTGAGAGGATTCTGGGAGACAGAGGCAGCGTGCGAGAACCTCGTGGTGAGAAAGCTGTAGGACGGGGTGCAAGCTGATGTTTGACTCCATTTTGGTGAATAAAGCAATGAGGGAGATTGAAACATTGAGGCAAATGTGGAAGGAGAGCACCAGCTGCCTACCTTTTGATCACTGCTGGGTTTGGAATGCTGCCAGACAGGGGAGATTGCCTGGGATCGCTCTGATGCTGGAGAGGGGAGAGCCTGTCCCTGTACCCACAGAATGTTATCTAGTTTCTCTGCATTTTGAATATAGACTTGGACTATGGACTTTTTTCCAGTCATCATTATATATATATAGTGTTTTTTCACCTGATTTTTTTCTTTTTTTTGTGTATGCAGTGGAGGGGTATTTGGGAGTTGATGATTGTGCTGCCATTCTTTTCTTTCTTGGCTATCTGGAGAAGAAGAATTTCAGAGTTGTATACTCTGATAATAAATGAACCTTTGAACCTTTGAAAGAAAGGGGTGACGGGAAGGTGTGCAAGCCTGCAGGTGTCAGTTGAAATCAGGTGAGGGGTTGCTGGGTTGATAAGGTTTGAGGATGAAGAAAATAATTGTGAGATGAAAGGTGGACGAGGTAAAGGGCTGAAGGAGGAATCTGATAGGACAGCACAGTGGACCATGGGAAAAAGGGGAGGATGAGGGCAACCAAAGGAACGTGATGGATAGGTGATTAGAGGAGAAGGCATGAGAGGGTAACCAGAACAGGGAATGGAAAAAGAGAGAAGTGGGAGAGGGGTGTAATTACTGGAAGTTAGAGAAATTAATGTTCATGTCATCAGATTGGAGGCAACCTAGATGGAATATGAGGTGGTTTTAATATTCCTGCTGTTTATTCACCCCCATAGATGCTGCCTGACTCTCTGAGTTCCTCCAGAATTTTGCATGCGCTGATCCCATTTACATTAATGGTGATAAGGTTAGATGTTGGAGAGCTTCAAGTTCCTTGGAGTGAACATCACCAGTAGCCTGCCCTGGTCCAATCACATGGACACCATTGCCACCAGTGCTTCTATTTCCCCAGGAGAGTAATGAAGCTTGTTGTGACCCCTGTGAGTTACCAATTTACTACATGCTGATAACGATTTTGTGAACTTCCTCCATTGAAGCATTTTCAAAGGTTCAAAGGTTCAATTTAATGTCAGAGGAATGTATACAATGTGCACCCTGAAATGTTTTTTCTTCAGAAAACATCCACAAAAACAGAGAAGTGCCCCAAAGAATGAACGACAGCTAAACATGAGAACACCGAAAAACCTCCCCAGCCCCCCCATCCCGTGCGTAAGCGGCAGCAAGGCAGCGATATCCCTCAGCAATAAAAAGCACAGGATTTTCACTCTTACCAAACTGAAGCAGTTGTATTTTATAACTAGTACACTACGCTTTCCATTTAGATAACTAGATACACCAGACTTTACTTAATAAATACAAACACTATACTTTACAAACACAATAATTTCACATTTGTAAGGTTAAATGGTTTTTTTCCTATCTAAACGGATTCATTAGCCAAATATGTGCCATCAAATTGGAAAGCATTGTACAGTGTGTTTTAGTATCAAGTGATACAAAGTCGATTTTACCCAGAGAAAATCATGTTAGCAAATGTTTTCACGTGAACTGAGGGCAATCACAAAATTGGTTTGGACACTCCTAGTTGCAATCTATGTTAACATCCTTGTCAGGTGCATGTTTCAGCCAGTTTTGATATAAATTGCTCAAAGCTCCAGACAAAAGCCATTATGTGGCAATCGGGAGAGTGAAGGCAGAACGTGCAGTGTTCCTGCTTTCCTCATGATTAAATGGGACACTGCCGATGCTGGGTAAACTCACAGGGTGACTTCAGTAATGACTGAAAACTGTTCAAGCACCTTCCAAACTCCACACAGTACCAAAGCTGGCTGGGAAATCTTATTGCAATGTTCATTTGCTAAACAGCTCTTTCAAGACATCCCTCAGTGATACCAGCATTGGCAGCACTCCACTTCAGGGTGGAATTACAGGCTACTCAGGAAGGATTAGGGAACATGGGACAAGAGGCATAGAGATATCCATCTGCAATGGCTCAATGCACACAGTCTTTAGAGACACGTGATTGCATTCAAACATATGTGATAAACAATGTCCTGATAGGTACAAGGTTTCAAAGACTATAATGACAGAGATATGTGATATTTTGCAGGGCAATCAGGACTGTTCCTGAAGACTGCAGGCAGTTCATGTATGACAGAGAGCAGACCTCTAGCCAATGTTCCATCTAATTTGTAACGACCAGTGTGCGCAAAAATCCATGCGCTGTGCAATTTGTTTTGCCCAGTGACAACTATGTGTCCGCTCTGAATTTTATATATAGGGGTATTCATTTTAACAGCTGGCAAAACACTGTCAATAAGACCTTCGATCTCCTCTGGGTTTGATTGTTTCTGCTCTGATCATCTGCACTCTCATAAGACATTCGTAACAGTTCTGTAGCAGGTAATGAAAGATTATCTCGCTGGAGCTTTTGCACACCGTCCATATGTGATTTACTTGCTAAACGACGCTTTGAAAATTCAAGTTTCCAAATTTCACTCCATTTCTTCCCATTTGCAAATTCTCCGGCAACTTTTGCATCGCGACAATACACACAGGTAAAGCCAGTTTCTTTGTTGTACATAAATATTTCCCATAGTTGTGCATTCCTGACCTCATGAACATTCTGTGTAGCAGATTCTCCCATTTCCTTAAGCCATTCCGCTTTAAATGGATGAGCAGCTCTTTTGCGCTTCACGCCCTTTGGAATTCCACAATTCTTCAATAAAAACAGAATAAATAAGCCATTTCTATAACCTGCAGACAAATCATCGCAAACTCAATGTTGTCAACACCGTCCACACCAGAAGCTGGAAAAGGAAACGTGATTGTATATGATCATGAAATATCCTTAACATGTCAACGAGGTAGAGGTTGACAACCTTTTGGGAGCTAGTAGCTAGTATACACAGATGTGCATTTTAGAGGGAACATTGCCTCCGGGTGGATGTGACTGTACAGAGGTGGAAGTGGGGCATGAAAGGATCTGAGGCAGAAGTTTATCACCTGGAGGATGATTGGAATCTGGAGTGTTCGGCGTAAGGGGGGATGGAAATAGGAACTACATAGAACAGTACTCTAAGAAGCATCTTGAAGAGGACTTGAATCACTTTCACTGCAAGTGCCACTGAACCTGAAGGTACTGTCTGACTGGTGTAGGCAACACATCCAGAGGACAGTTGCCTGGGTGCTTAGAACCATCTGCAAGAGCTCAGTAATTGATTTCTCCGTGTTCTTTGTTATCATTTGCTTTCAGTCAGACAGGCTGACATGTGCTAGACACCTCACACTGCAGCCACACCAACATTATCATGAAAGCATATCGTGGTGTTAATCTGAGCTGATTGGAGTAGTACAAATGTCAGAACCCAGTCTCCAGGGAATCTCTGCATCAGGTTATGAGCCTGGTCAGACCAGAGCCCACTAATATCTAGTGCACCTCCCTGATGCCTGTTCCTCTAACCTATTTTGCTCATGTATTCCAGTGCGTCCTTTATTTGCATTACGTTCAATGATACGTTTTGCTCATATCATCATCCTCCTCTTCCACTTCTCCCTCTATTCATGTCTTGTCCTCCATCTGCTGAAGTGCTTCCTGCTTTCCTTGCTCAACGGTTCAAAGGTTCATTTGTTATCAAAGAATACAACCCTGAAATACTTCTCCAGATAGCCACAAACCAGGAGAGAAAAGAACAGCTGTATGATCCTCAACCTGCCAAATCCCCCCTCCCCACCCAAAAAATTACCAATAATGGAACAGGCTCATCAACGCCCAAATGCCCCTCCCCTGCACACAAAAACATGAGAAAGATCGGGTGAAAAATACAGAATATAAAAAACTATAAGTCTGAAAAAAGAAGTCTATAGTCCAAGTCCGTATCCTAAACACAGAAAACCGGGGCAACATTCTCTGGGCGCAGAAGCAGGCCTTTCCCTCTCTGTAGCAGAGCGACCACACTAGCGATCAAAAGGTAGTCTCCCCTCTCTGTAGCAGAGCGACCACACTAGCGATCAAAAGGTAGTCTCCCCTCTCTGTAGCAGAGCGACCACACTAGCGATCAAAAGGTAGTCTCCCCTCTCTGTAGCAGAGCGACCACACTAGCGATCAAAAGGTAGTCTCCCCTCTCTGTAGCAGAGCGACCACACTAGCGATCAAAAGGTAGTCTACTCTCTCCAACAGCAGAGCGACCACACCAGTGACCAAAAAACAGTCTCCCCTCTCCAACAGCAGAGCGACCTCACCAGTGACCAAAAAACAGTCTCCCCTCTCCAACAGCAGAGCGACCTCACCAGTGACCAAAAAACAGTCTCCCCTCTCCAACAGCAGAGCGACCTCACCAGTGACCAAAAAACAGTCTCCCCTCTCCAACAGCAGAGCAACCTCACCAGTGACCAAAAAACAGTCTCCCCTCTCCAACAACAGAGTGACCTCACCAGTGATCAAAAGGCAGGCAGCCAACGCTCACCTTCTGCACTCACTCTGTTTTCTGTCAGCCAAGGAAGCGGAAAACCTGTAAAGATCAAAGTTCAAAATAAATTTATTATCAAAGTACATATATGCCACCATGTACAACACTGAGATTCATTTTTGCAGGCATACCCAATAAATCCAATAGCCGAAATAGAATCAATGAAGGACTGCACCAACAGGGGAGTCAACAAGTGTGCATTAGCAACTTAATCAATGCCTCAAACATCTCTGTAGTGAGTGGTGAAACACTTATAACAGAAAAGTATATTAAGTATCTCTGTTATAAGGATGTAGTGATCACACTGAATATATATGTCTCTCTGCTGTGTGTGTATATGGGGTGACAGGAAGGGGTAGCACCTCTGATATGGTGGCCACATTGTGCTCCCATGGGAGTAGCTTATCTACCATTTGTCCAGACTTGACACTCAACTCTCACTTGTGGTTCCAAGAAGCTGTTTGCTAGCAACAGCGGCTACATCTTGGCAAACCACGTGGACAAGTGGGCTACGTTTGAGGGATTTTTGGGTTTGGGTCATTTACGTTTAGCAAATGGATTTGGCCCCCAGTCTTCTGTTCCTTGACAATGTCTTGTGGATTTAATTTGGAACAATGCATTCCGAAAAGCTGTAAATTCCAATCTAGGCGATTCTGGCGTCTGTGGGATGGATATGAATCAGGAGGTGTGAAGATTTTATGTCATTTCAAAAGAAAGCATTGTCTATACTTCGTAAATATGGCATTGTCCTTTGTGTTTAGCAAATAAATATTGAGCCCCACATTGGGCCAGCAGACCTTTCCACCGAAAGCGTCTCCATATGATGCCTGCTGTCCCTTGCTTTCTTGAATAAAAAAGCTGCTTTGTATCTACCAGTAATTTTCTGCGGTGACTTCATCCACAGAACAACAGGCTAAATTCAGTGAGGGTAACCGATGAGTCTTAGCCCTCATTGAGTTTGGGCTTGCCTACCCAAGCTAGCGAAGACTAGACCCGGAAGAATGCACAGAGGTAACCACAAGTTTGCCTCAACGGGCAGTAAGCTGAACCCAACGAGGTGCTGTGGAGTGCTTAGGCATGATGAGGCACTAAGAGGAACATGCATCTGACCTCCATCTCCAGCCATCATGACTATCTTGCCACTGGATACAGATGAGTGAGTAGATTGACACAGCACAGCTCTTCCTCACTTTAAACAACTCTTTGCGCAAGCCCCTCTTCCCATCCCAATCTAGCCCAAGCCTGCGGAGGCGGGCTAGCGACAAAGTGGCAAGTGTGGATACACTGGCAGCCGTAGCCGCAAACCTGCAAACTGGGGTTGAGGTCGTTGTCCAGTGAAACCGAGCACCGTTGGCTTTCAGCAGCTTCCTGAACGACTGAGCAGCCCTTCAGAGGAACGCACTGCTCACCTCCGTGGTATGACGAAGAGAACCCTAACCATTGCCACCTCCATTCTTTCCCTGGTTAGCTTACCGCAGTTGGCAGGAACCCTATAGCAGCGGTCGAAATACATCAAAGGCTATTCCTCTCTCACCCTCGGTGTGTGGAATGTGTGCACACTGTTGCATGGAGTCGAAGCTGACTGACCTCAGAGCAGAACTACTCTAATAGGCTGTTAAACCAGTGCATATCTGCACCAACAAAGATCGTTGCAGGTGCTGGAACTGTGGGGGAGAATAGAAAATGTTGGCTGGGGGCAACACAGTAGCATAGTGGTAAACACAACATTATTACTGCCGGGGATATCAGAGGTCAGAGTTCATTCCCAGTGACTTCTGTAAGGCGTCGCTGTATGTCCTCCCTGTGGAATGCATGGGTTTTCTCTGGGTCCTCACAGTCCGAAGACGTACCAGGTAGGTTAATTGGTCACTGTAAGTTGTCCCACGATTGGGGGTTGCTGGGCGGTGTGGCTTGAAGGGCCAGAATGGCCTATTCCACACTGTATCTCGAAATAAAATAAAATTTTAAAACAGTTCTATGAAGTACAACACTCAGTTATTGCCACTGTTCCCAAAGCAGACAAGCTTATGACTTCAATACAAGAGTAGGCTCTGACAACACCTCCTGTGATGGGCTCATTGGGAAATACAGCGATGCCCATTGCAAACACTATGGTTTTCTACTACTCCAGACACATGCTGAACATGAATTGTTGAACACCAACACCATCTTCCGCCTTATCACCCATAACAGAACTCCATGGATGCATCCCCGCTGTAAGCATTGGCATCTAAATGACTATGCCATTGTCAGGAAGAGAGACATTGGAAAAAAAAGTTGAATTTCCCCATGGGGATGAATAAAGTATCTATCTATCTATCTATCTATCTAGGAAGAATGTAAGGATGACAATATCTCTGTGCAGTGCTGACTGCTGGATAGACCATTGCCTCATTGTTTCTAAACTGAACCTCCATATCCAGCACGAGAGACACCCACAAGGAAAGAAAGCTGCAAGATGACTGAATGTCTCCAAACTGAAAAGCAGCAACATAAAGCAGTCTTTGGAAGACTGCTTAAACTCCACCGCTCTGGACAATCAGAATGTGGAAACTGCTTGGTCAACCCTTCGAGAGCTTATCTACTACACTGCTACAGGTTCATGCGCCTACTATGAGAAAGCACAAGGGCTGGTCTGATGAAAACTGTGTCAACAACTGCGGGATGAGAAGCATCGTCTCCACAAAGCTTTCCTAAGTCCTTCTCAAAGAAGGATGCCTTCAATAACATGCGAAGAACTGTACAACACAAACTACACCAGATGCAGGATTCCTGGCTGAGCAATAAAGCTGATGAGATTCAGGAGTATGCAGATAGGTATAATTTAAAGAACTTCTACACTGCACTGAAAGAAGTCCATGTCCCCAAACCATAAAGGTCATTACCTCTCCTTAATGCTAATTGGAATGCACTGATCATGGTCTAAGAATTGGTTCTAATACTCCAAGTGGGGTCTGACCAGGGTCCTATATTCTTTCCATTTCTTGGTGATTGAATAAACTGTACTCCAAGGGATATTCAGTGACTTAGAAATTTTCTTGTATCCATCTCCTGTCTTTTGCTTTTCAATATCTTTTTTGTGGAATTGCTTGGAGTGTTCTTTTGTCTTCATGGTGTAGTTTTTGGCAGGATACTGACTCACTAGCAGTTTAACAAGAAATAATTCTTTGATGGACTGAGAATTTTAGACCTTAAGATCCTAAAATATAGGAGCAGAATTAGGCTATTTGGTCTATCGAGTTTACTCCGCCATTTGGTCATGGCAAATCCATTTCCCTCTCAGTCCTAATCTCCCACCTTCTCTTCATATCCCTTCATACCAGGACTAATCAAGAAGCTATCAACTTCTGCCTTAAATATACTGGATGACTTGGGCTCCACAGCCATCTGTGGCAACGATTTCCATAGATTCATCACTCTATGGCTAAAGAAATTGCTCCTCATATTCATTCTAAATGGACATACCCCTATTCTGAGGCTGTGTCCTCTGGTCTTAGACACCCCACCATAAGAAATATCCTCTCCAAATCTGCTCTGTTGAGGCCTTTCAACATTCAATAGTTTTCTTTCTTTTCTTTTTACAATATTTTTATTCAGAAGAAAAAAAAGATTTACAGAGTGCAATACATAGATACATCTCAACATAACTTGTGTACATTCATGTATTGTAATAAAATTGATCAAAATGTTATAGCATAACACATAAAGGTATACCACTCTGTAATCAAAAATTTAAAGATAGGTCATACATCATAAAAGAAATTTTTTATATATATAAAAAATATATATAGTTTTCAATGAGATTCCCCCTCATTCTTCTGAATTCCAGTGATTACAGGCCTAACGCTATCAAATGTTCCTCATATGATAAGGCTTTCAATCCTGGAATCATCCTTGTGAATTTTCTTTGAACCCTCTCCAATGTCAGCACATCCTTTCTTTGATAAGGGGCTCAAAATTGCTCACAAGTCTCCAAATGAGGCCTCAGTGCCTTAAAAAGCCTTAAAATTACATCCTTGTTTTTATATTCTAATCCCCTTGAAACGAATGCTAACATTGCATTTGCCTTCCTTACCACTGACTTAATCTGCAAATTAACCTTTAGGGAATCCTGCACAAGGACTCCCAAGCCCCTTTGCACGTCTGCTTTCTGAATTTTCTCTCCACTTAGAAAGTAGTCTATGCTTCTACTTCCTCTACCAAAGTGCATGACCATGTACTTCCCAATACTGTATTCCATCTGCCACTTCTTTACCTATTCTCCTAATTTGTTTAAGTCTTTCTGTGGCCTCTCTGCTTCCTCAACACTACCTGCCCCTCCACCTTCCTCAGGATTGAAAGTAGGGAACGAAGCCATCAAATCCTTCATCCAAATGATTGACATAGAATGTAAAAAGAAACTGTCCCAACACAGACCCCCGTGGAACACCTCTAATCACTGACAGCCAACCAGAAAAGGCTCCCTTTATTCCCACTCTTTGTTTCTTGCCAATCAGCCAATGCTTTATCCATGCTACTATCTTTCCAGTCATGCCATGCTTTATTAGTGTTTTAAACTGTCTTTCGACTATAAATGACAAAGCCATTGATCGCCTGCCCCAGGTACCTGTCAATGAAGCAGTGGATGTTCCACCTACCTTTACTGAGATCCAGAACGTGATCCTACAGCTCTCTGGTGGCAAAGTGCCTGGATCAGACACAATACTAGCTGAGGCCTACAAGGAAGGTGGTGCAGTGCAAATAGAAAAGCTCCATCTTCCAACTCACGCGACAGCAAGATACAATTCCACAGGAATTAAAGACGCATCTATCATCCACATGTATTGGCAAAAGGGAAACTGACAGTCCTGTGACAATTACCAGAAAGTATCCTTGCCATCCGTCACAGGTAAGGTCTTCACCAGGCTTCCTTTCAACCATCTCAGAGCACACGTTGATTAGGGACTCTTACCAGATGGCCAGTGTGGATTCCAGAGAGAGCATGGGATTATCGACATAGTGTTTGCTGCAAGGCAACTGCAAGAGGGATAAACTTGATTCCGATTCTGATTCTGAAGTGTGGCACCTCTGACTCTGGAGTATCACTGAGGTGCTCTGGAGTTCAGTGTGAACTCGTAACCTTTGGACTGACAAATTTCACGTCACGTGCCGGTGATAATAAACCTGATTCTGAGGAGCAAAACACTGACCTGTGCTCCTGCCATGTCGATCTGGCTAAGGTCTTCAATACTGCTCCCAGAGAGCGTCTGGTGAAAATCATGGCGAGGTTTGAATGCCCAAGAAAATTCATCACCACGGTGCAGCAACCTCCACGATGGAGTGCACACTAGAGTTCAGGACAGTGTCCCTTTCCTCTGGGATGGAGTCATTGGGAAATACGGCTTCGGCTGCTGCGTCAGCAATTTTCACCAAGATTGCCAAAGCAAGCAGGGCTGTGTTTTGGTGCCACCGCTGTTCAGTCTGGTGTTCTCTGCCTTGTTGACTGATGCCTTCTGAGATGGCAACATAGGCATCAGCATCAGATTCCACACTGATAGGAAACTATTCAACCTCAGGAGGCTCCAAGCAAAATCTGTTATGACAGACATCAGCAGAGACTTCCTTTTTGCTGATGACTCTGCCAACACTGCTGTTTCAAAAGATGTGATGCAGTACTGTGTCGACAAGGTTTCTGATGCGTGTACCAACTTTGGGCTTACCATCAATACCAAGAAGACTGAAGTAATGCATCAGCCAGTTCCAGGGAAGTTATACATTGAGCCAAACATCACAATCAATGGTCAAAGACTCAACCCAGACAAGAGTTTCACGAATCTTGGCAGCACACTGTCCCAGAACATTGTCGCTGACGATGAAGTAAACATCAGGATTGCCAAAGCAAATGTAGCCTTTGGCTGGAACAGAAGGGGCATAAGTCTACTGATGAACTGAAAGTGTATAGGACCATAGTTCTTCCCACTCTGCTTTACACCTGCAAAGCATGGGCAGTGTACTAATAGCATGCCAAGAAACTGAACCATTTCCACACAGCCGGCCTCAGAAAGCTTCTCAACATTAAGTGGCAAGACAGAATCCCTGACACTGAGGTACTTACCAAGGCAGGCCTGCCCAGAAACTACACATCCTGATGCAGTTCCAGTTATGCTGGGCAGACTACGTATGCCAGACCACCGGCTGCCAAAGAGACTACTTTAGGGTAAACTGCAGAAAGGATCCCGTGGAGGCTGAAGAGAATGCTATAAGGACACCCTGAAAATTTCACTAAAAGCCTTTAGCATCAACCCAGACACATGGGAACACATCATTCAGGATCAGATTGAGTGGCACTCCTCCCTCCAGAAAGGTGCAGTGACTCATGAGGCAGAAATTATAACTACAACAGAGAATCATAAATGTAGTCATAGTCGTAGACTGCCTGAAACAGCAAACACTTCCACCAACAATCCTGCTTTGCTAACACCTTTTGTCCATGCTGCTAAAGAATTTTTCAAGCGTGAATTGGCCTCTCCAGCCATTGGTGTCCTCACAGACCAATCAGCCTCTACAAATTACGGATGACCAGAGGAGTTGTCAATTGCATGATGTATGAACGAATGTGTGTGTGAAACTGTGAAAATGTATGAGGTTTGGGTGTTGAAGGAACGGGCATAGGACAATCTGGACAGACGTGACTGTATGAGTAAATGGTATATGTGGCAGTCTGTTGCTCAGGTTAACATATTGTAAAAGGTAATGAAAGTTTGTTACCTTGAAAAGCGAGGAGATTCCAATGCCACCTCCTCACAGGCTCTTTTCATAGTGACCTTAGTGAGGTTCCTGTCTTTCCCATCAGGACATCCATCCATCTCACTAATGATCACTTCTCTATCTCTCTTCTTATAAATTAAATATTTCATCCCAGGCAATGCTCTGATGAACCTTTGTGCACCTTCTCCAGTAGAATTACATCCTTCCTAAAATGTGGTGACCAGAACTGCACTCCAGCTGTGGCCAAACCAACATTAAGTAATGATGTTCCATAATTTCCATGCTCTTATATTCCGTGCCTCAGCTAAAGATGGTCACCATCATCAGTATGTATTGTGCTGTATGATGTGGGCGATCATGGTCACATGACCATGATTGTTCTTGGCAAATTTTTCCACTGCAGTGTTTCACCGTTACTTTCCTCAGGGTAGTTTCTTTACGAGAAGGGTGACCCCAGCCATTATCAATACTCGGCAGAGATTGCCTGGTGACAGTGGTCGCATAAACAGGGCTTGCGATATGCACGAGCTGCTTATACAACCATCTACCACCTGCTCCCATGGCTTCACATGACCCTGATAGGGCGGCTCAGCTGGTGAAACACCCAGCTCCAGGGGTGAACTGTCCCACCACCTGAAGATGGTATATATCGCACCATCTTATCTATCTGTGCTGCCATTTTCAGGGACGTTAGGACATAAACTGAACCCTTTGTGTTCCTCTGTACTCTCTAGAGCTCTGTCATTGATTGTGTAAGGAGAATTGATTGGCTAGGTTTATTTTCTTGGAGCAGAGGAGGTTGAGTGGGCACCTGATTGAAGTATATAAAATTATGAGAGTAATAAATAGGGTTATAGCGGCTAAGTTTTCCTTATAGCAGAGGTATATAAAACTAAAGGAAGTAAGTTTGGAGTAAAGGGTAGGTGTTTAGGGGGAGGGTGACCAGAGTGTTAGAGCAGATAGTGAGGTGGAGGAGGATAAAGGTCATGCGAGAGCTGCTAGTATAGTGCATGGAGTAAAGCCAGATCTAGCATATAAAGAAGCTTTGAGGAAAGAGAAACAGAATAAAGGATGTAAAGGTAGTAAGGTAAACGGGCTAAAATGTGTGTACTTCAATGCAAGAAGCATCAGGAACAAAGGTGATGAACTGAGAGCTTGGATACATACTTGGAATTATGATGTAGTGGCCATTACAGAGACTTGGCTGGCACCAGGGCAGGAATGGATTCTCAATATTCCTGGATTTCAGTGCTTTAAAAGGGATAGGGAGAGGAGAAGAGGGGAGGAGAGGTGGCATTACTGGTCAGAGATACTATTACAGCTACAGAAAGGGTGGGTAATGTAGCAGGATCCTCCTTTGAGTCAGTATGGGTGGAAGTCAGGAACAGGAAGGGAGCAGTTATTCTACTGGGGGTATTCTATTGGCCCCCTGGTAGCAGCAAAGATACCAAGGAGCAGATTGGGAGGCAGATTTTGGAAAGGTGCAAAAATAACAGGGTTGTTATCATGGGTGACTTTAACTTCCCTAATATTGATTGGTACCTGATTAGTTCCAATGGTTTAGACAGGGCAGAGTTTGTCAAGTGCGTCCAGGATGGATTCCTGCCACAGTATGTTGACAGGCCGACTAGGGGGAATGCCATACTAGATCTAGTATCAGGTAACAAACCGGATCAGGTCACAGATCTCTCAGTGGGTGAGCATCTAGGGGACAGTGATCACTGCTCCCTGACCTTTAACATTATCATGGAAAAGGATAGAATGAAAGAGAACAGGAAAATTTTTAACTGGGGAAGGGCAAATTATGAGGCTATAAGGATAGAACTTGCGGGTGTGAGTTGGGATGATGTTTTTGCAGGGAAGTGTACTATGGACATGTGGTCGATGTTTAGGGATCTCTTGCAGGATGTTAGAGATAAATTTGTCCTGGTGAGGAAGATAAAGAATGGTAGGGTGAAGGAACCATGGGTAACAAGTGAAGTGGAAAATCTAGTCAGGTGGAAGAAGGCAGCATACATGAGGTTTAGGAAGCAAGGATCAGATGGGTCCATTGAGAAACAATGGGTAGCAAGGAGCTTAAGAAGGGGCTGAGGAGAGCAAGAAGGGGGCATAAGAAGGCCCTTGCGAGTAGGGTATAGGAAAACCCCAAGGTATTCTTCAATTATGTGAAGAACAGAAGATTGACAGGACTGAAGATAGGATTGATTAGAGATAAGGGTTAGAAGATGTGCCTGGAGGCTGTGGAAGTGAGCGAGGTCCTCAATGAATACTCCTCTTTGGTATTCACCAATGAGAGGGAACTTGATGACAGTGAGGACAATATGAGTGAGGTTGATGTTCTGGAGCATGTTGATATTAAGAGAGAGAAGGTGTTGGAGTTGTTAAAATACAGTAGGATGGATAAGTCCCCGGGGCCTGACGGAATATTCCCCAGGCTGCTCCACGAGGCGAGGGAAGAGATTACTGAGCCTCCGGCTAGGATCTTTATGTCTTTGTTGTCCACAGGAATGGTACTGGAGGATTGTAGGGAGGTGAATGTTGTCCCCTTGTTCAAAAAAGGCATTAGGGATAGTCCGGGTAATTATAGACCAGTGAGCCTTACATCTGTTGTGGGAAAGCTGTTGGAAAAGATTCTTAGAGATAGAATCTATGGGCATTTAGAGAATCATGGTCTGATCAGGGGCAGTCAGCATGGCTTTGTGAAGGGCAGATCATGTCTAACAAGCCTGATAGAGTGCTTTGAGGAGGTGACCAGGCATATAGATGAGGGTAGTGCAGTGGATGTGATCTACATGGATTTTAGTAAGGCATTTGACAAGGTACCACACAGTAGGCTTATTCAGAAAGTCAGAAGGCATGGGATCCAGGGAAGTTTGGCCAGGTGGATTCAGAATTGGCTAGCCTGCAGAAAGCAGAGGGTCATGGTGGAGGGAGTACATTCGGATTGGAGGGTTGTGACTAGTGTTGTCCCACAAGGATCGGTTCTGAGACCTCTACTTTTCGTGATTTGTATTAACGACCTGGATGTTGGGGTAGAAGGGTGGGTTGGTAAGTTTGCAGACGACACAAAGGTAGGTGGTGTCGTGGATAGTGTTGAGGATTGTCGAAGATTGCAGAGAGATATTGATAGGATGCAGAAGTGGGCTGAGAAGTGGCAGATGGAGTTCAACCCAGAGAAGTGTGAGGTGGTACACTTTGGAAGGACAAACTCCAAGGCAGAGTACAAAGTAAATGACAGGATACTTGGTAGTGTGGAGCAGCAGAGGAATCTGGGGATCATATCCACAGATCCCTGAAAGTTGCCTCACAGGTAGATAGGGTATTTAAGAAAGCTTATGGAGTGTTAGCTTTCATAACTCGAGGGATAGAGTTTAAGAGTCGCAGGGTAATGATGCAGCTCTATAAAACTCTGGTTAGGCCACACTTGGAGTACTGTGTCCAGTTCTGGTCGCCTCACTATAGGAAGGATGTGGAAGCATTGGAAAGGGTACAGAGGAGATTTACCAGGATGCTACCTGGTTTTGAGAGCATGCATTATGATCATAGATTAAGGGAGCTGGGGCTTTCCTCTTTGGGGAGAAGGAGGATGAGAGGAGACATGATAGAGGTATACAAGATATTAAGAGGAATAGATAGAGTGGACAGCCAGCGCCTCTTCCCCAGGGCACCACTGCTCAGTACAAGAGGAAATGGCTTTAAGGTAAGGGGAGGGAAATTCAAGGGGGATAGTAGAGGAAGGTTTTTCACTTAGAGTGGTTGGTGTGTGGAATGCACTGCCTGAGTCAGTGGTGGAGGCAGATACACTAATGAAATTTAAGAGACCACTAAACAGGTAAATGGAGGAATTTAAGGTGGAGGGTTATATGGGAGGCAGGGTTTAAGGGTCGGCACAACATTGTGGGCCGAGTGGCCTGTACTGTGTGGTATTGTTCTTTGTTCTTAGGAAGGATCTGAGGAGGCTGAAATCTGGAGCACTCTGTGTGAGTGGGTGATGGAGGCAGGTATGTTCACTACATTTACGAAGTATCCAGATGAGTACTAATACAGAGAAAGATATGGACCAGTAGATGGTAAATGGGATGATTATTGATCAATACTTGATGAGCAGTGTTCTGTGCTGTTCAGCTTTATTAATCTATGACTGTCTTCAGTGTAAGTGCTGAGTTCTCCCCTGCGGTCTTTCTCTCTCACCTCCACGTCAGCCACAGTGTGAACTGATGCTGTCTGGATGCCATAGGGAAGGTCTCTTCAGGGCTGATGCCTTGTCCTGATTGTTTTACGGCAAAGTGTCGGCAGCTGTGCTGCATTTAACCGCATCCTGACAGGGATAATACAGGTCCTATTGAAATACTTCTTCTGAGCGTATGAGCACACCTGGAGTATTTTGTGCATGTCTGCCTCCTGACCTGCAGAATTATAGACTTACGACAGATGAAGTGAAACAAAGGTTCTGGAGAATGGCTCCAGGGATGAGGTATCTATCCTACAGAAATAGATTAAGAGAATTGAACCTACTCTCTAAAGTTTAGAGAAAATGAGAGGTATTCTGATAGATACATAAAAAGTCTTATGGGGTTTGACAGAGTAATGCAGGAAAGATATTTGCAGGAGAATCTATATCCAGGGATCAGTGATAAGACATAATATCTTCACCCAAATTTTATTTTCCAAATTCCATGTTCATTTTCAATTCCAACAAGACCACGGAGGTTCAGTGACTGAGTATATTCACCATATATTAATAAAACTGTTGTTTATTAAGAGCATTGATGGGGCATATGGTTAATTCAGGGAAGTTGTGCTGTGATAAAAGATTAAAGAATTGGGTCATCATGTTACAATTGGTTAGGCCACGCTTGGAGTACTGTCAGCAGATTTGGTTACCACAGTACAAGGAAAATATAATTAAGCTCAGAGAAGGTGCAAAAATGTTCACAAGAATGCGGACTGCTTTGAGGGCTTGGGTTATAAGGTGAAGTTGGATGGGCTGCCTCTGTTTACTCTAGAGTAAAGGATGCTGAGAGGTGATAGATGTAACATTATAATGAGAAGTGGATAGGGTAAATAGTCAGAATCTCTTTTCCATTGGTATAGTGATGTCTAGAACCAGAGGGTATAGATTTAAGGTGAGGGGGAGGAGATTCAAAGGGGATCTCAGAAGTCAATTTTCTGTAGGTATCTGGAACATGGGCAGCATGATAGTGTAGTGGTTAGAGAAAGGGTTCAACTCCCACCACTGCCTGTAAGGAGTTTGTACGTTCTTCCAAGTGACTTTGTTGGTTTCCTCCAAGTGCTCTGGTTTCCACCTATATTCCAAAGGTGTATGAATTAGGGTTAATATGTTGTAGGCATGGTATGTTGGCGACACTTGTGGCATCCCGCAGCCCGTGTTCAGATTGTGCTGGTCATTGATGCAAATGACATATTACAATGGAAGGCCCAAATGTAACCTACTTGTTTTGAGCAATTTCATTATTTTATTTCGAAGGGATTTGGATCTAGCACTTATGTGTAACAATACTGTTTCAATGCAAATATAGTGTAACCTGATTTTCCAACCAACGTACTTTTAAACAGAATTTCACTTACTTGAAACATACTCCCGATTACCTGATTAACTGGACTGACAAATATTTTTGTAGCTTCTAGCTACAGGGTTCAATAGTGACCATTGACTGAAGAATATACGTGGTCTGCCAATGTACATCTGTAATAGGAAGTCTGTGACCCCTGAGCTTTCACTCACAGGGGTGACACTCAATCAATGACTCTGCCACCTCTCGAAAGAGCTTAAGGCTAGATGTCAATCTAAACTGTGACGTGGACTCAGGTCTAACCTTTGATCGTAGCCAGGTGCTTTGTAAACATCCCTCTTGATCCTGAAAACAAAACAGTATACAATACACCTCCAAGGATTCAAAGCAAACAAACAACCATTCATAACTACTAAATGAAATCAATATGTGAAAATGACTTAGATGCTAGCTATTGAATGTAAAAGCTCTGGCTAATTAACACCAGGAGCTAACTACTCTACTCAGTTTTAAATTTACATAAAGGAGAACATCACAGACAGCTTCATTGAAACTGAAATGTAGTTTCTCTCTCGAATCCTTGTTAAACTCCACATAAACTCATTCTTGCACTATGAAGCATCAGTTAAACTATTTGCTGCATCATAAAGCAGAAACTATAGATCTGAAACAAAGACAGAAAATGCCTAAAACACTCAGCAGGCCTGCTAGTGACTGTGGAGACAGTTCAGAGCAATGAATTTTCTGACAGTGGATTCACATTGGTGAGGCTCAGCTCCCACCAACCTTTCTCCATAAACAGAACAGTGATAGGGTTCATCTTGTCCTCATCTTTCACACCACGAGCTTCCATATCCAGCGTGTCATCCTTTCCCACTTCCACCAGGTCCAACAGGATCTCACCAGCACCATGTCTTCTCCTCTTCACCCTCCCTTTCAGTTTTCTGCAGGATTCAGTCTCTCCGTAACTCTGTGGTCTACTTATCCTTTCCCACCTACCCCTCCTGATCCCCTGGAACTTTCTCCTACAACTGTAGGAGATGATGTAGTTGTTCATACACTTTCTACTTCACCACCATACCAGGATCTAAACTGCATCACCTCCAACCTGATCAATTGCATTTGGTGCTGATAATGTGGTCTTTTTTTTTACATTGGGAAGGCTAAGCATAGATTAAGATTTTGCAGAGCTCCTGCACATTGGCTGCAATGGCTCTTGTTGCATGTCATTTCAACACACGCAGCACCTTCCAGCTTATAACAAACTGCAAAAAGAGAGCAAAACAGTAAGGTAGTGTTCATGGGTTCCTGAACTGGTCGGACTGTTCAGAAAACTGATGGCAGAGGAGAAGAAGCTGTTCTTAAAAAGTTTAATGTGTGTCTTCAGGCTCCTGTACCATCTCCTTGAGGGATTGTCCTGGATGATGAGGGCCCTTCATGATGGACACTGCCTTCTTGAGGCATTGCCTCTTGACAATATCCTCAGTGGTTGGTAGGCTATCCCCAGTGATGGAGCTGGCTGAGTTTATAACCATCTGCAGCTTTTTTTTTCAATTCTGTAAACTCACCTTCGTCATCATTGCATCAATATGTTAGGCCCAGGATAGATCCTGACCCCCCAGAACTGGAACTGCTCACCCTTTCTACTGCTGAGCCCTCAATGAGATGCATATCCTCCTGATTTCCCCTTCCTGAAGTCCACAATCAATTGGTCTAACTGACACTGAGTGCAAGATTATTGTTGTGACTCCACTCAGCTGTTCAATCTATCTCACTCCTGTAATGGGAAGGGTTGATGTGCTTACTTGTAATCAGCATTTTCTGTTCCATTCATTGGATCCTCAAATCTGTTTCCATGTTTCAGACTCCTTGTCAGCATCAGAGATTCTGCCAACTACAGTTGTGTCATCAGTAAATTTATAGCTGCCATTTGAGCTGTGCCTAGTTACACTGTCACGAGTGTGAAGAGAGTAGAGCAGTGGGCTAAACACTTATCCTTGATTTGCAACTGCGTTGATTGCCAGAGAGATGGAAATGTTATTTCTAACCTTCATCGACTGTGTTCTCCCAATGAGGAAGTCTTGGAAGCTTCAGAGGGAGGTGCATTGGGGGGATGGTATTGAACTCTGAACTGTAATCAATAAACAACAGCCTGACATAGGTATCACTGCTGATCAGGTGGTCCAAAGCTGAGTGGAGAGCCAGTGAGACTACATCTGCTGTATACCTTTTGAAGTCGTAGGCAAATTGCAGTGGCTCCAGGTCCAGGCTTTCTGATAAGATGGCGATGCACTCAGATGCAGTGGAGACTCTGGGTCCTACCAAAGCTGCAATTGTTCACTCTTTATGTATTTTTTACTATTTCAAGACACTACTAGATATTAAGAACATCGAGTACTGCAGGTGTACCCCACTAGTGAGTAGCTCGACAGTGATGGAGCTGGACTTTTTGCATATCGTTGTTGTGTTGTTGCCTGGACCTGTTGCGTACAGTTGCGTGGAGGTGGTGAGCAATCCAACAAATGGAGCAAATGAGTGTCTTAAACATTTATATTCTGATGCAAGACTCTTTTGGACATTGATAATGTAGAATACTGCAAGTCTGGTCCACTGGTTCATTGATGAGACTGACAGCAGGGAAGCTATGTTGCCTTGGATGGTGCAAGGACTAGGCCTCAGGCCATGGGTTTGTGTGTTACAGCCACCCAAGAGGTGGTGTGGAAGAGATCCGAGGCCTCTGTGGACATATCGAAACCTGTAGTGGGTTGGGTGCTGCCTTCCAGTATTTGCTCAGTGAAAGAACAAGTTTGGCCCCCGTGTACCATCATTCTACAACCAATGCTACTCAGGGGCTTGGGCTATATATTTTTTGTGTAACTGTATGTTTTATATTATTGTAATCATATGTGCTACATGTAGCATGTGCTGTGTGCTGTTGCTAATTTGCTTTGCACCTTAGCCTCGGAGGAATGCTGTTTCATTTGGCTATATTTATGTATGGTTGACTGATAATTAAACTTGAACTTGAACTTGCTCAGGTAGGAGATAATTCTGCACAATAAGGTGTATTGTTGACCTCTCAATTTACATCAACATAGCTTTGCACCTCATTATCCGCTTGCAGTGCACTTTCTCAAAACATAACATTCTGCATTCTGTTATTGTTTTTTCCATGAACTAACTTAATGTACTGATGTGATGAAATCGTCTGTATGGATAGTATGCAGAACAAAGATTTTCAATGTACCTTGGTACACGTAACACTAATAATAAACCAATTTACAATCTTCCCTCTACCCTCGCAGTCCTGATTCAGGGTTATGAATTTGAAACATTGACCATCCCTTTGCCTCCACAGATGCTGCTTGAAGTTCTTCCAGAAGTTTGTCTTTTTCCCAAAGATTTATAGATACTGAATCAGCGCTTCTGGCATTTTCTGCTTCTGTAAGTCGTTGAACATGTAACTTGCACGGTGAAAAAGTGAAGTCGAAAAACGTTCCACTTTTCAGACACAAAGTCCGGAAAGTCAGGTGACATTTTGACATTGCCCTTCCAAAACACAGTGCCAAAAATCTCAATGCTACATGCATTCAATATCAAAATATTTAGGAGACAGGTGCTGAAAAGAGCTTTTACAAGCAGTAGGAACTGTCAAGGAGCCTCTTCACGGAGTCATAGCTTGCCATCAAATGAAAGAACAATTTAAAATGCTCCATAAAATGTTTCATCTTCCACACAGATTTCATAAATATATAATTCTCCAATGATTTCCGGAGTGCCTGTAAAGAGATAGAGACTTTGTAGCACATAGATTGGAGATGTCCTCACGTACACCCCGACTGGGATTCTGAAGTATCAGAAATGACAAATGTATTCCCTGTTATTATCCCCTGTGATGTTTCAATCTGTGTGCAGGGGTTAGCTGCAAAAGCACTCCTGGATATAGATAAGAATAAACTATCTTGCAGCAAACTACAAAATGTTATTAGTTTTATTCCTGAGGTTTGGACACACAAAACAATAGGATTGAAAGTGTGGCTATGCAATAAAATAATATGGAACAAAATCACTAGCACAGACCTCTTATACTCAATTACCTGCAAAATTCTACATGGTTTTGCGTGATCACAACATGCGAACAGGAATGCTCGTATGTTCACATATGTAGAATCTTTCAGAGAAAGTGAGAGATAAACCGTTACTTTTCTGAGATCAGATCAAGCTAGTGAAGGTGCTGGAAATTTGAAACAGGTCTGGAGACAACAGAAAGCTGAAAGAAAATAGCATGAGTGAAAAAGTGTGGGGAAAATGATTGGAGGATGCAGAAAGGTTTCAAGCAGACACAGACGGGCTAAAAAAACAAACAAGGACTTGGCAGATACATTAGCGTGGAAAATGTGAGGTCAATCACTTTGTTTATTTTCTTGAGCAAAAAGAAATAAAATGGCAGAAAATTTCCTTTAAATACGAGGAATGAGAAAAGTTTTGATATTCCGAGAGCTGGGGGCAGCAAGCAACAGGAAGATAAATGACTTATTGGGCTTTATTTCAAAACGATAAGAGCATGATTGTAACAAGATCTTATTGCAATTTAAAGTGTCCCAAGTAGAAAATTGCCCATAATATTGTGCACATGTCTGGTCTCCCTATATAAGGAAGGATATGCTTATGATGGAGTGCAACAAAGGTTCACCAGATGTTCCTAGGATGAGGCAATTATCTTATTGAGGGATGATTCAGTAGACCCAGTGCTGAAGCAGGACCTTGGGCCTACTATTTTCTGACCATTAAGCACACATTTACATTAATCCTGCACTAATCCAATTTATTCTCCCCATTTATCCAGCAGCTTCCCTGTTCAATTTCTACTGTTCACTTAGACATATTAAGGGCAACTTGTAGTGACCAATGAACCCACCAGCCCATGTAACACCAGGTTCTAGAACAGCTTCTATTCCACTGTTGTAAGACTATTGAACTGTTCTTCAGTATGACAAGATGAATTCTTGACCGCACGATCTATCTTGTTATGACCTTGCATTTTATTGGCTACCTGTAACGGCACTTGCTCTGTAAGTGTAACACTTTCTTCAGCATTCTGTTTAGCCGGCTGGTGGCGCAGTGGCATCAGCGCCAGAATTCGGACGCTAGCCACTCGACCTTGTAAAAAAAAAGGGTCGAGTCAGGAACGTTCATATCGTGACCCGGTTAATCCGAAAGGAGACCAATCCTGACACCACGCGCCAGACATCATCTTTGGAACATGAGAGGAAACTGGACTACCAAGAAGAAACCCACAAGGTTACAGAGATGATGCACAAACTCCACACAGACATCACCCAAAATCAGGATTGAACCTGGGAGGCAGCATCTCTAGCAACAGCACCAATGTATCACAGCACTGCCCTGCACTGGTTCTAGACTCTGTTGATGCTCGAAGGAGGGGAAGTGACTTTCAACATTTAAAAATGCTCAGAGGCAGCAGAGAAATTAAATAGATAGATAGATAGATAGATAGATAGATAGATAGATAGATAGATAGATAGATAGATAGATAGATACTTTATTCATCCCCATGGGGAAATTCAACTTTTTTCCAATGTCCCATACACTTGCTGTAGCAAAACTAATTACATACAATACTTAACTCAGTAAAAAAAATATGATATGCATCTAAATCACCGTCTCAAAAAGCATTAATAGCTTTTAAAAAGTTCTTAAGTCCTGGAGGTAGAATTGTAAAGCCTAATGGCATTGGGGAGTATTGACCTCTTCATCCTGTCTGAGGAGCATTGCATTGATAGTAACCTGTCACTGAAACTGCTTCTCTGTCTCTGGATGGTGCTATGTAGAGGATGTTCAGGGTTTTCCATAATTGACCGTAGCCTACTCAGCGCCCTTCGCTCAGCTACCGATGTTAAACTCTCCAGTCCTTTGCCCACGACAGAGCCCGCCTTCCTTACCAGCTTATTAAGACGTGAGGCGTCCCTCTTCTTAATGCTTCCTCCCCAACACGCCACCACAAAGAAGAGGGCGCTCTCCACAACTGACCTATAGAACATCTTCAGCATCTCACTGCAGACATTGAATGACGCCAACCTTCTTAGGAAGTACATTCGACTCTGTGCCTTCCTGCACAAGGCATCTGTGTTGGCAGTCCAGTCAAGCTTCTCGTCTAACTGTACTCCCAGATACTTGTACGTCTTAACCTGCTCCACACGTTCTCCATTAATGATCACTGGCTCCATATGGGGCCTAGACCTCCTAAAGTCCACCACCATCTCCTTGGTCTTGGTGATATTGAGACGCAGGTAGTTTGAGTTGCACCATATCACAAAGTCCTGTATCAGTTTCCTATACTCCTCCTCCTGTCCATTCCTGACACACCCCACTATGGCCGTGTCATCAGCGAACTTCTGCACATGGCAGGACTCTGAGTTATATTGGAAGTCTGATGTGTACAGGGTGAACAGGACCGGAGAGAGTACGGTTCCCTGCGGCGCCCCTGTGCTGCTGACCACCGTGTCAGACCTACAGTCTCCCAACCGCACATACTGAGGTCTATCTGTCAAGTAGTCCACTATCCAATCCACCATGTGAGAGTCTACTCCCATCTCCGTTAGTTTGTGCCTTAAATGTTAGAAGTAAGTTTATTACACTGCCGAGAGTGATAGATGCAGATACAAGATTCAAGATTCAAAAACTTTATTGTCATTCTAACCGTACATCAGCTCTGCAGGGCAGAATGAGACAGCGTTTCCCAGGAGCAGTGCAATCATAACATAACAAACGCAACACTAAATAATAAACATAACAATAAATAGTAAGTAATAAATAGTAAAACACAACAGCCACATGTCAGTTAAAAAAAAGTTATAAGTGTCCAGTGCAAGTTAAAAGTGTCCAAAGTAGAGTCAGGTAGAGCAGCTATTTAGCAGTCTGACTGCCTGTGGGAGGAAGCTGTTTAGTAGCCTTGCGGTTTTAGTTTTGATGCTCCTATAACGTTTGCCTGATGGCAGAAGAACAAACAGTTCATGGAGAGGGTGTGAGGGGTCTTTAATGATGTACCGTGTCTTCTGGAGGCATCGACTCTGAAAGAGGTCTTGGACAGAAGGTAGGGAGACCCCAATAACCTTCTCTGCTCCCCTAACCACCCTCTGCAAGGCTTTTTTGTCAGCAGCACTGCAGCTGGAGTACCAGGTTGTGATGCAAAAGGTCAGCACACTCTCAACCACGCCTCTGTATGTTAGTGGGGAGTGATGAACTTTTAAGAAACTCCTAGAACATGGATGATAGAAAAATGGAGGGTTATATAGGAGGAAAGTAACTTGGGGTAAGTTATAAGGTCAGTATAACATCGTGGACCAAATGGCCTGTACTGTGCTGTAATGTCCTATGTTATATGTTCTATATAGAGATTATATTTTAACTAACTTCTTTAAAACAAGTTATAGAGTATGAGTTATCCATTGAAGCATACACATCAACTGAATTTAGAAGTTGAAATGTTGTAAATAAACTTCTTAAGATTAAAAAAAAATACATTTTATTGTAATAAAATGCATTGATTTAGATATTCATTCAGAATGTTGGGCC